>NW_020838011.1:7071836-7391388 GCF_003676395.1 Aethalodelphis obliquidens
TGCGTGTGGCGACTCGTCATTCTGCTGGTCGGAGGCGGCTCGCCGCAAAAGAAGAACTTAATAATAAAAAGAAAATTTGGACCCAGCAATTTTTTGTGAGCTGGGCTATGTTCCATGTACATCATATGAATTAATTTGTTGATATCTGATATAAAGCCCTATGAAGTGTGTAATGCTATCATTCTCCTTTTCTAACTGAAGAAACTGATGCAAAAAGAAATTATGTAACCTGCCATGCTTACACAGGCAGTTAATGATAGAGTCAGAATCCAAATCTACCTTATATTCACTATAACAAGCCTAACAGATATGTAAGAAAATATAATACGATCACATTAATTCTCAAATATGAGAGGGCCAATACTAGTAAGGGAAAAATTCTGAATTGAAAATTATTTTAAAATGTAATTTCAAAAACTGCATTTTAAAATTAGAACATTAGTAATCTGAAACATTAATAGCTGTAAGTGGATTCTCTGCATTTAAGTCCAAACTCTGTTGCTAAAGCCTTAGACAAGCTCTCTAAGTTTCTGAACTCTCATCTGTGAAATGGAAAAACTAATATTGTCAAACAATTGGTATTGCTATGGAGGCATAAATGAGATATGTGATTCTCTTAAGAGATGGTCTGACCCATAGTTACTGCTCAAAACATGCTGAGAAAATGACAAGTCAGGAGTTCATATCTTCAAGGACTGAAGGGAAATCCTAATAATAATGTTAAAGAACAAACTTCAATGAGTAAAATGTAAACATATATTTGGCTTTATTCAACAATTCATGAGTTGGGCAGATTCCCATCTAGCAAATAGTAGTCTGAGGAGCTATACAAAATGGAATCCTTTCATAGGCAGAAGGAGGCAGGGCAAGAAAGTTATTCTAGCAAAGAGTGCATTGTTTCAGGCAAGGTCACTTTCCTTTGGGGAAAGGCAGTGGTCAGTCAGGCAGATTACCTCACTAGTGCTGACCAGGTAATTCCAGACTGACTGGTTAAAGGTCACATTGCTGTGAGAGGCTGGAACTGAAATTAGGTTAGGTATAAGTCTTGGATTACTGATGTGGGGCTTAGCACAGGTGAATCCATTTGGGGCTTGTTGTTGTTTTTTTAAATAATAATAATATCATAAATATACTCACACATTAATAACTATTTGTTAGACCTACCACTTTGATCATTGAATTGCTATTCAAGAAAAACAAGATTTTAATAAATTTGAAGCATATCATTACCTGAATAATTGAGGTCTATGTTAATGAAACTTCTGTATAATCACTTTAAGTTATGAAATATAACTGAATTAGATCATGATCTTTTTTGGAGGGGTTGGAGTTATAAAATAATTGTCAAAGAAGATATCATCACAGTGACTTAGAGAAGAAAAAGATTTTTCATTTAAAAAGTGGCTAAGCTCCACTTACTAAAATTTTATATATGCATATTTTTATGTATATATGTATATTTCCCAAATCTAGAGCCTTAGCCAGAAAAAAATAAAACAATATTCTGTAACAGTAAAATTGCCAGGACATTGTTAAAATTGAAGTTCTAAGAGAATGTTAATTTTATTAAAACTGCTACTTAATAAAAAATCACGTGAAATTTTCAGTTTGTATATTTACTGAACTCTTTATTGTATGCTACCAACTTATTCCTGACATATTTAGATCCTTTAACTCAGTAATGTGACTTGGCATCACATGTCTATGACCCATCCATTTTCAGTGACTTCTAGATCACAGGCTTCGTGCTCAGTGGGTCCTCTAACTTCATCTTTCCATTGGTAAAGATTGGCAAGGCTTGAGCATCACTGCTCCCAGATGTTTCAAGTACTTGATAACTTTTTATTTTAATTGTGATTTAAGTCTACTTACAAATGTACAGAATGAATAATCAAAAGAACTCAATGTACTAGGATAATGTCTCTTGTTCTAGGAGCCTCTCATTGACATTTTGCCTTTGTATTAACATCTGATTTTGCATTGCCATCTCAGTTCCCATTTTTATGTAAATAATGGCTGACCTCTGGCAGTCATGTGTTATTAAAAATGCACAGTTGGAAGCACATGTATTTACTAATTAGAATGACTCAGAGGCTTTGTGGGAACAGTAAAGAACAGCATTTGTGATGGTTAAGTTTTCCCACTTCTTGCTATTGCTTAAATTTTAAAATGTTATTCTTTGTTCAATTAAACTCTATTCACTTTTAAAAATAATATTTTAAGAAACAGCACCAAAGATGCTTGGCAAATAGTTTAATGAAATATTACTCAGTGGAGCTGAAAAATTCTGAAAGCTCAATAAATCTAATATAAATTTGAAATTTGACATTTTGCTGCTAAGTTTATGTGTAGGAGAGCATAGACATTTTTGTTATTGTGCAAGGCTTAAATTTCATATTTGTCAATTACATCAATAGAAGTTAATTTACAAAATAGAGCTCATAAAGTCATTCTTTAGAACTTTCCAATTCCAATTAATTTTAAATCACTTTCTGCTTTAAAACAACATTTAAAAATCTAGTTTATATTAATTTTGAGTCACTCATAGAAAAATTATATTATTAATCTATTTAATTTTGTATTTGAATGGATTAAATATTAACACATTGGAATTTCGTTACTATTTACAGACCATGCCTTGTGTTACTGAGAAAAAAAAATGCCTTAGGACATCTTATTACTGATGGTTTGGTAGAGTGAACTACCTTTAAAATTGATAATGTAATATTAATAACCAGTATGAGTTTTTTAAATAGATGCTTTAAACATTTAAAGTTTTCTTTTTCTTTCAACTAATCAAAGAAGCAGAACAAATATGCACAGATTCAGTTCATTCCAAGCACTCTTACATTTGGACATTCGTGTGTTTATGTGTGTGTTTTAAAAATTACTTTTTTCTGATGAAAATGTAACATTTTCACATTAAAAAAACAGAAAACAGGAATTAAAATTTTTAAGTTAAAGTTGCCTACATACTAACCACCCCAAAATAATTACTTTTAATAATTTGTTACATAATTTCCCAGAATTACTTCTTATATAGGTATGAGTATGGGCTACCCTTTCCCCTGCCCCCCAAAATGTGCTCGACTTTCCAAAATATTTTATAATTTTGTTGTTTTAAGTTAACATTATGTGGTGAATATTTCATAGGTTAATAAAGAATTGTCATTGCCCTTATAGTGGTTAACCAGCTTTATATTATGTTGAGGTATCATAATTTATTTAACCAAACCCTTTCCAATTGACATTTTAGTTGATATTGCTATTTTGACATCATAAATAATACTGTGAAAAATATTTTTATATATATTTGTACATTTCCAATTATTTTTCTTTGCATAAATCACCAGAGGTGAAATTGCTAGGTCAAAGTGTATGCACATTTTTAATTTTTATGCGTATTGCCTTCTAAAAAGGTCAATAGGATATGATAGTGATTATTTCCACATACCCTCACCAATTAAAGTGGGTTAAAGTGTCAATCAGGAGAAATGGTATCTCTTTATTTAACTGGCCTGTTGTTGTTTTTTATTATTACTGATTATTGCAAGTATCTTTACATATGTACGATGTAGCTTTACAGGACTTTAAAAAAATAATGTTTATTTGTCATATGTATGGCAAATTTTCCCCAGTTATTTCCTTCTCAGTATTTTTTATAGTGATAGGTATTATTGTCTGAGTGAAATTTTAATTTTTATGAAATACTAGTTAAATTAACTAAGTTTTGAAGTACAAATGAATGTGTGGACCATTACTTCCACAGAGTGAATTTTTTCTTGTATTTATTACTTTAGCTTATACTCAAAATTCAAGAGGTCTTTCTTGTCAAAACAATGTAGCCTTGTATTTTCAGACACTACTCTCTAAAGCCAAGGGGAATATGCTAATCTGTCTGTAAATCAACTGCAGTAAAAATTATGTACTTTAGCTTCTCCACTATTTGCTCCCCAGTGCAAGGAATCTCTTTTACCACTCCAATCGTCCTTTTTCTCATCTTCCATTCCCAAGATTTGTATATGTGTACTGATTGGGCATAGGTAGCTCCAACCCATATATTTTCACAAATATATTCTGTATTTGTTGTGACAGAACATTTTCTTGAGAAATATTGTTCCAGTATCTACTGAGAAGTTATTGAGTTTTGTTTCTAAGAATATTTATGACAGTCATCAAAATTTTCTTCATTAAATAAAAGATAATTGAAGCAACCATCCATAATATTTTATTGTATCTATATCAAGGTTTTAATGATTTACACAGAAAAAACAGATAAGACATTTCCTCTTGTATAAGAGAGGTAAATGCTGTGGTCTAAGGACAACAGATTTTTAAATAATAAGTATTATTTTAAATTGAATAATAAATTTTTTTTGAAAAAATTTCTTACTAAATGTAAATTTTAAAAGGAACTGTATCAAGAAGCAGGGAGATTGGGGCTTCCCTGGCGGCGTAGTGGTTAAGAATCCGCCTGCCAATGCAGGGGACACAGGTTTGAGCCCTGGTCCGGGAAGATCCCACATGCCATGGAGCAGCTAAGCTCGTGCACCACAACTACTGAGCCTGCGCTCTAGAGCCCACAAGCCACAGCTAATGAGCCCACATGTCGCAACAACTGAAGTCCATGCGCCTAGAGTCCATGCTCCACAACAAGAGAAGCCACCGCAGTGAGAAGGCCACACACTGCAACAAAGAGTAGCCCCCACTCACCACAACTAGAGAAAGCCAGAGCACAGCAATGAAGACCCAATGCAGCCAAAAATAAATAAATAAAATAATTAATTAATTAATTTTAAAAAAAAGAAGCAGGAACATTTTCCCAGAAAGAGAAATTACTGATTTTATATGAATAATGCTGAAGAACGTATGAAATAAGAAAACCATATAGTTCTGTTCAATAATATTCATGTAATTTAATTGGAATCACATAATACTTATATTTCTGATTTCTTCATTATACAAATGAGAAAAACTCTTTTGAATTAGGCACGATAAAGTCTGATACATACATATGGATTGGCAATCAAATGTGAACATAGAATAAAACCTTTTTTAGACTGTCCAAGACTCAAAACAATTATTTCACACATATTCTTCCTTAACCTTGTAGCAAAAGTACTTCTGGGAATAAAGGAGTAAACCAGTTAAGAGAAAAACAGAGTATGAAACAGAAGAACCAACAGGGGAAAATGGCAAAGGGAAGTCCTAAGATGATGGAAGTGCAGCAAACACAGAGAACAGCCAGGCTGAATGGAGCAGGAGGGACGGGGATTGCAAGGGGCACAAAATGGAAATGGACAGATTAGCTGATAGAGTTTACCTTTTGAAAAACATATGTATCTGAGGGAGCATGTGGAAAAAATTACAGGAATGCAAAAATATGGATGATTGAACATTTGAAGAAAATAAAACAACCACTAATTTCTAGAAAATACAGATATATAAGAAAATAAATTTAATTATATATAGTACAGTACTTAGTTCTTCAGTGAAAATTTTTTACAGATAATAAGAAAACCCTAATTGCTGGTTTAAATTAAATTGTGTTATAATTATATCAGAAGGATGAGAAAGGGTAAAAGAGTATAGGTGTGGGCTATATAAGAGGTACATTCTCACCCATTGTAACTGTTAAATAGAAAACTCTACAATTGGCAAGACAAAAATAACAGTGGAGTGCAATAATTAGGAACTGAAATAGCAAAAGAAACATCAGAAAGATTTAAATATTTGCCTATGAGGAGCAGAATGTGCAGAGAAATGGGTCACAGCATGACTCTTGTTCTTATGAAGCTTTCTTTAGTATATAATTTTTTTTTTTTTTTTTTGCCGTACGCGGGCCTCTCACTGCTGTGGCCTCTCCCGTTGCGGAGCACAGGCTCCGGACGCGCAGGCTCAGCGGCCATGGCTTACGGGCCCAGCCACTCCATGGCACGCGGGATCTTCCTGGACCGGGGCACGAACCCGTGTCCCCTGCATCGGCAGGCGGACTCTCAACCACTGTGCCACCAGGGAAGTCCTAGTATATAATTTTTAAAAATCTATGTACATTGACAAAAATAATTAAAATAGTTTTGTTAAAGAAAAAATTTCAAACATTATCTCAATACATGAAATATCACAAGTTTGCTGTTGCTCAAACCCTTGAAGTTTATCCCTCTCATTAAGTGGCAGTACCTCTTCTCAGGAAAAGATTACTTTAGAACTATTTTAAGGGTCAATGCAAGTATTTGTAAGAAAACATTCCTCTGACATGAAAAATTCGTTAACACATGTATTATTTTTATGTAGAAAATTAATATGTTCTTAATTTTTTTCTCTCAGCCTTTAAACTCCAGTTCTCATACTGGCAGTTTTTTAATTCATTTTCCCTCCCCCATTATTTTAACCTTAAGGCCGTTTAGAAGATAACGGGATTTTAATTCTCCAGAAAAACTAGTTATGGAAAAGATGGCATGGCTTCAAAAAGATTTTGCACAGCACGCACATCACCAAACCAGCTTTGTTTTCTCTGGCACCAGCAGCTACTTTTATCTTTCTTTTTTATTTTGACTCTTCTTCTTTTTTTTTTTTTTCCTTTTAAACTGCATTTATCAATGTCAAGGTACTCTCACTTGCTCTATTAAGCCTTATGATAAGACATTTAAGAAAACTTAAAAAAAAAATTAAATAAATAAATAAATAAATTCTAGTCAAAAAAAAAAAAAGAAGAATAACAATTTTTTACAATCCAGGGAAGCACATCAGTCAAGGAGTTGTGTTTAGAAAGGGAAAACAATGTAATTGGACTTTAGATCCATCACCTCTACTGTTGAAAAACTAAAAGTAAGTCATCTTATTTTCTTTTTTATTTGTACCTTAAGTACATTAATATAAGAAACAGCAGTTTTACCTTACAAGGTAACATTAAATCACATTTTGCAAAAATTGGCGAAACAGAAGAAATTGGTGACATCCTTTGTAAAAAGAAGCAAACAAAAGACACCAGAGTGATTTTTTTTTTGGTCTGTGAAATATATTAAAACTTTGCTGATGACAGTTGGAAATCAAAACATTAAAACTTTTAACATAATAAAATAGCTGTGTTTGTGAAGATTTTTTAAAAGTTTCCTAAACCAATAAGAGAGAAAAATTGAAAAGTAGTGAATATAATATAAATTAAACATCAATTGAAAATAGGAGTCAGTGTGTTAAAAAAACATTAAGAGGTTGGTCGGTCAGGTATAAAAGAGGTCATCTTAAATTTCTAATACTGTTACAGTATGTACAGCACAGCTGAGGTAGGGTGATGGACAATATGACCTCTTGAAGCCCTTTACAATCTTAAGGTTACAAGATAGTTGAACAGACTGTTGAGATGATGCAACAGCTGCATATAATGAGCCACTGGCTTTTATGATTATTGAACTTAATATTTTTCCTATATAAATAAGATTTATTGATGCATCAAAGCATAGAAGTACAACAGCTTTAGATTAAACTAAATTATGCAATATTCACTGTAGAAAATGGAGTCCTCTAAATCTACTTAGAAGTTGGCAATATTAACCTAAATCTAATCATTAATCATTAATCTAATCATTAAATCTAATTATTAATCACACCCAATGCCAACTTTCTAATTGTCTTCAGGACTGTTTTGGATTACTTTCTTTATAGACATCAAAGTACAAATTTCTCCCAATGTGAGTCTCAAGTTTAACAATTTTAAAATAATTGTAACTTCAAGCATCCCTTTGTTATTTTAAGCTAATGAAAATTAAATATTTTGTTAAAAGAACATCTATGCTATTCAAGGATTTTAAAAATAAATATAGGGCTTCCCTGGTGGCGCAGTGGTTGAGAGTCCGCCTGCTGATGCAGGGGACAAGGGTTTGTGCCCCAGTCCGGGAAGATCCCACATTGCCGCAGAGCGGCTAGGCCCGTGAGCCAGGGCTGCTGAGCCTGCACGTCCGGAGCCTGTGCTCCACAACTGGAGAGGCTACAACAGTGAGAGGCCCGCGTATCACAAAAAAAATAAATAATAAATAAATATAGATTCAATTCTGACTTCTGTATGAATGATTAATCAGCTTGCATTTTGATTCTTGGTCCACCTTGCTGTTAGAGTTTCTTAATTCCAAATGTTTATTAAATATTTTGATACATAATGACCTTACCAAATTTATTGTAATTACTTTTGGATAAAGCCTTTCTGTTCTGTATCCTGATTTTTAATACTACTCTAGAACCTATTAACTTATTCTTTAAGTATTTCAAGAATGCCCTTGCCTTCAAAATCTCCATGTTCTTATCTATTCTACTGATCATCACTGTAATTATCCTATTAAAGAACAATTCTGATTACTTCAGAATTTAAGTAATTAAGTAATCCATTTATATCACTGGACTTTGAATAAAGCAGATTATCCTCCATAATGTAGGTAGGTCTCATCCTATTATTTGAAGGACTTAATGGAACAAAGACAGGTCAGCAAAGAAATTCTTGCCAGCTGGTGCATTTGGACTTGAACTTCAACTCTTTCCTGAGTCTCCAGGCTGCTGTGCAAGCTGCTCTGCCATTTGGGCCATTATAATGAAATAGATCTAATGGTTCTTGAAATGTTAGTGATAGGGATGCTGTTCACTGATGCTCTCTAGGTGAAGCACAGTGCAGGCCCTTAGGATTTTGGAGCAAAGCCCTGCCATCCTCTATGGATAGCTACTGTCCTGTTGAGAAGCAGCTTTGGCCAGCTACTGGGCCTTAGTAGAGACTGAACACTTAATCATAGGCCACCAAGTTACCATGTGATCTGAGCTGTCCATCATGAACTGGGTATTATCTGCCTTACCAAACTATGAAGTTGGTGAACTATGAAGTGCTATGTAGAGCAGCACTCTATCATCAAATACAAGTGGTATATATGATATCCAGCCTAAGAGGACTTGAGGGTACAAGAAAATTACATGAAGAAGAGGTCTAATAACCCATGGTCTCCACTCCTGCAACACAACCTTCTCTCTCCCAGCCCACACCTATGGCCTTGCAAGGAGTTCGTTATGCTCGGTTGATAAAGGAAAAAAAGACTCATATCAGGTTTACAAATGGCTCTGCATTGTACGCCAGTACCATCTGAAAGTGGACAGCTGCAGAACTACAGCTTCTTTCTAGGACAAAGTATAAATAAACAAAACTGATCAAGGGTAGATTTGTTACAGTTAATTTTATGTGTCAATTTGGCTGGCCACAGTGCCCAGATATTTTTATTTGGTCAAATATTAGTCTGGATGTTTCTGTGAAAGGTGTTTTTTGGCTGAGATTAACATTTAAATCATTTTATATATGTGTATATACATATACACACATATATATATACGTATATATAAATCATATATACATATATATAATACGTATATATATAAGATATTTTAACATCATTATCTGAACATATTTTGTGCTTCGAACTTCCATGCATTGCTAAAGGAAGATCCTCTGACTGAATTTTGCCCCTCCCCACTCCATCCTAGAATAGGAAACACACGTCTATTTTTCAAGGCCAAATTAAAATGCTACATACTTCTAGTTTTACGATAAAGTCTAAAAAACTGTGTGCTTGAAACTGTACTTGTAGTTTAAAGATACAGCACCGAGCATTCCCAAGAAAGCCCATGAAAAACATCGAGGGGTTTTACTAACATGTAATTTAATTCAAAACAGAACTCAAGACAAGAAAGGGGACTGTCTGTGAATCAAAATCAGGTTTAGAAAAAGAAGCAGACAAGAAACTGCAATGCTTACTACCGCTGAAAATCTCAGCAATTACCCCCAAACTGCCCCAAACTAGATAAGTTGCTACTGTTGTTGCAGCTCAGGAGCCAATGTAACCAGACCTGGAAGGCTTACAAACACAGTCCAAGGAGAAGATGGGATAATTGTGATGCAGGGCGTGATCCACAACTGGGAAAAAACAGACCTCAAAAAATGAACACAAAAAAATTAACAAAGAGAAAAATGTAACTCAAGGAAATGATTAATACAGAAATCAGGTAATAGCTTCAAAATAAGAATGTGTGGGAGTCTCAGAGATAATGAAGGGACTTGCATTCAAGGGGTGGGGGAAGCAAGAAGAGACTACAACAAATACATGTTGCTATTTTTAGACCTAGGAAAAGAAAAATACTGCACACAAAGAACAAATGAGGCCACTGGAAGATCAATCTGAAGAATTATCCTATTTAAGAATAAATGTTACCACAATTAAATTATCCCACTTGAAAATTTTTAAGAAAAAAAACTGAGAGATGAAAAACAGCTTGAGAAGTTCTGGGATTCATTGAATACCAAACTTAGAAGAAATAGAGTAAATAGGGAAAAGCAATGGTTGAAAATAACAGCTGTTACTTTGTCAGAACTGCAGAAGAAAAGTAATCCTCAGATTCACGACTTAGAACCATGCTTAGTATTAGATCTATAGAGACAGATAAGCCAGATTCCATCAAGCTTCATCCCCTTAGTTGGGGAGGGATGCGTGTGAAAGTCAGACCTGCATGGAATATTAATTCTCTATATTGTCATCTACTATCAGTCTCCTTCTCCAGGTTCTGTTCTCACTTTTACTATGTGTATGTAAAATCTATAGTATGTAAAATGTATACTCCAGATCCAACCCACTTTCCTTTGCTTATCCCATTATTATCCTTGTGCTAAAACAATTTATTGTTCATAGAGTTCTCATAATTGCTTGTATGCAATCAATAGATAACAAATACACCAGACAAGGAGTAAATAAAAAACTTGGTGAGCCTGTTAAAGGAAATAGAAGGCATTGTAGATATAAAATGAATATATGTGCTGAAGAGAAGACTTAAGTGTTCCAAGAAACAGTAGAAATCCCATTGGTTCATCTCGCATTCTAAATTATACATATGGGTTCTACATTGAACCAATAATAATATAACTAGATATAGACAATTGCAATAAGGTAATTTGTCATGAACTACTGAAAATTATATCTATTCAGATGTTCCAAAATATCTCTAGGATATTACAGAAATAAATGAGTTTGTGCTGTTAGCATTAGTCTTTTTTATTCTCTCTGTATTTATTTTATGTTTATGCAAAGCAACTTGCTTATTTAAATTTCATTATAGAATGATATAATACCAAGGTTGAAAGGGTCCTTCAAAGGATTTTAACCATGCATTCTTTTACATTTTTCAGGAAGTAGACTTGGGTTTTCCTTTTGATAACTGTATTGCTTATGAAGGTAATAGGTATTTTGTGAATAACAGAGAAACCAGCATTCGGGTAGTACTAGATATTCTATCATGATAGACTTCCAAATTCTTGTACAGATACGAGATGTGTGATATAAACCAGATGCATCTTTTTTTCTCTTTCTTATGTTTTTTAAGGCTCTAAGAGTGGGAAAGCAGAGATAGTTTATTCTTTCAAGGTACTATTCAGATCCTGTATCAATGGGGTATATACTATACATGAACTTCTAATTGTCATGCCATGCTAAGACTAAACATGAATATAAAAAACTGGAAGTCATTTGGAATACTCTTTTATTCTTTCATGCATTCTTTCACATATTAAAGTCTACTGTGTCAACGGCATAGGGATATAAAGATAAATGGAATAACTCTCCTGTCTTTATGTCTACAGTGTGAATCAGATTTGAACATACACATGTATATTAATATGTATATTGGAGTTTCAAAGGGGGATCACATAGAAATATAAATGAAATGTATAGTAAAGAGAGTTTGAAGTTAGGGCTTCACAGTGCATACACTTGATAGAAGGTTCATCAGATGGAGAAAGAGGGGCAGAGGTGGATATTGCATTCCAGCCAGAAGAACGTGTATGTGAACAATGCCGAGGCAAGAAAGACAGTAGGAGTTCAAAAAATTGCAAGCATTTACTATGTCTACAGAACAAAATTTATATGTGATTGTGACATGTTTGGGCTGTGCCCAGGTCATTATAGGTCTTGTATACCAGGGGTTGGATTTTATTTTAAAGACATAGTGGAAACAATTATACATAGTCAAACAGAAAGATCATCTAGTGTATCTTTTAGTCAAATCAATATGGTCACAGTGTTGAGCTATAGTTTTCAATTATTTTTTGTTTGAGAATTTTTTCATATTAGACTGTGATAATGTTGCAGTTTCTCAGCATTGAGAACTCATTTCGTGAAGGACGGGTTGAAGTCACGCAAGGCGGAAGGCGTGAATCTATTTAAAGCAGTGATTCTCAAACTTTAATATGCATGTGGATCACCTGGGCATCTTGTTAAATGCAAATCATGATTCTTTAGGTCTGGGGAAGAGTCAGAGATTCTGCATTTCTCACAAGCTTTAGCAGAAAGTACTGAGTAAGAGTATATTGCTCTCTGTACACCCAAGTTAAAAGGTCCAATTCCTGTTTATACTCACTTTTCTCCAATTCTGGAGAGAATTTTTGGTATCTCTCAGGCTAAGAGCATAGTAAATATCCTGTACAATATAAAGAAAAAACCCATAGCCTGAATCCCATAGAATAACATCTAACAGTGCTACCAATTTTATGTAAATCTCAGAATTTTCAAGTAATTTGTGCCTGAACTTTTTGCAAAGTGATGACCTAAAATTCAAACACATTAAATGTTTGCTCCTGAGAGAAATTCTGAGTGGTTTTAGAGTTCAAAGTGCTTAGAATATATTTTTTAACCTGCATGCATTTTACTTTTGCACCTGTATTGTATAGCTTTAATGAGAATTTCAGGATAATCTTTCTAAATCCCTAGTATCTTTCTTCCTATTATCTCTCAAGACGAGCCAAAAGGAACATCTAACTATTGCTATTTACATTAATATGTAAATTTGGTCATACATATTTTATAGAGACATGTAAATGACTCAGCTGAAGCAGATTCACCTGTTATCCCTTGGATTCATGTGTGTACCCCTCTTAGCAACACAACAATTGCAGACACCTGCTTTGCATAAGCAGCTTATTAAAATGCAGTAAGGAGGAGAATGCCTTTGTGAGCAATTTTCTTATAGTATTAATAATCCTGATGGAAAAACAATACAACACAGATATGGACATTTTCAACAGTGAACCATCTAGACTTTTTCACTGTGAATTAATGCAAAGGGCTTAATGGTTTCAGGGAGGTTAATGCCCAATGAAAGGGTTCACATTACTGGAAAAGGCAAAAAGGGAAGTAGAATGAGAGATTTCTCTTTGACTTGAAAGGAAAATCCATGGAAAATAATATAGAATTCTCAGTTGGGAACTACTTGAATGTTACCAATGAATGATATAATTTTTGAAAAACTGAAATAAATCTTTCGCTTTTTTTATTATATGACTTTTTCAGATTTATCTCATTGGATTCTGATCAGAAAAGAAATAAAATAACTAAATAAAACTCTGATTTCTAAGTAAAGTTAGATCTTATTGTCTGTACTGACAGTTTGTGCAAATTAGTGTTTTCAAAACTTGAGGATATCAAAATAAATATGATGACAAGTGATCATGGATTTTTCTATATATTCTTAAATAATGTTTCCCTAAGAAATGTAGTATTGATGTTTATTTTACATTAAAAATTAGTAACACTGACCACTAAAATTGAGATTTTTTTAGTTATATTTGAATTATAACTTCAATTAGTAATATATATTTCTGTTAGCACGTATATAAACAGAAGTAGAAGGAAGGATCATCAAAGAAAGTTCCAGTCCAGAAGTCTGCTTCTGTTTATAGCAAATTTAGTGTAGATCAGATGTCTTATTTTGATAACTGTATGTCTACTTGGGCATTAAAGACCAGGAAACATCAGACTTGTTTTTGTCATCTTCCGTAGTTAAGTCTCTATAGGCTGCCCCCTTTGTGGAACATATTTGTAACAGAAAAAAATGTGAAAGACTTTGAAATGAGTATATGATTACTGGGTGTCTTCTCTGTGGAATGCAAGGTGTTGCTAGTGGACATTTGGGGGCAATCTGGTTCTATGGGGATGTACGCTTTTCACTGTCTTTACTGGTCTGTTATACAACTCTGTACAGATGGAAGTTAACTTGGAAGGCTCATGGTGATGCAAGTCATTCCTGTTCACAAAGTTGATAATTAATTGTGTCTGGTGGAGATGCAATTGATGTCCAGCTCAACCCACCAGGGTGGTAGAGATAATCCCAAATATCACCTTTTAATTTCCTTTTGATATTGAGCAGTTTTGCATAGATTAGCAAATTTATTTTAGTATTCCCGATTGCCTATATACATGTCTATTCTTAGAAATCTAATGAACCAGTTTTAGTATCTTACTGTTTCCTTATGAATTATTGAGTAAAATAAGATCTTTGACAGGTGGTTGTTTTGTATTTATATATGAGTCATGCTTTTACCTTTATCATTTGTTGACATAAAGATTGACCTCTTATCCTTAGACATGGTTTGTTGTCCAGGTATTTAGAACATGGAGGCCTGGATGAAAATTCACTATACATTATTTCCTCCTTGTAAATTTTCAAGTTCACATGAGAATTTCACTCAAGTGAAGAAAATTATTTTACTAAGAAAATCATTAAATTATTAAGTAAAATAGTTCTTAAACAAGGTACATAGGAAAGTCAACTTGGCAAATTGCAAGGATCTCATTTTTCCACACTACCCATCAAACACTACATCTACTCTTCTTATGATCAGAAAATTCTATATCAACATTTACCTTTTAATTATATGCCAGCATTTTGTAGTTTACTATGCCACATAATTTTTCACTTATTCTGTGTGATAATAAACCTCTCCAATTTTAAAATATGCTATGTGTGTCTTTAGTTTTGTTTTCAATGAGCAGGAATCATCATGTGCTTCATTGATATAAACTACTGTGTTGAGAAAATTTAATATATGATTGAGGAAGCTTAGCATCATAAACCAGACTAGATGCAGAGCTTTGCAACCCGTGTGCCAGAAATGGGTCACATTTTTCACGCTGATATAATGATGCAGTAGGGAGGGAGAAAATTATGATTCAGACAAGGGGAATAACTTTGATGCAAAGACCTTGAGAAAATAAAAAAGAATGGGCTCCAGTGTATGGAAAGGGGTTGGATTTGTATAGGAACCTGAATACCATATTTAATGACCCAAATGTAATAAAGAAAGTATAGATTGGTAAATATGATAGGGGTTAGTCCTTAAACAATTACATCTATTTTCTCTCTGCAGTATGAGGTAAGGTCATCCAATGAGATTGAGGCCTTATTACTTCAGTTTTAGAAATGAGAAGGTGATACTCACAAGCAAAGGAAACACTACAGACAGGTGGAAATACATGCAAAATGGAAAGGCTGTCGAGCATGACTAAATAGCTAAAAACATGTATTAGAAGTGTGAAGAAGGAGGAAAGAATGGTAACCTAGAGTCAAATGGCAAGGGTCTTGAATGATATTTCTTGATTAGGAATTTATTTGTAGGTAATGAAGGATTGTTAAATTTTTGACACCATGAGAACAATGTTTAAGGATTTATTCAGTGGCTGAATGAAAGGCATTGGAAATAGAAGAGATTAAAGGCAAATATTTTGGTTAAGAAGCTTTTATAATAGTGCATGTTCCAGGCCATGAGAGCTGAATTCAAGTACTGTCAGGAAAAAAAAAAAAAATTCACAGAAAATTGAGGGAGGCTTTTTACGATCCTCTAAAGAAAGATAAAACCTCTGTATGGTAGTTTATTCAAAGAAAAATATACTGCCCGGTAAATTATAATTCACAGTATAATAAATGAAAGAAGTTTCTACTCTTTCTTACTAAAGGTCTATGGGTAGTATAGAATTTCACTAATGCTATCTTACCTCCATCATCTTATCATGTAGTTTCCAATATGTTCCATAAACATATGCTTAAAGAATGAAGAGATTTTTAGAAAAAAATAGATATTACACTTTGAGTAAGAATGAGTTTACCCTAAATATGTGATAAATTAAACATGCATAATACAGATGTAAAATCTACTGCTCTGTATTCTACACAAATTACAGAACTTTATATTTTCTAGCTGGTAAGAACCTTAGTAACCAACATCTCTTATTTTATATATAGGGGAAATGAAAAAAAGATATTAAAAGCTCAACTAAATAAACAAAAACAACTTGGCAAGGCTATTAACAGTGAATGATAAAGTTGTCTTTGTTTTTGTTTTACAAAGTATTTATCACTTGGAGGCTTCTGAGATTCACAGTTTAAAAAAAAAATCACTTGAGGCAGGATTCGTGGTTTGCACTCAAGGACTGATTTGCTGTACTGAGGTATAACAAACAAACAAAAACAAACAAACAAAAAGTGTTTCTCTGTAAATGTATAGATACTTCACTGGAGTTATTTTATCAAAGCACTTGTGATATGCCTTCTTATATACCCCAATTCAAGTGTTCTAAGACCAATTCTTTGGTAAGATTTTGAAGTGTCCTTGCTGTTACATTGCTGAGGTCATCTTTTACTGGCCTTGTGACAGTCCTGTAAGAGCCCACAGTTGTGAGAGGATGTGGGATGCATATATGTGACTGCCCCTTACTTGCCAGGCAGAAATTTGAAGACATTCAAAATAGAATCTACAAATGGATCATTAACTAATCAGGTTTATTTGAAAATCATGTTTATAACTAGCTTAAACATTTAAGATTTAGGCTTCAGTAAGGTATGTAGTATTCACATTGTTCGTTTATTGTAAGAGTTTGTTTCTAGGGCTTTTTTTGATCTCTCAGGATGTGTCAGAAAAAGAAGTCATGTTAGAGATAGATAAAAATAAGAATTGAAGTCTGTATTTTTGTAAGGATTTGAAGTAAAAAATATTGTAGAGAAGATATGTATAGTCAACAAAAACAAAAATTAATTTATTTTATCCATTAATTAATTAATTAATTAAATTAATTAATTTTATCCATCAACAAGAGTAATACCAAGAACAAAGTTTAAGAGATGATGCTAGCAATGTCTTAGCTTATTGCTGGAAGAGTCCAAGGGAACAGAAGGGTGAGGTTCAGTGGGTGGATGCTGCATGGAGGCTGGGGCACCTATTCACTAGATCCCTCCCTCCATTCCTTGAGGGGTGTCCCTGGGGGAATTAACTCTTCTTTTTACTATTACACATTTTTCCCTAGTTTGTTAAGTAAGAGCAAGGCCTTTGGAATATATATTTCCTTCTTCTTTTGTATAAACTTAGCAATGTGAATGGAGCAACAAGTTTCTTTTCCTTCAAGTGTATGCATTATCAGATTTCTACTTCCCCAAATACTTAATATCCTTAGTCCTTTATATCTTTTACATTTATTTGAAAATCCTTTTCTATACTTGCTTCAAATGAGTATTACATCTTAGAGTAAGTTTTTAAAAGTATATCTTTTTACATAGCACCACTTAATAAAAATGACAATGCCATAGAGACAAAAACCAAAGAAAAACAAAAAGGAAAACAGACAAGACACACACAGGATGAAAAACGAATAGAGGAAATCATTGAGCCACCCACCTGTCCTTCAAAGTTGGTGTGGTAGCTGGAGAAATTGCAACACAGTCTGACTCATTTTGCTGAAAAGAGCATACATCTACCCGTTATCAAGAAGAGAATTCTAATTTCCTTAGTTTCAGAAATTCACCATTGTGAAAACTAAGTATATTCCTTGGGATTACATTAAAAAATAATGAAGAAAAATGAGTATAGTTTTAAAAGCTTTTTTAATCTTGTTTCCGTGTTTATTCTATTACTGTATTCTGGTAAGTAGACTTGAATATCTCATCTTCTGTGGCTATGTTGTTTTTTATTTTCCTTTAATATAGAAACAGAAAAATAGGTTTTATTATGGATTACCCTCCAGAGAATATTCCTTTTGATTGAGTTTTCTCTTTTTGGTATTGTGAGACAAAAGGATGATAGCAATTACAGGAATGTGGGCTAATCTAACTAAAAAAATATATATTTTTAAAATTATATCACTTCTTTATGTTTTATCTATGATTGAAAATCTTAACATAATAGCCAAAGTACCAGAGCATTTTTACTGTATCATTGCTGAGTTGTAACTATGAGTTTGATTGAAAAGCCCAATTTTTAAAACATACATGATGACATTAGGCCATATTATCCAGAAACTGCCCGGAAATCGTATGTTTCTGGATATCTTATTAAATTGTTATATGAGGTTGTACAATGTTAAGAAGAAATAACATATTTTTGTCTTGCTCTATCAATTCTGAAAAGAAATCTGAGGGTACAGGGAAGACTATAGAAAGAACATTAACTATTGACCCAAATGCATGCATTGTTTTACTGGGGCCCCTGAAAGCCCAAAGTAACTTCTCCATTAAATAAGAACAGATCATAAGATCATCATGGTTAATACATCAAAGAAAATCTGACAAATCTGCTCTTTGTTATTAAAAACAAACAAAAATAAGAGTTATAGCAAGGAGCTGTGATGAACCAAAACTACAGGACTAATATCTACTTCTACAGAATATTTTGGAGAGATTGGTATACGGAGACAAACAAAGAAATTTCCTGTGGTTAATATCTTTTGACCTTAGATTAACAATCAAACAAAAATGGTACTACAACCTGTGTGTTATTTGTAAATATGAATTGCAAAATATGTATGCTTCCTCTGAATGATAGTTTTGTTAACATCCTATTTTTGGTCATTTTAATAATCTACTCATTCCTATGTAAGTAAAAACTTCTTATAGGAAGCATACTTATGGAATGTGAAATATTAGTTATGGTAAAATAAAAATTATAGGGATTTAAATTGATCCTACATGCTGTACTACCTAATATTAATTGTGATTTTCTTCATGTTTGCATTTAGTTTTCAGGGCTGGGGAGTTCAATAAATTTGGGCCCCAAACTAGGCTTGTCATCTAGGCTTGTCATCTAAGATAGCAGTCCCCAAACTTTCTGGCACCAGGGACCGGTTTCGTGGCAGAAAATTTTTCTATGGGGGCGGGTGGTGGTGGGGAGATTGTTCAGGCGGGAACGCGAGCGATGGGAGCAGCAGATGAGGCTTCGCTTGCTAGCCCGCTGCTCACCTCCTGCTGTGCAGCCCCGTTCCTACCAGGCCTCAGACCAGGCTGGGGACCCCTGATGTAGGATACAACAGAGTACAAGCCTAAGATATAATACCGTGTTGTTACTAAGGTACAACTAGGATAATCATGTAATTTGGATTCTATGCTCATGGAATAAGAACCTAGTAGGAAAGCTAGCTATTAACCTAATAAGATCACACGAATAGGGGCTTCCCTGGTGGCGCAGTGGTTGAGAGTCCGCCTGCCGATGCGGGGGACGGGTTCATGACCCGGTCCGGGAAGATCCCACATGCCGCGGAGCGGCTGGGCCCCTGAGCCATGGCTGCTGAGCCTGCGCGTCCTGAGCCTTTGCTCCGCAACGGGAGAGGCCACAACAGTGAGAGGCCCGCGTACCGTGAAAAAAAAAAAAAAAAGATCACACTAATAAATGTATACTTTTAAACTCAGAAGAGTACTCAAATGCAGCTTTTTTGAAATTGCAATGTACACACAAATCACCATGAAATTCATTAACATGTAAATTCAGTGTCAGTGGGACCTAAGTAGAGCCCAAGATTCTTCATTTTTATCAAGCTTTTTGATGATGCTGTTGCTGCTAGTCCACAAATCACATCTGAGTAGCATTTTAGTCAATGTTCTCTGGAGAAACAAAACTAAGAGGATAGATAGATAGATAGATGATAGATAATAGATAGATTAGAATTTATGGAATTGGTTCATGCACTTGTGGGGGCTATCAAGTCTGAAATTAATAGGGTAGACTGAAAATTCCAGAAGGAGTCAGTGTTGCAGTCTAGAGTCCAAAGGCAGTCTAGAGGCAGAATTTCTTCCTCTTTAGAGAATCTTTTCTCTTATGGCCTTCAGCTGATTGAATGAGACCCACTCACACTCACACATGGAGGCTTTACTTAAAGTCTATTGATTTAAATGTTAATCGCATCTAAAAAATATCTTCACGGCAGCATCTACATTTGTGCTTGACCGAACAAATGGGTACCACATGGCCAAGTGGACACATGAAATTAACCGTCATACATATGAAGGCTCTACAGCAGAAATGGACAAACTGTGGCCTCTGTGCGAAATTTGGAAAACCTCTTGTCTCCTTCGTGTATCCGACAAACTAAGTACGGTTCTACTTTTTTTAAAATGGTTGAAAAAACCAAAGAAGAATCGTATTTCATGCCACATGAAATAATATGAAATTCAAATTTCAGTGTAGCTAAAGTTATATTGCAACACAGCTATATGCATTCATTTACATATTGTGGACACAGAGTTGACCAGTTGATACTGAGATGGTATGATCCACAAAGCATAAAAGATAATATCTCATCTTTTACAGAAAAAATTTGTTGACTCCTACTTTAAATGAAAGAACATGGCTTTATGTGAGTAGATTTGAGATGAGAATACGGAGGAGAGACAACAATGCAGACGAGTAGTTCTCAACTTTAGTGCATGTTAGAATAATTTGGATCACTTGTTAAAATACAGATTTCTGGCCTCCACTCTGAGCTTGTCATTCAGCATGTCTGGAATGGGACCCCAGAATTTATTTATCTAATGAGTTCTAAGTTGCTGCTGCTGCTGCTGTTTGCACACCATACATTGAGATTACTGGGATCTAGAATAGATTTAAGAAATTTCAAAAATTCTTAGCTAGATAGAAGACAATGAACCTGTAAAGAGTCAGGAAAATAACTGAAAAAAGTAGGAGAAAACCAACATCACATGAAAGATACTCTTTCAAGAGAGAGGAAGTATTCCAATGTGGTAATAGTGCTAAACAATCAATAAACTGATGACTAAAAATATAATAGCCTTTGGATTTAAGGAAAGGAAGTCTCTGCTGGTCCCTGTTAGTGAGGTCTATTCTGGTGTATTCCTGGTATATCATGCGAATACAACATCTCTACATCTTACTACTGGAAGTTGAATGTAAGAAAGTTGAAATTAATAAATGATGCATGCTAAAGTATAATTATGTCATTACGTAACTGTGCTATATTTGAGTTGGATATATGTTATTCCATTACATGACAAAGTAAGTATATCATATTGTAAGAGGTGAAACAACTTATTTGACAGATGTTAGAGTTACTATTATAAGTAGTGAGAGCTTTATAATATTGGGCCAAAATAAACATAACTTATGTTAAATCTGACCTAAACTTTTGGTGTTTTCTACCAGTAGCATATGGTATTTTAATTATCTTTGAAAAAAATAAACAAACAAAAAACAAAATAATAAAAATTTAAAACAGAGCCATATTTAAAGCTTAACTAAAACTGGTGTGCTTCTGAGATCCTCATAAATTAATTACTCCCGAGAAAATACTTTATTCAGTTGCTGTTCTTTTCCTAGTGGTGTGCTTGAAAGAAAAAAAAAATTGTTTTTCAGCTATCCAAGAGAAAAGGTAGATTTCCCTTTTTAGATCTTGGTTTCTTTGATAATTTAGCCATGTGAAATAAATTGAACATCCCATTATAAGAATAAATGGTCAACTTTCCTTTGTGAATACATTTTATTTATAAAATATGAAAAAGATGGCAGTCTTTATTGAAAAATAAAATTGTCATAATTTTACTGAAATGTTTAATAATTTTTCCCTTTCAACATTATTGCAAAGTGACACAATTCCCTAAATCACAACCAAAACTTTATCCCTCTAATGCACTGGAAGTCATATCTGGAAAAACATCCTATAATGTGGTTTTATTTCTTTTCTGCTTGGAAGTTTCCCATGAGTTTAAGAGATTGAAGGGCCAGACAAACATGCAAGTCCACCAGAAAGGTGTGCCACTGAAGTGAAAGACCACCTCTCCCCAAATATTATGCATATTTTTAGTTTTATATATATATATTTTTCTCTATTTGGTTGCTTGGACAGACAGCTGTGTGCACCAAAAATTGTTAAATTCTTACAATCTATGCCTGGGGTCTACTGGAACTGTTTGCTATTTGGTCAATTAAAAAATATATATTTGCTCCTGAATCATTGAAGATAGGGGACAAGACTAAATTTTACTTCTTCAAATTTTTAATGTTTTCCTTCTTTAAATTTAACCACCTTAAAGATCTTAAAAATATGAATAACGTTAACTTCTTAGGGATGAGTATAATTATGGTCTATGACTAATAATCTAAACTTTGCTATTGGGGAAGTTTTTTTTTCCACCATTAAGACAGTATATAGAACTGAGTAATTATTTCATATCTTCATAACATCTATGAAGGTTTTGAAGAAATATTTAATTCCATGTGATATAATTAAAATGAACAAAATGGTTTCTAAAAATAGAAAAAAATCACAAGGAAAATAAATGGGAAGATACAAGAGACAGCAGCTGTGAGAGTGTCTCACTCCTGCTCCAGTTCATTTGTATAGTCATTTGGTTTTTTTGGGAAACTGAACCAAGTAGAGGGAGATGTTATAGGAAGAAAAAACAAGTCTCTATTTAAGAAAATAAACTAATTTGGGGATAAAAAGTAAACTAAGAGCAAGCAGAATTGGACATTATAAGCAGTGGGTAAAAGGATAGGTTTGGGAACCAGACCAATGAGATTCAAATACAGGCCCCAACACTATGTGATCTTGGGCAAATTGTTTAACTTCTCTGTGCTTTTCTTCACACATACAAAAGTAACTGATTCAAACAGCTGTTATGAAATTTAATATAAGTGCTTAATATAAGCACATAATAGTCACCATAATACATTTTATTTTTACTATTATTACTCTTTAGTGATTTAAAGGGCAGAATTAATAAAAAATGATTGTCTATAATATATCCATCTTAAGCATATCTTAGTTTATATCAGTAAGTCTAAAACTTACAATAATAATGTCACTTCCTTACAAAGTTTTATAATTAGAATTAGAATAATATAAATATTTGGCTGTCTGGAAGAAACCTCTCCAAATACCCCTACATGAAACTCATTTCTGTTTCCAGCTGAAACAAAAAAATTATAAATAGATGTAACTACAAGCAATAGTAATTGATTATAGTTTATTTATTTTTAATTTTTTTAATACATCTTTATTGGAGTATAATTGCTTCACAATACTGTGTTAGTTTTTGTTGTACAACAAAGTGAATTAGCCATATTCATACATATATGCCCATATCCCCTCCCTCTTGAGCCTCACTCCCACCCTCCTTATCCCACCCCTCTAGGTCATTGCAAAGCACCAAGCTGATCTCCCTGTGCTATGCTGCTGCTTCCCACTAGCTACCTATTTTACAGTTGGTAGTGTATATATGTCCATGCTACTCTCACTTCACCCCAGCTTCTCCCTCCCCACCCCGTGTCCTCAGGTCCATTCTCTATGTCTATATCTTTATTCCTGCCCTGTCACTAGGTTCATCAGTACCCTTTTTTTTTTTAGATTCCATATACATGTGTTAGCATATGGTATTTGTTTTTCTCTTTCTGACTTACTTCACTCTGTATGACAGACTGTAGGTCCATCCACCTCACTACAAATAACTCAATTTCGTTTCTTTTTATGGCTGAATAATATTCCATTGTATATATGTGCCACATCTTCTTTATCCATTCATCTGTTGATGGACACTTAGGTTGCTTCCATGTCCTGGCTATTGTAAATAATGCTGCAATGAACATTGTGTACATGTCTCTTTCTGAATTATGGTTTTCTCAGGGTATATGCCTAGTAGTGGGATTGCTGGGTCATATGGTAATTCTATTTTTAGTTTTTTAAGGAATATCCATACTGTTTTCCATAGTAGTTGTATCAATTTACTTTCCCACCAACAGTGCAAGAGGGTTCCCTTTACACCACACCCTTTCCAGCATTTATTGCTTCTAGACTTTTTGATAATGACCATTCTGACTGGTGTGGGGAGATACCTCATTGTAGTTTTGATTTGCATTTCTGTAATAATTAGTGATGTTGAGCAGCTTTTCATGTGCCTCTTGGCCATCTGTATGTCTTCTTTGGTGAAATGTCTATTTAGGTCTTCCACCCATTTTTTAACTGGATTGTTTGGTTTTTCAAAATTGAGCTCCATGAGCTGTTTGTATATTTTAGAGATTAATTCTTTATCCATTGATTCATTTGCAAATATTTTCTCCCATTTCTCCCATGGTTTCCTTCACTGTGCAAAAGCTTTTAAGTTTAATTAGGTCCCATTTGTTTATTTTTGTTTTTATTTTCATTACTCTAGGAGGTGGGTCAAAAAGATCTTGCTGTGGTTTATGTCAAAGAGTGTTTTTTCCATGTTTTCCACTAAGAGATTTATAGTGTCTGGTCTTACATTTAGGTCTTTAATTAATTTGGAGGGTTTTTTTGGTGTATGGTGTTAAGTAGTATTCTAATTTCATTCTTTTACATGTAGCTGTCCAGTTTTCCCAACACCACTTATTGAAGAGGCTGTCTTTTCTCCATTTTATGTTCTTGCCTCCTTTGTCATATATTAGGTGAGTATATGTGCATGGGTTTATCTATGGGCTTTCTATCCTGTAAGATTTATCTATATTTCTGTTTTTGTGTCAGCACCATACTGTCTTGATTACTGTAGCTTTGTAGTATAGTTTGAAGTCAGGGAGCCTGATTCTTCCAGCTCTGTTTCCTCCTTAGGTAGGTTTATTCCTAGGTATTTTATTCTTTTTGTTGCAATGGTAAATGGGATTGTTTTATTAATTTCTCTTTCTGATGATTCGTTGTTAGTGTATAGGCATGCCAGAGATTTCTGTGCAATAATTTTGTATCCTGCAACCTTACCAGATTCATTGATTAGTTCTAGTAGTTTTCTGGTGGCATCTTTAGGATTCTCTATGTATAGTATCATGTCATCTGCAAACAGTGACAGTTTTACTTCTTCTTTTCCAATTTGGATTCCTTTTATTTCTTTTTCTTCTCTGATTGCCATGGCTAGGACTTCCAAAACTATGTTGAATAACAGTGGTGAGAGTGGACATCCTTATCTTTTTCCTGATCTTAATGGAAATGCTTTCAGTTTTTCCCCATTGAGTATGATGTTTGCTGTGGGTTTGTCATATATGTCCTTTATTATGTTGAGATAGGTTCCCTCTATATCCATTTTATGGAGAGTTTTTATCATAAATGGGTGTTGAATTTTGTCAAAAGCTTTTTCTGCATCTATGGAGATGATCATATGGGTTTTTTTCCTTAATTTGTTAATATGGTGTATCACATTGATTGATTTGCATATATTGAAGAATCCTTGCATCTCTGGGATAAATCCCACTTGATCATGGTGTATGATCACTTTAATACATTGTTAGATTCTGTTTACAAGTATTTTGTTGAGGATTTTTGCATCTATGTTCATCAGTGCTATTGGCCTGTAGTTTTCTTTTTTTGTGATATCTTTTCCTGGTTTTATTATCAGGGTGATGGTGGCTTTGTAGAATGAATTTGGGAGTGTTCCTCCCTCTGCAATTTTTTGGAAGAGTTTGAGAAGGATTGGTGTTAGCTCTTATCTAAATGTTTGATAGAATTCACCTGTGAAGCCATCTGGTCCTGGACTTTTGTTTGTTGGAAGCTTTTTAATTATAGTTTCAATTTCATTACTTGTGATATGTCTGTTTATATTTTCTAATTCTTCCTGGTTCTGTCTTGGAAAATTATACCTTTCTAAGAATTTGTCCATTTCTTCGTGTTTGTCCATTTTATTGGCATATAGTTGTTTGTAGTCGTCTATGATAGTCCTTTGTATTTCTGTGCTGTCAGTTGTGATTTTTCCTTTTTCATTTATTTTATTGATTTGCATCCTCTTCCTTTTTTTCTTGATGAGTCTGTCTAAGGGTTTATCAATTTTGTTTATCTTCTCAGAGAACCAGCTTTTAGTTTTATTGATCTTTGCTTTTGTTTTCTTCATTTCTATTTCATTTATTTCTGCTCTGATCTTAGTGGAAATGTTCCCTAACATGGGAAAGGAAATAGTCACTGGATTATAGTTTAAATGTCCAAAGTCCTATAAAGTTTATTCAATTTTACACACAAAAGTTGAACTTCATATGCTACAAGGAAGAGATAACTATTTGTCATTGAGTCATGCAGAGAAGTTTCCTAGCGCTAAATCCTTTGCCTTTTCTCTGCTCTTTATATTGCATCCTAGCTTAATTTCTCTGACTTGCCTTTCATGTTATTATCACCCAACATCTTGGTTTCTTCCATGTATCACAGGCAGAAACAAGAACTGTCTATTCTGAAAAGATAATTATAAGGAAGTTCTTCATTATAGCAACATTTCCATTCCAGATTCATATTATAACATTTATTTTATAAATGTTATAAAATAAACTCTGTGTGTGGGAAGAGGTAGATGTAAGGAATTCACAAATTTTTCTTTTCATTTTGGGCCCTTGGTATGTTACAGCAATATAAAATTGACTAGAATTATATTCTGTAAAAAAATGTAAAACTTAAGACTACTTTTATTTCTTAAAATATAAAGGCATCCCGGTCCGGGAAGATCCCACATGCCACGGAGCGGCTGGGCCCGTGAGCCATGGCCGCTGAGCCTGCGCGACCGGAGCCTGTTGCTCTGCAACAGTAGAGGCCACAACAGTGAGAGGACCGCGTACCGCAAAACAAACAAACAAACAAAAAAACCAAAATATAAAGGCATCACTTAAATTGTTATTACCTTTTACTACAAATAGCATTTCTTTCCAAAAATATTTCTTTCTTTATAAAACTACAGAATGATGAAAAACACTATGTTCTTGGGTTTGTATTATTAAGGTCAAGTCATCTATCAATAAAGGAATAGTTCTAGTCTAGCAAAGTCAGGTTTAACAAACTTCATATAAGCAATTATTTTCCACTGGCTGTTACTCTAAAAGCCAGAGGCTAGTTTATTATTAAAAAGTGTTTCCTAGATGAAGTACTCTTTCAGCATAGCAAATTTTCCAAAGTAATATAAAAAGACAACAACTTTCAAATAATAAAACAATTTCAAGGCAAAGGCAATAACTTTCTGATAAAATATTAACCATGTAATACTGAACACATTCAAACTATTAACAGTTCTGAACTACTATAAAAAGTGACCAGATAGAAAACCAAGAAAAATATAGTATAGTACACAAACTTTATCAGACAATTGTCTGTGCTTCAATTATGCTGGCTTCAATATTTAAGCAATTGCAATTTGAATAATGCTTTTAGTTTTTTTCCAATTTTTACAAATACTATTATTTAACCCAATGTATTTTTATGGTTATTTGTTTTTAACAACACAAAGAAGAAACCACAAACATCATGCTATTAAGTAAATCCTTTTCCAGTCAATATTACCTGTTAATAATTACATGGTATGGAACAGCATTCTTGTACAAGAGAAAAAGAAGACAAAAGAGGGAAAGAGGGAGAGAAAAAGAGATAAGATGCAGAGCAGAGAGGTGAAGGGAAAGAGAAATAGAAGAGGGACTACAAATAGTTAATGCCTAGAGAAAAAGAAAATGAAGAAGCTATGTGAGTGTTAAGTATTCTGTTGCAAACCCAGGGATCTACAGAATGAATTATTACAAGGTGTTGCTTCATTTGACTATTCACTGACTGCCAAAATGACAGATTTGGCTGGATTTTAGTCAGGTCTAGAGGAGCATTAGAGAGTTGGAGACACAATTATTCCGGTAGATGGAGGCCAGAAAAATAGAGCTGTTTCAGGTCTTCGTATCCTGTAAATATGTCATCTCTTTTTTTCTTCTCCCCATTCTCTTTCTTCCTAATAGTGGACATGTGAATGCACTCTTAATTTCAAACTTCCTACTGAATTTCTGGAAACCCTTATTTCTAATAGGAAAAGTCTGTTTCATTTGCTCACAGATATAAACATCCAAAACAACACAGATCAATTTTTATTGCTGTGCTAATCATGTACTTGAAGTATTGAGTAAAGGAGAGAGTATTTATCTCAATTCATCAGTGGATGTTTCTGAAACAGACTTTAGCCTTTTGTCCATTATCCCTTCTGTTACTCTAAGAGCATTTAAAAAGTATGTTGATAACATTTATCAGATTAAGGCAAAGTTCCTTACACCCACCACCTCATTCTGTTTTTTCTTAGTTCTATGATGGACTTGTAAATAATTTTATCATCATTATAGTGATAGTTTATGGGAAATGACATAATTTTCCCCAAACAAGAAGTTCATTTCTCCAGAAGCATTTATTTTTCTCAGACAAAATAAGTGCTCTAAAGGAGACTACTGTGTAAACTATAATGACTTCTTTCCCTGGATTTATCCTAATGACTATACTTACCACCTAAACTGGTTGAGTCCAGGGCCTTGTATTAAACCATTCATTCAACAAGTTTTTACAGAGCAGCTGGTTTTTCCTTTAAGCACGGTGTTCTGTAATTGAGATGCAATGTTAAGCACAAATATCATTTGGTGCCCTCTGGACATTACAATTCAGCCAGATAGGTAGATATATAAGTACATGATTACAGTACAGTTTGGCAAATTTGGTAAATACTATCGTTCCTCTTACCAAATTGCCCCCCTTATTCTTTAATAAAAATTCAATGTTTCCTTTTTGTGTATAGTTCAAGACTACCTAAACCATCCTTCTCCTTCCCAAATGATGTCTTATTAATCAATTTTTCTCTCGTTGAACACTTGTGTGCCAGGTATTTAGCTAAATATTGAGATAATAGCAATAAGCAAAGCAGATACAATCTTATTCCTAAGAGAGTTTACATTCTAGTAGTTGAAACAGACAGTAGGCACAAAAATACATACATACATGAATTCAAGTAGTAATGAATTCTGTGATGGTAAATAAAGTAGGGTAAAAATAAATAGTCATGTGGAGTGTGGGGAGGGAATATTTGAGCAGAAACCTGAGGAAGAAGGAGAATCCTGGAAATATCTATGGGGGAGAGTAGTCCAAGCAGAGAGAACAGAAAGCCATGAAATGAACTAGGGATACTTGAGACACTGCAGTAAGACCAGATCATTGTGATTAGGATTAAGTGAAGGTGATAAAAAGCAAAACACACACACAAATTTAGGAGATAGAATCAGAGAATCAGAGAATCAGAGAATCAGAGAATCATTTAAATACACTCAGAGAATCATTTAAAGTACACTCTAATTAGAGTTCGGTCACACTTGTTCTGTCACAACTTCCAAAAGTTGGATTTTGGAACAAGGAACTATCGTAGAGTTTGAGCAGCAGGCTACCACGATACAATTTAATTTTTTAAAAGACAATTTTGATCATTTTAAGATTTTACTTAGGGAAATAAGAACAGAAGCAAGAATATCAGTTAGGTGGTATCTGTATCTTATGCAAGAGAAATGGAGGTGACGAGAAATGGTCAAATTTGGAATGCATTTTGAATGTGGAGCAAGAAGAGAGAAGAGAAGCAGGCTTTGGAACACATGGATGAAAAGTTCTGTGTTAAACCTTCCAAAATTATGATGCCCTTTAGACATCCGAAGGGAGATATCAGGAAGACAGTTGAGCACATATGTCTGTAACTAAGAGTGTAGTTCTGAAGGCAAGGGTTTTGGAGATAGTGACATTGGTGATATAGAAATTATTTACAGTTATGAACGAGGGTATGGATTAAGGGTAGATTGGGTGTGGATAAAGAAGAGTACAAAAGAAACCCTGGGTACTTGAAGGACTATGAGTCTGCTCTAGAGGCTAAGGGAATAGTGTTTCAGGAAGAAAATTTTGATATCTCTGAGGTTGAATAATAGGACTAAAATCGACCATTGCATTTTTCAATATGGAGGTCACTAAATACTATTAATGAACTTGGCAGAATCAGCATAATTAGAGGGGTGAAAGAGAGCATGTGAGTTGGGGAAATGGATCAGTTATTGTAGAAAACCACTTTAAAATTTTTTTGCTACATAAAGATATAGAGAAATGGAGCAGTAACTGGAGAGAGTTGAGGGATAAGTGGTCATTTATGGAGAATATTACTGCATGTTTGTATCCTTATGAAAATGACATAATAGAGTGATGGCATTGATGATGTGGAGACAGGAGCTATTTCTGGGGAAAAAAAGTCCTTAAATAGGTAAGGGAAATAGAGTGAATCAACTGGACAAATGCAATAAGATTGCTAAGCAATGCTATGCACCCATAGAATTGAACTTTGTGATACTAAATGTAAAGTGATTCCATCAACAGTGGCTTACTTTTCCCTACTTACGTTCTACAGGCAATTAATTAGGAGACACGTAGTAAAATTAAGTGGGTTGCAGTTTTGTCCATTGAGGAAGACAGAGGGAGTTGGAGCACACTATTTAAGGATGTCTATAAATGTGATTACATGATTATAGTGATGGATTATGGCATCTAAGTTGGAAAAGGAAATTTTGAGATGGTGATTGGAAGTGAAAATGGGACCATTAAAGAATTGGAAGTTGAAAAGTTGTGACAATGGGTAGAGTAAGTGAGCTGGAAATATTAGAGATGGTGGTCAGAGAAGGGGCTGATTTTAGTAACATTCTGGAGGCTATACTATTATACATAATAGGAGTAATGGTATGAGTCTGGGAGCTGGTGGTAGAGGTAAGGTGGAGGGAAAGTTATTGACAATTATGAAAATAAAAAATTTAAAGGAAAATGGAATTGGGAAATTATTTGCTTGGGACAATCTTGTACCAAAGGGTTGGCAGGCTGAACTCTAGTCAAGGCTCTATTTCCAACCCTGGGCTCTGGACAGAGGCTGGTCTCAGGCTGAAGGAAGAAACTCCTTTTTAAAGTGATCTGCCTGAAGGGAGTGCCTCTATTGAAATTCATACACAGAGAAGAGATTTTTTTAAAATAATTTGAACAAAAATACTCTGTGCTACCAATTCCTGGTTTGAAATCACCAAACGTGTAGTAAGGAGTAAGGGTATTATATTACCATTGTCAAGGAATGAGAAGGACTGACAGGAAGGCTTACAGGACCGCAACTAAGAAAGGGAGTAGACAGTATGCTCTGTTGGCATCAGCTTCAAACAGATTGAGATTTTAGTTTAAAGATGGGGGAAAGCAATGGTCTGGAAGAGCTATGAGAAGCAAAGAAGATGTCTCTCTGTTTACAGGTCCTGGGGGTGTAAAATTATCTACCATTTTATAGGGCTGCAAGGTAAGCCATGCCTTGAAGTAACAGTATATTTCAATTAGATTAAGAAGGTGAAGAAAAAAGTTTCAGAGAACAGTTTCGTGGTTTTACCAGTTAATGTGTGTTGTTTCCTAGTTACTTAAATTCTTTGTGCTTCAGTTTTTCACCTGTAATATAAGAATGATATAAATTGTCAGATTACTGTGAGGGTTTAGAAAGATAATATACACAAAACACATAAAAGGTTTCCTAACACAGAGCAAACACTTAAATATGAATTGTTATTATTCTTTATTAAATAGTTTTGAGAGTGTTGTTGTTTGTATGTGTACATGAGAGAGAGAGAGAGCAGATGAGGTTGGGTGTGGATAGTGACAGTCTTACCATGAGAACTCTAAGCTGGGGAGGTTCCTTCGAGGGTGTATTACTGATCATTATTCTACCCTTTGAGTGTTAAATCCCTCCTGTTTTATGAATGCATGATTCAAATATAATATTCATTATTCAACAATTTTTTCAGCCACTACTCTTTAACTTTTGAACAAACTTGGAAGATTTTTACCCTGTCTCATTTTCTTCTTACTCAAGTTTTTTTTATTGTCCTGACTTGAATGGTGTCGAATGTTGGCTTAGCTAAAACATGGCCTCTTCATTCCTTGCCTTTTATCCCCGTAATTCTCCACTTTCAAAATCACGAAATTAAATATGTCCACTTCTGATAATATTTATGTAGGGTGACTTGGGGGTACATATTGGAGATTAGAGACGAGGCTAACTTCTCTACTTCGCTACCACTTGGGAATAAAGTCTGGGAGACTGGCGAGAATTGCAGATTATTTTGACAACCAATGTCACATATCCTGGACTGATCTCTTATTTCAACCACATGGGTTGGACAATTCCATCTTATTCTGATGGTCTCTAGCAGTTTCTCTTCACTCTTCTGCAATGGAGGGGGGCTAGTAATTGTTTAACAAGCAGCTGGTGCTAGATGGGGCAGGGGAGAGGGCAGGAATCATGCCCTGATTTGTAGCATTTGTTGATTTCCCTGGTGTAAATATTCTCACCATGGACAATTTCAAGATTCAGCATGAGGTACTGAATGCATTTCTGGGAAGAGATATGCAGTAGTGCTCCGTTATATTAGTATTACACCATACAGATAATAGACAAATAATCACAAGAGGGTAGATAATAGAAAATAATTAGTACAAGATGGATTTTGAGTATTAATTATTTCATTTTTCTTATAAATTAATTATAAATTTATGGAATTTATTTTTTAATGATGGCTGTGTTTTACAACAAGCTCTCAAAATTCCTGGAAGATTTCTACACAGGACCATCACTAAGGCCATGGCCTTCTTCAGAGCCATAATGGACTGCTCTATTTGCACACTGGTGCAGCCTGAGAGAATAAAGAAGTTAACATCCCCAGAGGCAACCCTCAACAAGTATGGATGTGAGTTACTAAACAGGTGCCCCAACATCTCATGCCTCAAACAGACAATTTTTGACACTTCTCCGTGATTGCAGGTTAAACCTTAATAATGCACCCACCCTGATGTTTAGTCCCCTTTTCCTGTCTTACTTTCCCTGCTCACCGGCCCCTGATTTCTAAGAGTCTCATAAATAAATGACCTGCAACCATGACTTTGACCCAGACTATGCTTCAGAGAAAACCCCACAACCTAAGAAGCTAAAACCAGAGCACTCCTAGTCAGCAACCTTTCAGAATGAGATTCTGGAACTAGGTCACTGTAAGATAAAGTTATCTTAAAGCTGAACTGCTTTTCTGACTTATCTATGGGGATGTCTGGAAGTCTGATACTGACTCTAGGCTAAGATAAGGAGGAGAGAGGCTACCTAGTTTATAATTACCTATTTAATGTTAGAAACTCCTCCAGCAGCCACCTTTTTTATGTTATTTAGGGATGTGTGGATTAATGGCTTACACCTGGTGAAACCAGTTATCAGCTGGCTTGTATACATGTCCAGTGGGACATAAAAGACCCTCCTGGAAAGGTTTGCCCTAGGTGTCCTGAAACCAAGACTCCTTATATATGTCTTGGTAGTTCACAGTCCAGAGTTAAAGAGTATCCTGTGTGACTGAAAAGGATTTTGGAGAGCTGTGCCTAGAAGTTTCTTGGGTCCCATATGCTTACCTGCATTTTATTTCTACTGTTCAATACAAAATCTTTCGGCTTCATTAAAGCCTTACATGAGTATGCTCTGTGGAGTTTAGTCAGTCCTTTCAATTACCTGACCAATGTAACCATTACAGTCTCTCATCACTGGAATGTAACATAGATCCCATTGCTTGTGGTAAATGGCCTGTTGCAACACCACAGTTAATTAGATACTCATCTGAGCTGATTTGGGGTAAGGTACAGGCAAAGTGGAAACACTGAGTTATACAGTCATTCTAGCATTTGATTGGTGTGGTATACTCCTGGGCAGTAGTAGGACTGATGATAAGTGACTTCATGACTTAATAGAGCTTCCTGGTGTTATCGGTTCTGCTAATTCATTAGGTCCAGCGGGTGTAGCAGCAATCCATCATACAATAGAAAAAGTACATCTTGGATCAAGTACCAGCATATCCAGAAGACTTGTCAGTTTCTTGAAGTGGTGGCACCGTCCCCCATGTTAGCCCACTTGGGGTACACTAATGTGTCTATTTCAGCTCATGCTTAAGACTCAGGAGTTTGATCCCCATAACTAGTGGGTGACTGAGGAGAACTGGGGGTCTGTTTCACAAATTGTTTAGCTTGTTGTGTTGGTGTTAGCTAAAATTGGACTACAACTCTATTGACTATAGCTGTACCACTACTATATTGTGAGAAGTAAACTTGCCTGTATACTTGGAAAGAGGGAGAATTGGCCTGTATAACAATATACATAGAGTATAGGTAGTGGCGAATACCTTGGTAGGTCAGCTTAGGGGTCTGGAAGGGCAAATTGGAAAGTCAGAGGCAAGGATATCTAAAGAAGTGACATGCTGATTTTGGGGTATATGAGGATGAACACATGCTGAGAGAATTTTCTCTTTTACACTAATACCCACCACAGAGCATTCAGTGCAGAAGAGACACTCAAAATCCTGGTGCATATGAGGATGGACCTGTTAGAGTTTGGCTAGCCCTATCTGTGGCTTCTCCCATGCTCATATAATGGGTTCATGAGTGGAGTAGTCATGGTGACAGGGTCCAACAGCACTGGCCACTTTACAAGGTCAGCTGAGCTACTGCTTTCCTGGCAGTCAGTGCTTGATATCAGACCAACCACTTGCTAACAAACTAATTCCTTCAGACACATTTTCCCCTTTCACAACTATACCAGATATGGCTTCATCTACACTGATTATCGTGTCTCTGCCAGAACCATTAGGGTTGTAGGCCAGACTTCCTCACACTGAATGCCACATCACAGAACCTGAAACCGAGGATGAATTTTATAGTGAAGAATTTGTGACTGTGAGTGTATGGTCATGGACCCACTGATCCCACCATATACCCATCACTCTGAAGTAGTCAGCCCCATAGAGCCCTGGAATGCCCTCACCTAAGGCATCAGGTGGGAAACAAAACACTACGAAGTTATGGTGCTGTGTTCTAGGATGCAATATTTATGATAATTCAAGAACTAATTCATGATGCTTTAACAATAACAGCTAGAATATCAGGGTCCAGAGACCAAAGGTTGAAAGTAAGGTTTATCATCAGACTCAGTGACTGTTATGGGCTGAGTTGTTACCATTTCTTCCACCCCCAGATTCATATGTCAAAGTCCTAACCCTGAGTATCTTAGAATGTGACTGTATTCTGAGATAAGGTCTTTAAAGAGGTAATTAGTTAAAATGAGGTCATTAGGGTGGGCCAAATCCAATATGAACTGATGTCCTTATGAGAAGAGGAGATTAGGACACACACTGGAGGGTGACTATGTGAAGACAAACAGAGGAGAAGAAACCACCCCTGCAGACACCTTGATCTTGGACCTCTAGCCTCCAGAATCATGAAAACATAAATTTCTATTGCTTAAGTCACCCAGTCTATGGCACTTTGTAAGGCAGCCCTAGCAAACTAATACAGTGACCAACTTAGAGAATTTACATTTTCTGTTTGCTTCTTCGGCTCTACTGTATGGAACCTGCTGGTTTGTGACTGGAAGGAAATGCATACTCTACTGAATCTGAGCTTTGATTACTGAACCCACAGACAAATGAATTGTTACATTGACAGACATAACTGACCCTCATTATCATCCGGAGCTAGGATTGTCCTTACATAATAGGGACAAAGAAAAATACATCAAACTTGAAGAAGTCACTAGGGATTTTCCCCAGGCTTCTGTCTTTTGAATAGGCAATTGCAGTGACTAGAGTGTGAAAAGACCAAGGCAATCAAGGGCTCAGACCATTCAGGGTTGACAGTGGGTTCCCTAGTCAGGTAAGCGGACTTCACTGGCTGCGATGTTGTTGGAGAGTGGGTGGTGGAGGAGGGTGATAACGGGTATCCTTTATGGCTTCAGGTGTAGTTGCAGCAGCTTGTTTCTTCTGTATTATATGTATTTTATCCTTTTTAAGAGATTATGGTTTGTTGCTTCCCAGTAACAGGGCTGGCTACATGACTTGTGGGGCCCAATGCAAAATGAAAATGTAAAACTCCTTGTTCAAAAAGCAGAAAAAAAAATGCTGTTAAAGATACTAAAATATTGTTTAAAAAACTGTTTCCTTTCTTCCTTCTAGTCTCTTTCTTGACCAGTCAGGGTGTTTTCAATTTGTTATTAAATGTCATATTCCCTCCAGGAAGGAGATCCCCCCCAGGGAGAGTGTAGATCTTCATAGGTGCCCACGGTGTCCCTTCAACTCATCATGTGCACAAGAGTGGCCTTTAGGTTGTCAAGCTGGCCCTTCTGTCGGAGGCAGGACCAACACACTATGCAGGGCAGGTGGAGAAAGTGGGTGGGGCGTCAACTTCCCTTTTCCAAGTGCTCACAGCCCCAGCCCATGATGAATGGGTGACCCTCAAGAGATTGCAGCCTCCACTTTGGGAAGCACTAGGTATCTAGGTTCCAAGTGGGCTAGAGGCTTGTTCCTGACTAGTCGCCTGCCATGATGCTGCAGGCTGGGACCAGGACTGCAATTGTCATGATCAACTCCAAGACTCTGTGGGTCAGGCATCCCAATACCAACCCTCCCTGCATCTGTGCCCAGGCTTCTATGGGGGGTCAAATGGAGATGTAGAATGTAGGCCTCCCCCCACCCCACCCCCAATGATGTGACCTGGTTGCTGTGGGAAAGGAAGGGCTGGCAGGAGTGGTCTATGGCCAGAGTGGGTCTGGGAAGCTAGGCAGCTGTGGTGCTAGTGGAAGGGGAGCAGGGAGCCTGGCATCCTCCCAGGGAAATACTGAGAGTTGGGGGAGTGCAGGAGCTGAGGATCCAATACCCTCCTCCTCCGTTAACCCACCTGCCCACACACACACACACGCTTCGTTGTTCCATCAGATTTCACTTACAAAAGATTAAAGATAGCATTTTAAAGAATTTTAAGATGGCAACTGCAAAGCATTAAACTTCAAGTGCCAAGGCTGAGCATGGACTTTAAGGGACTGCACTGGTCACAGGCCAGTGAGGCTGGCTCTGTCTTGAGGAGTAGAATTAATATGAAGCTTGAGTAGATCTAAGTAGTGTAAAAGTTGGGCTGCAACAAACACTCATGGTGTCCTGGGTCACATTCCTTGGTCTGACTCTGATTTTATCTACAGCTGAAGTAAAGAGTACTGATTTGTGGTAAAAACACCTACCTGGATTGTGTGTTGAATAGCTCTACTTTTCTGCTGCAGGAACTCACAAAGCCTGAACACAAGTGCAGCGTGAAAGCTAGTGGATGATGAATTACCTGAAGGTGGCTTTCAATCATTGTGGACAAATGGACAGCCTTTCTTCTAGAGGCTTATTTTTAAGACGCATTGTTGAAGCTTCCAGAGATCCTGGTGGAAATGGAGTCCTTGGTTTCTACAGCATTATCATTTTGGCTTTTCCTCCTTTCCCTTTCCTTACTCTTGTTTTCCAGAGCCATCTCCCAAATGAATCTCATTTATCCAAGACATTGCCTCAGGCACTCCTTTCAGGGAATGTATATTAAGATGGGGGGGCAGTGCGGGGATGAGCCGCTAGTACCACTACTATACCCTTCAATCATTCTCCAGTGCTTTAGCAATAACTCCTAGTAATTTGATTATGTGGATTGTAGGGTCTTAAATGAAACTCCCAAGACATTGATGGGACTTCTAGAAGCTGGGGAAATGAAAGTGTAATTTCAAAGCTGTGATTTCCTGTCTTTTAAAAAGTGGAGGGGCTTCCCTGGTGGCGCAGTGGTTGAGAGTCCTCCTGCCGATGCAGGGGACACGGGTTTGTGCCCCGGTCCGGGAAGATCCCACATGCCGCGGAGCAGCTGGACCCGTTGAGCCATGGCCGCTGAGCCTGCGCGTCCGGAGCCTGTGCTCCACAATGGGAGAGGCCACAACAGTGAGAGGTCCCCGTACCGGAAAAAAAAAAAAAAAAAAAAGTGGAGATCATAACCCCTCCATCCTCCCACTCTTTTTTGAACATATTTTTTTTCTCTCCTTTATTCTGGTGTTATGGGAAAGTCTCAAGAATTATCCCTTTAATTCTAGAGGTACACAGACAACAAACCAAATGTGGGATGAAATCTTTGAGGTAAGCGTGGAGTTTTAAACTTCTAAGCCCAGTTTTCATTTGATAATGTAGATTGATGTCCATGTCTTTTTGAGTCAGCTCTTTGTCAATAAAAATTGTGTTGCTCTTTTTCAGGGAAATGGTTCTTTTCCAGATATAGATTATAACTGCCCTGCATGGCATGCCAACGCTTATTTGCGTGGACATGAGTATTTTTATATTTGAATAGTTACTGAGACCAGAACTGAGATCCAGGGGCCTACAGACAAGAAGTGAAAACTTGATCTCTGTTTTTGGTCAGGGAAATATCCAGGAAAAGAACTTGGCTAGATTTGCTGAAGCTCACCCTCATCCACAGGATAAGCATTCTATATTCGTTCTAATCCTGGGAAGCAGCCACTCAGCCACCCCTGCCAGAAATTTTGGACTCATTCTTCTCTTTTCCTAAATAAAAGACATCAATCCATCCATGTGTCCTACTGATTGTACCTCTTTACTTTTCTTAAAAAATGAATTCCTTCCTTTTTATTAGCACCCCCCCACCACCACTATGTCCATGGTTTAAGCATTTCTCATCTACTTCACTTACTATATCTCTACCCTAATTGGTTTTCTTGACTTTCTATACTTGCCTTCTCTAAGGCATCCCCCTGCCCCCACTACAGAATAACACGTGAGACTGTCAGATCAGTGTTGTTGAATAGAACTTTCTGCGATGATGGGCATGTTCCATATCTGCAATGTCTCTTAGGATGACTACTAGTCACATGTGAGCACTGGAAATATGGCTAGTGAGATTGAAAAATTATTTAATTTTAATTAATTCAAATTTAAAATTAAATAGCCACGTTTGGCTGGGGACACCCTGTTGGAAAATACACCTCTAGCATGTAAACTCCATGAAGAGGCCTTTCCTTAGCCATCAGAGATTGAATATTCCTTCTTTCTTGTTCCTAAAACCCCATATGCACATGATGCTTTACTGTTACTTAATTTCTTTTCTGGTATGTCTCACCTGATAATTTGTAGCTTCGTGAGGTCATGGATCTTATCCTGGAAATCACAATAAAAATAACAATAACCTCAATAGCAATAATTTGAGACAATTACCACTTACCTCCTCTCCCTATTTTTCTGCTTTAGTCTCCCAAAAGATTCCACAAATAATTCCATTTTCTTGGAAAGGTCATTGAAAGAAAGCCCTTTTCTTTTATTTTTTGCTCTTCCTTATAGGGAAAGATTATGGAAGCTATTGCAGAAAACCTAACATTCAGTGGACCACATCATGTGTACTAATATAAGGGATCACTTTGCCTCAAAAGTTGGTAAGAAAGAAATACATCTTGACCAGGCTTTGGGGCAACCTTCAAGAGGAAGGGTTAATGACTCAGATGCTGTGCCTATGTTGTTCCAAGAACTATGCTGGGTGATAGGGATACAGCAGTCAGCAAAAAAGACTTGATTTCTACTTTTATCGAGCTTATATTCCAGAGGAAAAGAAAAATAATAAACAAGCAATGAAATAAGCAATATGTTTCAAAAATCAATATATATTTGCAAGTTTCTTTGAGAAAAGTCGGGCATGGTGTGATACTTTTAGACAAGCTGAGTAACCCAACAGACATTTAGTCAGAGACCTTAAGAATAAGAATAATGAGGCATACAAAATTCTGGGGAAGGAGTGTTCCTGGTATAGGAAACAGCACATACAATGATCTTGAGGTAGACCGTTGCTTGCAGATCTCTGTGAAAAGAACATCGATAGTATGAGGTAAATATTGTCCATATTTATTGCAGATGAAGCGGCTGAGGCATAGATATATACACTAACTTTCCCAAGGTCACACAGCTAGTAAGTGACAGAGCCAGATTTTGCACTATTCTATAGGATCCCAGAGCCCACGGTCTGGATCTTGATCGATTAACATAAAAGTGCTTAAATGAATGAGAAGATGAATAAATGAGCTTTAGAAAAGGGATCTATATAGACCATTAAAGCTCATCTGATCAGCCAAAATATCAATACTAGTCCAATAATAGGAATGTTATTTAAGGTAAAAACCATATGAATGATAGCCACTACAGTAATACAGGCATATGATGCCAGCAGCTGAGGATAAGCTTTGAGTTTAGGTTTAAGACAATAAATTGTGCTAAAAATCCTATTGTGAAAGCAAACCTATTAGATTTCACATCTATATAATTTCTTTCATAGTTAGATGACTCCTTACTATTTTTTTAAAGCTCTTCTCTATGATAATACCATTGTTTTACTTACATAGTAGAATTTGTGAGGTGGTTAGAATAGTTTTCTATTTAGTTCATAAAAAAATAGAAATCATATGGTATTATCTCTAGATTCCACTATGTTATGAAGCTATTATCATCAATATATTTTATCCTCTGGCTATGAGATACGAGAAGTTAATCTCCTAAAAGTAATATCTCAGAAATACTCCCTAAGACTTAACCTCTGGAAAAATAAGTGAAAATAGTAGGAATGTCCTATTACAAATTGTTTGCTTGCAAATATAAGATGTCACTGACTAGAGATATTCAATCATTACTTTAAGTCATGATTTTAAATATTTTATGGTAGGTAGCCCTTCAAGAATTTAATGAAGATCATGAGTCCTTTCCTTCCAAAATTCCAAGTTTGCAATTTTCCCCAGTTCCCCAAGGCTATCGTCCATAGGCATTAAGTAATGTTAAAAAGGTTAATAACACTTATTTTAAGACCTTTGGTTCTAGGTCATTTCTTCAGAAATATCTACGTAAAATTACCATATGTATTTCCTTTATTTCATTTATTCTCTACTTTTCTGAGTACTATATATATGTACTTCTAGTTTTATACTTCTCTCTTTTTTTCACATGACACATAACACTCTTAATTTAAAGTTTAGCAAAATGCGTGTGTGCGTGTGTGCATGTGCACACATGCGTGTGGAATGTTTTCTTGATTTTCAGTCTTATTTCCAGGTCCCAGCCTTTTTTCCTCAGTCCCTCAGGGTTGATGCATTGTGCTGATGCACTCGTTTCTAATAAGATGCCCACACCATCAACAGCTGCTTGTTACACATTTCTTTTTTCTCAGAAAATATCTGTTCCCCCAGTCTGCTGCCTTCCTTGGCCAAGAATATTTGAAGAGTTCTATAACTTTTAATATCAAATGACATATTCACCAGGGTAATAATTTTTGTTTTAACGTTTTATTCTGTAACCTCTTAATTTAGGGCCATATCTTAAGTAACAGAAAATAATGAAATATAATACATATTTCAAAGAGAATGAATTTGAGTAATTCATTTTTATATGTCTTAGGACCCACCTGACTCCAAGCAGCTGCATCATAATTGTGCTATTGCATTGGTCTCCAGGAAAAGTAGGCATGAGTATGGGTGGATCATTATTCAGATACAATGCACTGATACAGATACATCCCAGAGTGGATATCATCTTGTCATTGAATCCCCACAGTAACATAGGTTGAGAAAATAATAGCATTCTTACAGTTAACTTGATAAGTGGTCATGCAGATTAGAATTACCATGTGGTAGTAGTAATAATCCATACCAGCTAAAAGTGTTCCATGGTCACACATTTGGGGAATCATTGAACTAAATTTAGTTGAGGCTTTGTATTTCTAGAAGGTTTTGTGAAGCTCTAATAGAGGATAATACAAGCAAAGTTTTCAAAACCTATTTGACTTTGACCTTTGGACCACTTTTTTTTTTTTTCATGAAGGACAAGGACCATTTATTTGTTGGAAACTGTTTTTCTATATTATGGACAATCAGGACCATGTGCTTTGACAGAACATGAAGGCACGGTTCATGAATAAACATGGGGAACATTCCGCAAATCTTGAGAACGACCTGTGCTTCACCACAAAAGTTAGATCATAATTTCTTGCCCCTTCTTCAGAATTAACAAAGCAAAGGACTCAGAAGTCTGCAATATACCTGCCCTGAAAACACATTTAGGCTGCACATTTCTGAAATACTTGGTTTGAAATTAATACTCATTATAATTGTATTTCACATATTTGTAGGAAAAAAAAGGATGATTGAAAAACTTTGTTGTTTGGTCTGACCTCCATACCTGATATGGTTAGAGCTGTTACTACTCCAAGGAAGATACAGTAAATCATTTTACTTTATCCTTATATCAGAGTGGAAACCCTTCAAGGCTTATCGTTTCATTTGAATGTATAAATTTTTATTTTCTTTAAACTATATTTTTTAGCATAATCCAAGTCAATTTGTTTGCTGACATGGTTCAGAATACCTTCTCTAAGGGGTATGTCTATTTATTTGTACAAAGGGCCAATCTGATGTTTCTAATTTTTTCTTTCATGATCCAAAGTTACACTATTTTATAAAATTTTGGATAAAATGTGCTGTATAATGTTTATAACTGTTTGCTCAATCATGTAAGATTCCTATTAAATCCCCATCTTAAAAATGCATAAGTTAAAGTATCAAGGAAGAGGGTCTCTTTGGCTCCGGGTGATATATTTAATTTTCTAGGCTATGTTTCCTACTTAGAGTTATCTTTGACTTTTTCTTATTTTTTCTACATTTGCTGGTGATACATCTGAGAAACATTTTTAATATGAAACTAATAAAATTTTATAAGTTTTAGATGGAGCTGAAGGTAGAGAAAATTTAAAATATAAATTTTAGATCTCTCCTTTTTTAACTACATATAAAGTAGTATCTTCTACTGGGAGTATGGAATAAGATATAAGTTGTGTTGAAGATAAGGAAGTCAGTTTGGGATATGCTGATTTTAAAATGCATACATTACAACCAGTTGGAGAGCTTTAGTAAAAATTTATACACATGGAGTTATATTTTGGGAGAAAGATTGGTGCTTGAGATTCAGTATGGAATGCTATTCCAATATATGTTAATATTGAAGACTTGTGAGTTGATACAACTTCCAAGGGAAAGCATATAGCATGGGATGGGAAGAGTACCCACAATTTCAGTATTTGAAAGGAAGGCAGAATAATAAAGGATAGTGGAAAGGATTGAAAATAAATGGCTAGAAATGTAGGCAAAGCAAGAAAAATTGAGCTCTTGGATGCCAAGAAAGGGGGGATATTTAAGGTGGACATAACATCAAAAGGGCCTTCTTAATGTTGTTAAGACATTAGTCAAGATGAGAATAGAGAGACTGAAGAAAAAAGATCAGTAAAATATGCCATCAGGCCCAAGGGCCACAGGGGGGTCATTTGAACACTTTTAAATAAAACAAAACAAAATAACACCAATTCACTGTTCTGCTTTATCTATATAAACTCTATCTCAGAAAAACTAAAGAGTTAATGAAGGGAAATTAGTTTTTATAAAAGTAGTATAGCATGAACAAAGAATGATGAAAATCACCATCTTGAAATTATTAACAAATAATTACTTGACAATGGTCAATTGCCATTAACATAGCAGAAAGATAGTTTGACTTTGTGTACTGATGGAAGTACACAAAACTACCTATGATGTATTCTTTAAAAAATCAAACCTGAATCTGACTGCCAATTTACAGGAAATAAAGGGAACATTTGGATATTGATTTAAGGGAACTGTAAAAAAAGGTATGATAAAACAGGGGAATACTGATTGGATATTTAAAAATATTTTTAAAGTTTATTAAATTTTAGGTAGGGTAATTGTATTATGATTATATTTTTAAAATAATCCCTCCATTTTAGAGATGCACTCTGAAATATTTATTTATGAAATGATATAATATCTGGGCCTTTTCTTCAATCTAGGAGAAGAGATAGTGGAGTTATGTACAAAACAAGATTGGTATTGAGTTGATAATTGCTGAAGCTGGCTTACATGTACAAGTGAATTTATTAAAATTTTATCAATTTTTATTTGAAAGTTTTGATAATATTATGTTAAAACAAATACAGAATGAAAGGAATGATTGCAGTGAAATTAAAGAGAGGAAGAGATAAGAAAATCGAGGTAATTCTCTTACATGTTTTGATAGTGAAGAGATGGCAAAGTAGGATGTATAAAGATACATAATATTTACTGAAGAATTATTATGTGGTGGACACTACTTTCACTCTACGTCGATATCCTTAGGTTATTATAACAGTCATGTTATTTCCTCACTTAATAGATGAGGTACTTGAAGGCAGGGAGGTTAAATGGCTTGTCTGGGTTCATGCAATTGTTAAGTGACAGATCAGGATATGAAATGTTGGCTCCAGACAACCATAGTGCTCTGTACTCCGTCACACAGTGTAGAGGAGGAGTAATGGGGCCAGGGAGACTGACAGCTGAGGATATTCAAGAGCAATGGATGGAACAGATTCCAAAGCATGTAGGAGAGTGTAATCTGGAACTCAGGGGCAGTAGGGTTAACTTTAAAAGAGAGAAGGGATATATGAATGAGCTATGTGATCTGGATGAAAATCACTTAACCTTGCATAGGCTCCATTTCTATCTTTGTTCAAAAGAAAAACAGAATAAATGTCTCAACTGTTGTGAGGATTGAATGAAGATTTTTACTTTCTGGAAATTTAGGATCATTAAGAAACTTCAAACTGAAATTAATAATCCCAACAGGTTTGTATTTTTCATAACCAACTATTAAAAAATTAGATGGATGATTTAAGAATAACTCTTGCTGTGAAAAAATTCATCTATATTTCAGCATTTTTGCCAACTTCATTCCAATTTGCTAGTTTTTAGCTGCTGAATTCAAGTAAAATACATTTGATATTTTATATAGAACTCTGCTTAATTTGAATGGCTACTGTGGATTTTCAGAAACATCAAATTATTTTACTTTTGGTAATAATAATTTGGTAGTAAATCACCTGTAGACTTCAAAGTTTCATAGAGGAATTTCAGCTATCATGGATGGAATTAAGTAATATATATTTATTACAATTTCCTAAGCTTGTAAGTGAGAAAACTATGACATATGCTAGAAAAATACTCTGAATTAGATTGTGCTGCTACTCAGTGGAAGAATCACAAATAAGAAAAACTTTTTTTGATTCCCAAAGTCTGCTTATTCTGAAAACTGAATATGTTAGAAATGTAATCAGTCAGATCTTGGTTCTCACCCAAGGTTTACACTTTGCTTTGGAAAAGTGTGCACATCATTGTTTTTCACTAACCATTAGTTCCTGCATCAATTAAATTAACAGGTTGGCTTAAATTAATCCATTACCTAGATAGCACGGGGTGAAATCAGAATAGTGTGGTAGAAAGTACATGGGTTTGGTCTCAAATAAATGTGGGTTTCATCCTACCTTTGAAAAGAAGTCAGACTTTGGGCAATTTCTTGACAGCTTTGAGTCATTGTTTCCTTATGAATAAAGCAGAGACAATAAAATGTATCTCAAAGGTAAGTGTAAAAATTCTAATACAAAATAGTGCGTTCTTATTAAATGTTAATTAACTTTTTCACCACCACCCCATCACTCCTACCTGGTCAAAAGTGCCTATGGGATTGGGGGAAAATTCCTTTTATCACAGGATCTTTACCTCTGTAGCAAAGCAAGAGTAAGAATTGTCTACTTGCTGAGAAAGAACTCATAGTCTTTACATGAGAGTAAAGCAAATAGCATATGATTTCCCTTGTAATACTGATTTTCTGCATAGACAAAGGGGTTATGGATAATTTCCAGAGGCATGGTGATGTCACTTTTTATGAATTAAGTGCAAACAAAATACAAATATGATTCATTTCCTCGAATACAGCAGATTGTTTGTTATGCTTTTTACAAAAGGAGACCAATATGATACAATACACAGAGAAGAAGAGGGAGTGTTTGTACTTAATGACATCCCTTCCTGTAAGAATGCAACTCCTCCACACTCTGCCACAAGCAGATGCTTGTTGATAAGAACGTCATCAGAAAGTCTCTTTTTGCAGACGGTACACACAGTTTTCTGTTTGTTTGGGTTTTTTTTCTTTCAAGTAATGTTGTATAACACTGTCACAATTAAACTTCTAATTAGGTTTCACATAGTTATGCTCATGTCCAACAATCTCAGTGTCAAACTCTAGTTGCAAAAAATATTTGAATGCAAAGATTCGTGAATATGTCTTTGAGGAAAAGAGATGCTGATTGCACTTTAAATATTTAGCATAAGAAATTCCAACATGTTTAGCAGAAGGAACTGAAATCATTATACAAAGACTGTAAGTTTAAAGTCTTTTGGGGGAGGGTTAAGCATGACAATCGGAATTAACTGTATTCAAGTGTTTTTTTATTTTCTGAAAAAATATAAAATTTCATATCTTACACTACAAAAACATGTACACAAACCAAATGCACATAGAGCTTCAAACGGAGAAAAAATACAGAAATGCTAATTCTTCCTTGAATTAATGTTGAGGCAGGGACTTGAGATATCCCAACGCCTAACATAGAATAACGCTATATAGCTGCTTCTGACTTGCCTGAAACTAAAACATTCTAATAAACATATTAACAAATGACTGAGTCTAAGTTTTATTCTCAGACTACTATAAATGTAAATTTTTACACTTTTAAATAATAAATTGTAAAACTATTAGCATCTAAAGATGCACAAACATGTTGACCACTGAAACTTCTACTGTTAAGATAGCCCAGCTTGAATAAATATCACATTTTTTGCCACCTTCAATTTTTTTTCATTTACATTTAGAAGAAACAAATAACGTTTGATTCTGATTATTATAAATAGACTCTTTAAGAACTGGTGTCTTTTCCTAAGCAATAATTATGTGGTCATTCTGAATAAGAACAATTCAATCATTTATGTGTAAAAAGACTTCTTCATAAATCAACAAGAAATGAAAAGAAAGTTCTTATCTATTTCTTCTTTGATACGTTACTATATAATTAACAGCATAATAGAGAAAAATATTCAATGTAACCAGCTGTGCTACAGAGTTGAAAAAATGCTGACTTATTCTAGTTATTAATTTCAAATAAAACTAGCACTTTGATTGTTTATTCATTATCATCATCATCATTTTATTGTACCTACTTTTTATTTTGAGGTTAAACATCTGTCAGGACATAAGCAAAGACAGTTTACTATCATACTTAGCTTTCTTTTTTCTTTATTTTTAGAAAGGACAAAATGAGAAAAGGATCTTATTCTACTATGCAACATCATACATCTAGTAAATTTCTAACATCTGACTCAAATGGCATTTGCCATCTAATGTACAATTACAGCCAACAAATGTCTTCCACAGGTAAATATCTCTGCTTGTGCTTTTGAGAACCCACTTTAAATGGGAGAAAGAATGGTGTTAAAAAAATCTTTAACTTTCACATGGAGATTAAATAGCAGACATGCAAACACATTAAGTGCTCAACTGATATTAATTTTCCCTTTTAAACTTGAGATAGGAAACTATTTCTTCACCATTGCACACTGGTTAAAACTCTTACAAACTGAGTTAAGGATGTTTTGCATTGTTTTGGCAACTCTGAAACTAATAATGCTGACCACATTTAAGTTTAGGTAGAATATTGGAATATAATTTTTATAGTAATCCTACAATTTTAGAACACTGACTTGGTGATTATAATACAAGAAATAAAAGACCATGCACATTCATTTTTTTAAAATGGGAAAATCAAAATTTTTACATTTTTACATACAATTCATACATTTCAACAGCCAAGAAGAACTGATTATGTCATTTTTACATGTGAGCAAATGGCAAGATTAGAAAACAAATTATGATTGATAAAAGTAGAATTGAGTGACTTCGACAGATATCAGTAAGTTGAGAATTACTCCCTGCTTTTACCTCTTTTTCAAAGTTAAACACTGAGAAAGACTTATGCTTTAAAGGTATTGTTACTGATAGTTAAAATAACATTATGTTTAATTTGACAAATCTATCTTATGTACTAAAATTATTGAATCTATATTTTATTTTTGTTTTCTGGTAGGTGACGATATGAACCAAAAGGATAAGAAATCACACAATCAAGATTTGTCAAACCTTGCCCTGGGTTACTGCCTTGTTGCATTTCACAAAAGCTGCCTCTCTCCTTGTTCCACTTCTCACATTTATAGATGAGATTGGCACTTCCCAATTGGTGATATATCGAGTAGTGAACAAGTATTTTTTAAAGGAATTCTTTCTTCTTTTTTTGGGCGGGGGCGGGAGTGCATCTTCTAAAATCACATTGACATTCCTTAGAAAGTCTCAACCGAAGTGAGATATGGATGAAAGCTATGTGTTTATTTAACTTTCATCTCAATTTACTTTACAAAATATACATTAAGTTTGCAAAGGAAGGAAATAACTTTGATCGAAATTAATTTATAATGTTCTTTTGTGAAAAAGAGAAAATCTGCATTGTAACTTCAAATTCCAATTACTTAGATATATTCTGTCCTGACCTCCGAATCATCTTAGAACACATAAAGCTGGAAAACAATTTAAGTATATTTGTTATGTATAAGTAATTGTGGCTAGTCCATCAACTCTAAAATTTATGGTCATTTCTCTTTTAAATCAATAAATTTATTCTTACTTTGAAGTTTCTCAGTTGTTACTTTATCACTTATATTTGGTTGGTTTTACTAAATTCAATAAATGCAACACAATCTCCAAATTATTTTGTACAAAAGGAATTAGTTTAGTTACTTTTTTGTTTTCTGAAACAAACAAATGCACCTTTCATAATGGTGATGCCTCCTTACTTGTGATTTTATCAAGACAAAGTTAAGTCCATCTCTCTCTATTTTCTCTGGAAATTTCACTACTATAGAGTATACTTAAGCATAGTTTGTGTGGACGCATGGTACAGTACAGACCCAGTAAAGAATTATAGCCCTAATTGGACAGGACTCAATATATCATTTGAAATTGCTTAAAACTTCCTTTTTTCCCTATATTCTTTAGCAAAGAGATACTTAAGTAAAAGGTGGGCAGGGTAGAAAGAAGGTACGTCCTCAAAGTTTATTCTTGTATATGCTAACATTTGACTGAAACAGGCACTTGGGAAAGAGAGAGGGGGTACCAACAATATAATGCTGGTATATTCTCTATGGATGTCACTAATCCAAGCTACTCCAGTATAACTATTGCCACTGATAACCAGAAGTAGGCTGTATTTTGCTTAAATGCTGTGCTCTTTGAATAATCACATGTCATTCATGATTTATAAAGTGTAATAATACAAAAAAACTTGGTTATTTCACCAAGGAGCTCAGTTTTGTTCAAGTTCTAATAACGGTTCAAATGTCAGTCTTCACCAAGTGTGGTATATAGAATGTACATAGGATATATATTTCTTAATAAGGCCAGTTAAATAACACTTCAGATTGGCTCATCAAAATAAATTCAGTTCAGTGTAACTGAATACAAGATGAAATTACCAAATGAATAAACTGCCATCAACAAATAAAACTGTCAAGTCTTGCCATAGAGAAAATTCTAAAGGGAAAAATATATACATATGTATTTGTCATCATTCCATTGCTGCTTTAGTATCAAAATTTCTTAGAGCTGAGCCACAAGGGAAATGGTTACCAAGGATTAACACTTAGGGGTAATGCTTGGTGCTATGTGCTGGATTTAACAACATTAACAGAAGTCTGCACAGTTAAATCCTTCTACATCCTGCTGAAAACGTGCCCTTCGGTGTCAACTTTGCTTGACAAGATATTTTCTGGGACTCAGAAAGGTGAAATTTCTTACAGGGGTGCAAGATTAATGGCTAGAAGAACTGCATTATCACAGATATCACAAAGTATTTTTAAAACGCCAAAGGGGATTTAGTCTTTTAGACATTTCCTGTTGGTGAATAAAGAGATTTAGTAGCTTTTAGACACATGAGAGGAAAAAAGACACAAGCTTGGGTTAAATTTTGTTTTAAGCTTCCCTATTTCTCTGATTCCTAATACACTCTGGAACACTTGTTCCTGAATGTTGCTAAAATTAAAACACTATTAACAATGCAAGCAGAATGGTAATACACACATGTGCAAGCCACACACACACAGAGCTCCAACTTAAATTGATTCCTGGGTATATAGCAAATTATACAGTATATTCACAGTTATTACCTAGTAGTTTCTAGAAGAACAACTATAAGTAAATTTTATAACACAGAAAAATAAATATACACCCTGTATTGTACTTGTCCTTGATCAAGCAACATGTTTATACACTAGTTTCTATAACTTAACGCTGTGTAACAGCATTTAAAATTACAAAAGAAGATATCTATTTAGAAATTATCTAACCATATTGCTCTTCAATACACTTATGTAGACAATTAAGACTTGAAGTTTGAAGTAAACTTCAGTAAACTGCAGCTTTTGTTAGCCCACAAATGGCTATAAAACTTTTTCTTTCAAACAGATTCTTGGAAATTTTGAAAAGGGCTGCCTTCTTTCTATAAAGGTGCTATAGGGGCTTCCCTGGTGGCACAGTGGTTGAGAGTCCGCTTGCCGATGCGGGGGACACGGGTTCGTGCCCCGGTCCGGGAAGATCCCACATGCCGCGGAGCGGCTGGGCCCCTGAGCCATGGCCGCTGAGCCTGTGCGTCCGGAGCCTTTGTGAGAGGGGCCAGCATACCGCAAAAAAAAAAAAAAAAAAAAAAAAAGGTGCTATATATAGTTATATATTTCATGTATAAAATTTTGTAGAAGTAGTGAGAAGGATTTTGTTGTAATATAAGATAATGTTTAGCCTCATGTTCTTATTCCATGCAGGTTATATTTGCTTCATGAAAAATGAAGATATTGAGAGGAAGATAAAGAGATTTTAGTAAAACACTGATCACAAATTCTGTGGCTGAAACAAACGCTTTCTTAAGGTTTAGAAATCACTGAGTTTTCCCTTTTACCCCCTTTTTTGTTAAAATAAATCTCAGGGCTTGTTTACAAAGTGCAGAATCATTCACTTGACGAAGTGACAATTAACTGAAGTTACAATGGCACCATCCTGTTGACCAGCTGCACCTTCATTTCTTGAAGGCTGTTCATAATCTTCTTCTGGTGACCAACAAGAGTCACTCCAAGCCGTCTCAAATCCCTGCATGAAGAAAGCACACATTGGATGTATGTATTGATTCAATTTGTAGCACACCTCAATATTTCACGCTGGCAAAGAGGCAAACATTTTGCAGAAACTAATTAGATTACAGTCCCAATTTAGACATACAGGGTCCAGTTTTCAAAAGCAGGCTCTAAAATTGTACCTGAAAATCTGTCTGCAGTCAAAGATATATTTACAACAAGGAGTGATATATTATACATTTGCCACCCTTTTTGGACATGATTATTTTGGTGGCACAGAGCAATGAAAAAACAAATTTACACATGCTTACCAATAAATATTTAAATTAAAGGGTACAATTTCATTGAACGGTTTTGAAAATATGAACCTATAATATGAACAAGCACTTTTTTTTTTTTTTGCTAAAAGAAGTGAGCATAAAATATACTTTTAAAAATTTCATAGCTAAGCAGTTGAAGACCAAACTTTTCAAATGACTCAGTGCAATCATCTTCTATAACAGATATCTTTAGGGGATAATCAGCACTACATTGCTCTTATAACACTTACAAATATTTTATTTTTTACTTGGAACCCAAAGTAGAGGAGCTTTCTTCCTTTATCAAATACATCTAGGCTCTATTGGCATTTAGAGCATTCTGAAGATTACACGCTATCAAGCAGTCTTTTTAACCAAGATGCTCTCATACTGTTTCTTTTAAACAAGCTTATTATTCAAAAGAAAACTACAAATGTTTAGATTCCTAAACTACTAGAATATAATGGAGCTCAAGGCCAGTGCTCATGGTTTTTAAATGTTATTTCATAGGATATTCAGGAATTCTATTTTCCCAAAATATGCATTTGGCAAATATAATAATTCAGGTACATTTGGCAAATAATAACGTTGATTATAAAAAATGAGCATTAACAATTCAAGATTTTTAAATGACAAGGGATGTTTGGTATGTTAGATTTTTTAGATAATTACTCTATTTAACACATTATGCTAAAAGTAGAATATTTTTGCATTCAGTAAGTGCATCAATTTCAGATTGTCTTAGAATTCTTTAGAATTGGACACAATGACACTAGAATTATTATATGTAAAATTGAATAGTTTTGGAAGATCAAAGAAATCTCTTAATTATCAGAGGATACAAATTGAATAAAAGGGTATTTAACCTCCATGTGTATTATTATTGGAAATAATTATTTATCTAAATAATATCTTAGGTGTCTTTTTCTATTTATGTTTTCTTGATTTCTTATGAGAGTTTTAGCAAATGGCAAATAGCTAAAAAAAAAAGAAAAAAGCAATCACTTGGCTAGATAACACAGCCAGTCTTAGCAGAACCGGGACTAAAACCAGGAATCTGACACCAAAGTCCATACTCTTAATTTCTCATTTCTCTGAGATATAATTTTGAGCAAAGAACTTTAAATTACATGTAATTATTTATTCACCTGTAAAATGAGAACTCTGTATATATAACATCAAATATCCAAAATTCTATAAGAAAGAAGATATCTAATAAAGGAAACCAAACACTTACTTCTTTGACTGAAGCTATGGAAACACAATCTATAGAAGTATACTTCATGGCAACTACAGTTATGGGCTGTATAACTAATACTCATGTTTCCACATGTAATTTATGCATCATGAATTGTGAAGACAGGAGAATTCATGGGTGCTCACTACCAAACTTAGGACCTAAGTCAGGAGAAAAGAGTCTAAAATTTCTTAAACTGAAAGCAATCGACCTCTACTAGAGAATGTAAATAATTAGTACTTGAAATAAAGTTTAAAACATATGTTTTATCACATGCTTTATAAATCTACAGGTGATTCTGACAAATTCAGATTTGAAAGTACTGATTTAATATATACATACTTAAACTGCACAATTCATATGGCCAACCCAATTAATATGAATGAGGCTTTGAAAATAGCTATTACAGTTTATTCTGAAAGACCTGAAAAAATTTTACAGGTTTTCCTGCTCAAACAGGGTGGACTTTGCATATACAATATCAAAACCTTAATTTGAAGTGTGTATCTATGGCGGGGGGCATGGGTGTATGCGTGTATGTATTCCATATTCCAACTCTTGGTTGTTTTGTCTAACTCATGAAATCATTAGTTTGACTTATTTTTGTTTCCACTGTCTTAACCTGTTATTATATTATATGTAAGTATAACCTCATTCTCTGCAAATAACCACAAGAAAGACTCTGGTTCAGTGCTTTGGGAATTTAAATTTTTTGTGGCATCTATATCATGCTAAAGAATGAATGCTTTAAGGAATTGTATTGGATTAATACAGTTATAGAGTTTGTGTTTACAGGCAAATAAAACCTGTCCTTCTTCAGAACATTTCATATATCTAGATTTTAAATTAAATTTGGTTGAATTTTCCCAAGCATAAAATTTTATTTAGGATCATCTTATGATCTGATTATCCCCTAAGATTCATACGGAAGGTCAGACCACTGAAATTCTCTCTCTCCTTCTTCCTCTCTCTCCCTCCATCTCACCTCCCACCTTTACCCCTCCTTCCATGGGATAAACGGAATTATGAGAACACAGCATTGAGTTTTACATACTGCCATAAATTATGTCTTTAATGGAATGCTGTTGTTTTTAAAATCTGATCTGTCATTTCAAAAGCTGTCAAATTAATGTGCAGAGATTTAGAAAGTAGCATTTATAATGCATGCAATATACATTTACCTTTATACAATGTGATTTACAGTTAAAAAGTGGGCAGAAATAAGATTATTAATGCAGTTAAACTTGTTCTCAGCAGCAAAGTAGTTTCTTTAAAAATCCCATTTATTATTTTTCTAATAATACTACAAATGAGAATTAAAAAGGTATTAGAAAAACGTTTCTAATAAAGGCTAAGTAACTTTATTCCAATATTGATAAGTACATTAAAGTATTTTCTTTTATGTAGTTTTGTCTCACACTTTTGTGATTTCCAACAATTTCCATTTTACTCCTTAAAGTACATATTAAATGGTCAATTTAACAGTAATAATGTGAAAGAAATTTGATAAAAACTGAAGTATTTTACATTTCATGATGAAGGTGCTGCTCTATTTGCAATGATTTTTGAAAAACTAACTTGAAAATGGTTTAAGATGTATTTTACTACTTCATTTTTCTATATAGGAATTTTTGTAGCAAGGCAAAGTTTTAGGTGTGTCCCCTTTACAAATATTATACTAATTTTTATCATGACCACGTGTAATCTTAAGTAATACCCAAAGCCAATTCTAATGATGATAAACTATATTTCAGCATAGGCCTATGAATCTAAACATGATGAGAATAGTATTGTTACATAAAAAATGATTTGGATTTTGTCAACAGCATGGTTAGTTTTAGAAACGCTGCAAATATAATGAATTGCCATTGTTGTGATGACATTCCAATCTTTTTTTCAAATGTTATTCCATAATATTAAATAATGGAAAACACTGATATTATGGTGCTAAAATGGCAGAATGAAAAATGGAGAATAACGAGAGGTGTTTAGTTGATATTGGAGCCAGCTCTTGATTATTCAGGATGTAGTTCATCCACTTGTAGAGGAAACATTCCCTTACATTCTTCTCCCTTCTGCTTTACACACCTTTTAGCCATATCATTGGTACTTAGCCCCACCAACACTGGCTGGATAGGAGAAGGGAGAAGAGAGTTTAATGAATATTCACTAAATTTCAGTGCTTATTCTTTTTGTCATAGTTTTATTATGCAGTTGTATGTTTGGACTTCTTTGGTTCACTTAAAGAATCCTGATAATCATTATCTATGTACTGTACAAGATAAATATACATATATTTGGCAAGAGAGAACTTAACCATGACCTGGCTATGTTTTTCAATGGTTGAGACCTTGTGAGGGTTACACTAGACATTTTAGCTTACTTATGTAGAGCACAGAGGATAGTAAGCACTCCTATGTGTATTTTAGGCATATAATAAATTATGCATAATGATAAGTTAAATTTATTTGAATTAGTGTGCACAAATTTTGGCTCTAGATTTGTGACACTTTCCTTTAAAATATTTTAATATTTTAAGACCCTATTTTAATAAATGATACTAATAGGAATCTCTTCAGCTTACATACAATTGATATAATATTTAAGTTCATTGGACTTTGCTCATTTTCTGAATAATCAAAAGTTGACAGTACTGGTCTGACAAGTTTAAAAAACAGCTGTAATACTGTCCTTAATTCAAATCTTTGGATTCATTTTGCAACTCACCTCAAGCTCACAATTCCCCCTATCGACCATAACTCACTGCACTTAAACACCATAGTACAGATTGCATCATTACTGCTACAACAATTGTTCTAATATGAGTACTGTTCACAGAACAGCAAAGTTTAGGCACAGTGATCAGCAGACAGAAACATCTAAGGTTGAAAGCCACTTTCATTGAACACATTTTAACTCTAAGATCTTGAAATATTTCATTTCTATTCCACATCAAGCCATACGTGTATGTGCTGGCAAAAACAAAAAACATAAATAAAATTAAAACTTTATGACGGAAATTTTCACCAAAGTATGTGGTTCTGAAAAACTGTAATTGTTTACTCTTCCTTATTCTAAACCCACCATGAGAACAAATTTAATGGCACAAATTATAGCATATTTTTCTTATGTAGGTATATGGCAGTTTGATCTTTTGCTTTATATTAATTAATTTTATTTTTTTCTAAGCATTTATTACAGGTATGAATATTTCTTCCATTTCTCAGTTTCTATTATACTCTGGCAATAATACTGACACTAATATCTTATTTTATTATAGTATTATACAGGCTACATAAAATTATTGTTTAGATATAGGCAAAGACTATGTATATATAAATCATTAAGTAGTTAAGAGTTTGTCTTTACTGATATTCCAGTTCCTTTGCCATAGTCTTTAATAATGACTGACTTTTTTTGGTGAAAGTCTAGCAAAATGCATAGATAATTTTGTTTCTTATATTTCTGACCAAACAAGTAACTGATAACCCACTCTTTTGTGAGTTATTTAACATAATATTTTGATAAATATGTTCTTACTAATAGGAAAAAAATATGCTCAAAAACACAATAAACAGGACTTCCCTGGTGGTGCAGTGGTTAAGAATCCACCTGCCAATGCAGGAGACATGGGTTCAATCCCTGGTCTTGGAAGATCCCACATGCCACGGAGCAACTAAGCCCATGTGCCACAACTACTGAGCCTGCACTCTAGAGCCCTCAAGCCACAACTACTGAGCCCGTGTGCCACAACTACTGAAGCCCGTGTGCCTAGAGCCCATACTCCGCAACAAGAGAAGCCACTGCAATGAGAAGCCTGCACACCACAATCAAGAGTAGCCCCTGCTCGCCGCAACTAGAGGAAGCCCACGTGCAGCAATGAAGACCCAACTCGGCCAAAAATAGTAAATAAAAAATAAATAAATTTATTAAAAAAAATCAGTCCTCCAATTCAAATATTTAAAAAAAAAACAAACAAAAAACCCCACAGTAAACAAGATGACATGTATTTAAAAGGTGTTGGACTCTCCAATAAATCAGCTTCACTGAGGTTAAGGTTGGCTGGCTCAGTTCCTAGTAAGGAATGTGTTATTATGGTCCCAAGCAAATGACACATGGTGACCAACATTCTCTGAACAGGAAGATGTTGGTAAGTCTCTTAATTTCACCTTACTCTTCTGGTCAGAGTAAATAAATTAAAACATAAAATATCTGACAGAAGGCAATATAACAGGAGGCAACAAGCTACCAAAGTAACAGAGAGAGAAGAAATTGAACCAAGTAGAGAAGAACTGACCAGACAAAAATACTGGAAAAGAGAAATGAGTTGCAGACCATCATAAGATGATAGAAGAAGCTATTAGGGCTTGAAAGAAAACATACAAAATGAGAGAGTTTAGAGATAGAAGGGAAAATAGGAAAGTAAAGAGAAAGGAATTAAAAGAAATAAGAAAAAGTGAAACCATAATTCTAAAACACTCAACATATTTACAGTATTTGGGGGCCCCAAAGAAAGTAAAACAGAGGTAGTTAATGCAAAAGCCATTACTGGTGATTATAACTATTCTCTGAAGGGAGAAACAAAAAAAGTAGTGGATATAAATATATACATGTATATGTGCTATTTTAATAAAAAAAGAGACATCATTTAATGCAAATAGTTTTATTATATATTTACAAGTAATCTGACATCGGGTAGAAGAAATACCTACAGTATCATTTTAATATAAAATGACAAATGACTTTAATAAATTAAAATGACCATTTTTACAGAAAAATTAAAGAGCAATCATGTAAAAATAGTTTTAAATTATCAGTAAAATTTTCCATTTATTATTTTAAGTATAGCACAGATGAGTTTTTTGAGTGTCCAAAGAAATAATGGGCAAAGTATATGTGTCATCAAATATATATGATTTAGTGGTGATGGTGAAAATGAGATTCAATAAATTAAGATAGCCAGCTGAGTGGTGATTTTAGGTCCTTTTAGCTATAGTTATGGAGAAGAGAAATGCTGAGAGAATATGACATTAATTGGTGATAAATGAAGGTACCCTGTTACCTTTTTGTGGATGGGCAGTGAATTCAATGAACCAGAGAATGCCAGAATAGAAATGGTGAGAACCAAGCATTCAGTGTTCATATTATGTGAAGTAATGGAAGAAGGTCTGTGGTTTAGTGCTTTAGAAGGTTCTACCATGTTTTAAACCTTACAACAATATTTTAACCTTTGAATTTGTAGGTAATTTGAACTAAGTTATCATTTTATTCACAGGTTAAAACATCATTCGTGTTAATGTAATCTAGATGTAACCACCATAACAACAGTTAATTTTCACAAATAACAAATATTAGGCTAAAGTAATTACACATACAGAGTATATAATAAGATACAAACAACTTACAAGAATTCAATATTTAACTCTAGTGATTTTTATTTAATAAGATTTGATAAACTTTATCTTAAACGTGCAAACAGAAAAGGGCACAATTGGTTCCACTGAGATTGTACCAAATAACAAATCAGAGGCAGGATCTAATATATCCTTGGATTGCAAGAATATAATATGCACCACTTAGAGAGTAAACAAGATTCCTGCCTGGGAAGCTTTGCTTAAGGTGATGTTACCTGGGTATTCATCAGAGCCAAAATTTAAGAGTATGTTTTGTTGTTATTTAGGGCTAGCCACACCAATTGTGCTTACAGTTTGTTTTGTTTTGTATTTACATTCATATAACATAGGTATCAGTATAAAAACTGTCAAGAAAACATCTTTTCCACAACACAAAGTACCAGTATTTTGCCAAGGAGATGTTATTCCAATTATTCAAATATGCAAATGTTATTTGTTTGAAGTAAAGAAGCAAAGATACTGGCCACAAGTAGCATTAACCATGCAGTTGTTAACAATACAGGCTAAAAATGAAGAGGCTTCTTTGAAAGCTGCCATACATGGACAAAGGTTAACTGATTTCCCTTGACCTCATCCAGATTGGTTTCTGAACAATTTTTCTCACCCCAGCAATTATGTAAAAATTATCAGAAAAATTACTCACTCCAAGGTCACCTGAGCCACAGCGTCCATTGAACTGTATCCATTTTCCATGAAAATCTCTGTATATCGGCCCATTTTGATTGCTTCTAGCCATTCACCTACTGATCTGTAGGCCCCAGACCCCAGTGAGCCATGTTCTGCTAACAAATTAGGTACTCTAAAACACATAAAACACAAATATTAAAAGTAACATTTAAACTCTTTTGTAACAAATTATATTGTAATATTAGCTCATAATCAATGGATCTTTGAGTCTATAAGTATATTTATAATAGAAAAATATACAAATGCTAACAAGGAAGAAAGTAATTCAAAATACAGAACACAAAACAATCTGCTCAGATTTTTTCTATCGATAGTTAATGATGACTTATAATGGCTTGATATGTACATTAGCTAAAAATTCCATGTAGTAATTTAGATGTATTTACTTCCTAAAGCTGTTTTGTTTGTAAAAATAATATAGAAAATGCTACCGAATAGAGATATGCAGGATAATTTGTGTAAAGCCAATTGCTTCTAGACTTCACTAGAGAAACTCATGCTCATTTAAGCTACTTTCCCAGGAGACCAGAAGTTAGTTATCCTTTATATTATGCTCTTACATATACAGGGGTGCTTGTTAATTCACCTAATTACTGGTTAATTCCAGTAGTGGAACTGGAAAGCAAAATGTAACCCCCAATACATAAGAAAACTGAATAGAATTAATCAAACCATGTGATGCTCTTAACTATACTAAATTTATACACTTTGGCCAATAATATATGATATGATAATGATGATGAGGAAGATGATAATTCCTAGAAAGGTATCCTAAGGAAATAATCAGGAAAAATGGCAAAAAGTACATGTGCACATTTTTGCTAATGAAAGTAAACATCAAAAGCAATTTAAATGTCCATCAGTGAGAGTTTACTTAAGTACATTTCAACCATAAGATATAGGACAAATACCTTTCTTACTACTCATGTTCTCTGTACTTTCTCACATCCCATTTACACTTCAACCTACTTCAGTGTAGTTTCTTCCACACCAATTCTGTAAAAATTGCTCTGGTTAAGGTGAGCAATGACCTCGATTTTATCAAAATCTGTGAAGATTTTCCAATATGTAAGATGACTGACCTTTCAGAAACATTCAACAATCACCACTACCACCTCCCTCTTGAAATATTACCTTACCTCAACCTTTTTTGAATCATTGTTCTCTCTTTTGTGGCTACCATAACACTGTATGTGTCTCTTCAATCTCCTTTGCTTGCTTCTTTGTCTGACTTTAAAATTTGGAGGTAGCCAGGACATGGCTCTATATCTTGTCTACTCAGGCTATAACTTTATTCTACTTTAGGCAGTTTTACCCACTTTCATAGCATCTATTTTTCTCCGATTTTCATCTCCTGCCTAAATCTCTCATATATTCATATGCTTACTTCATGTCTCCATTAGTTCCTGGGATTCTCATCACAACATGTCCAAAGCCACACTACTCATCTTCTCCACATCCAGTTCTTCCTGAAGTTCTCGTCTTTATACTCTATGATACAATAGTCTGCTCCTTCCTCGTTTTCAGTCCCCTCACAATCTATAATTGTGTGTACTATCCATTCGACTTCCAATATATTGCAAATCTGACCATTTCTATTTAATTTGTCACCACCTTAGTTCAAGACATCATCATGTCTTACCTGCACAAGCACTCTAGCTCATAGTTATTCTGCTAAATTCTACTCACTTTCACAATGTTTTTATTTTGTTTATCTCTCTCTCCCACAACTGTGTGTTGCTCAATGTTGTATATTCAGCACCTAGCCCACAGCATGACACAGAGTAGACACATGAATATTTATTGGAGGAATAAGTGGACATTTGGTAGTAATTTGTAGCCATTAAACAGTACAGTCAAAGATTTGTTGAAGATAGAATGGAGTATAGAATCTGGAAGTTGAGATTATAGAAGATTTGCAATTTTTGGTAATAACAAAGTCTAGAATATGACTATGAAAAGGAGTTCAAGGTGGGCTAGAGACCAAAATCATTGAAGGGGAAAATTTCAAGTATTGAGAGATATTTGAATATCATCTACATGGTTACTCAAATCACCTAGTTTTGTGACATGGGTTGGGATAGAGAGAAAGAGACAGTGAATCAGGAACTAACACCTTCTAGAACCAGGATTTGTAGATGACTGAATAAAGATGGGGTAGTGAGAGATACAGTCCTCCCCCAGTATCTACAGGGGATTGGTTCCAGGACCCCGCCCTCCACCCCATGGATACCCAAAACTATGGATGCTCAAGTCCCTTATATAAAATGGTGTAGTACAGTCGGCTCTCCACATCTGCACATACAGAGGACCAACTGTATAGTCTTAAGCTAAATCTATTTAAATGAAACCTAGCAAGCTGAATTCTACATAATACATACAAGGAAGTATGAAAGTTCTTTGGAGATTTTAAAGCTGCTCTCAAGCTATAATGATGCTGCTGATATAAATTAATACAATTTAGAACATAAAAATATATTTTTATGATTTCCTTTCCTTATATCCATTTGTGACAACTTAACATAACTCAGACAAGTAGATGAGAGAAACACAATATTTTAGATGACAATAAACAATTTAAAGCACTTATTTTGGGAACAACATAAGGAATGATCTCTAAGATGCATTCTCCAGTTGCTACCATAGAAAGTTAATGATGCCTGAACAGAGTTTGAAGATTCATTCCTCATTTATATTAAAAAATGACTTTTTGCCTAGTAAACAAATGTTATACCAGAATCATAGAACTTATGTAACTTTATCAACAAATTGTTTCTCATTTAGTTCATACTATGGGCAGCCAATTCAGTTACCAGCAGGATACCTTTTCTTGTGGAGATAGACAACTGTCTTATATATAGTGAAAATAACAATTGGGTAAATTTTCTAGTACAGAATCAAACTGATTTATTTTTTGAGAGGATAATTTTGTAATTTTTCAGGTAAAAGAGGTAAGAATGCTTTATATAATGTAACATTATTTAAATGCATTCACATGCATTCAGAAAAGTTTAAAAAATGCTCATTTGTTCACACAAATTTTTTCCACAAGATTACTCATTTATTATTTTTAAGTCCTGTTCATACTATGCAGTAAATGATTATCCAAATATCTGTACTCAACTGGAAAAGGAGTTGTTGATATTCATAAAATATGACAGGTGGTGAAATCTATTCTAAGGAAATCAAAGAGTAATTGTTGTTATATATCTCCTGTTTAAAATTATACCAGTGCTTAATTGGCTTTTACCCATCATCTTATAATCTTATTTTCCCCCATCCAAACCTATGTGGGGTCCAAAGCACCTGAAAATACACATATTTGGGGATTTTTTAAAATGCTACCTGAATCTGGCTATAGTTAACATTTACCTGAAACTGGTAGGTTAGACTATTAGATTAGGTACAGGTGTTTTAAAGTATAATTTAACCATTTATATTTCACTCATTATAAAAGAATAACATTATGCAAAAACCATATTCAAATAAATTAGTGTAATATAGGTTCATAGGCTAGCATGTGTACACAAATAATTTCATTAACTTGATATTTGTGGCATCAATCTGAATTAGCAATATTCAGAAAAACCTCTCCAGACTGGCCTTGTACCTGCTTGATGCATTGACCAGCGTCTTCAAGCTACTTGGGTTACGGATCAGCTTGTCCAACATGTTGACGATTTCATCAAACTTGGGCCTGCTATTTCGGTCTTTCTGCCAGCAATCCAGCATTAATTGGTAGAGAGCAGCAGGACAGTCCATGGGGCTTGGCAGACGGTAGCCTTCCTCTACAGCTTTAATCACCTGTGTAAAGTGAAACAGAACCGGTCCCCCAAAGCCACAAATTTAGTACAGAATAGCTTGAGAAATTTCCTACTGTTCAGTTTGCATCCTTTCTTACTCTTACTCTTGCAGTAACAAGCAGCATAACTGTCTCTAACAACCTTGATTATTCCATTTGCTGCAAAATACAACAAAGAAAAAATATGCTATTGCACAATATAAAAAAAGATAGGCTTTCCTCACATATGGTAAAGAAAATAAATGGTAATCATCTTTACCTAAAATCTTGGTGTAGGGTGATTTGTAAAATTAATTGACATAAAAATAAACAGTTCATCTTTTATTTATCCTCGCATTCTGGAATCAAATGGAGATTAACTTTTCTAGTGGCCTCTCTGAAAAGTTAATGTCTTTTTAATGAAAAATTATGTGTAGAACAACATTTTTTAAAGTAATAGAACTGCAATTTTACTTCTAAAGAGACTTTTGGATGGCAAATGATGGATAAGTCAAAGGCTAAATTAGCATAAATGTCTTATGTATCATTTAATAATGTCAAGGTCTGGCTGTTTATTATCATCTACTGATTTCTGTCAGGAATTTGGAATGACTGTTTAGTAGTGCAGGCATTACAAAGATCATTGATTTTAAATGCAGCCACACATATGAGTATCAGTCTAATTGTGAGATTGTTTTATCAAAAACATTCTTAATGTTGCTGCTGCCATCAAAATGTCTAATTCCAGAAGAGTTCTGTCTATGCTACTGAACATAATAATACAACTTTTATTCAATTATTAAAATTTTAACATTTAAATGATAACCCAAACCAATAATAATGAGCATATTTCTCAAAATCCTATTTGAATAATTACTTAATGATTAAACTTAATTATATTTTTCAACAAGCACTTTAGATTTGATCTGAAAAATGGAAAAAATATGATGATTAGAATAGAATTTTTACCAAGATAATTTTGAAAGATTGTAGAGAAACCAGTTTCTCAATGATAAAGGAAATGACATCTGAACAAAAGTAGTGGCAGATGGAGAGATTTCGGAGACATTTATAACATAAGGGTAGAGGTGAGAGTAGAGAAAGTATTTGAGAGAAAACAAGTTCAAGTCTTTCACACCGGATGGTTGTTGTGATTAATTTTCGGTTAGCACATTCATGCGGGTGGGAAATGCTGACAGGTATAATTTGGGGCTTGTTTTATTTGAGGTGAGTAGGGAACCACAGATGGCAATCTACAGGAATCTGTCTGCAGTACAGGAGATATTTGAGCTGATAATAAATGTGAGGGTCATCAACGCTTGGTCACAGCTTGAAGTAGGGTATAGTTTATATCTCCCCGGGAAGGCATGAAATAAAGGTTCCTGAGAAGCACCAACAGTTAAGTTTGGGCAGAGAAATAAAAAGTACTCAAAGACTCTAAAAATAAACGGTCAGATAAATAACTGAATAACTATGAGCAAAATACCTGGGAGTCATCTACCACTTTAGTTGACTCAAAAACAATACATCTTTGTTATTATTATTTAATTTTATTTTCTGAACATCTTTATTGGGATATAATTGCTTTACAAGGGTGTGTTAGTTTCTGCTTTATAACAAAGTGAATCAGCTATACATATACATATATCCCCATATCTCCTCCGTCTTGTGTCTCCCTCCCACCCTCCCTATCCCACCCCTCTAGGTGGTCACAAAGCACTGAGCTGATCTCCCTGTGCTATGTGGCTGCTTCCCACTAGCTCTCTATTTTACATTTGGTAGCGTATATATATGTCCACGCCCCTCAAAAGTTAAAAGGCATAGAGGGAATTTTCCTCAACATAATAAAGGCCATACATGACAAACCCACAGCCAACATTGTTCTCAATGGTGAAAAGCTGAACCCATTTCCACTAAGATCAGGAACAAGACAAGGTTGCCCACTCTCACCACTATTATTCAACATAGTTTTGGAAGTTTTAGCCACAGCAATCAGAGAAGAAAAATAAATAACTGGAATCCAAATTGGAAAAGAAGAAGTAAAGCTGTCACTGTTTGTAGATGACATGATACTATATAGAGAGAATCCTAAAGATGCCACCAGAAAACTACTAGAGCTAATCAATGAATTTGGTAAAGTAGCAGGATACAAAATTAATGCACAGAAATCTCTGGCATTCCTATACACTAATGATGAAAAATCTGAAATTGAAATTAAGAAAACACTCCCATTTACCACTGCAACAAAAAGAATAAAATATCTAGGAATAAACCTATCTAAGAAGACAAAAGGTCTGTATGCAGAAAATTATAAGACACTGATGAAGGAAATTAAAGGTGATACAAATAGATGGAGAGATGTACCACGTTCTTGGATTGGAAGAATCAACATTGTGAAAATGGCTCTACTACCCAAAGCAATCTAGAGATTCAATGCAATCCCTATGAAACTACCACTGGCATTTTTCACAGAACTAGAACAAAACATTTTACAATTTGTATGGAAACACAAAAGACCGTGAATAGCCAAAGCAATCTTGAGAAAAAAATAAAAAACAGAGCTGGACGAATCAGGCTCCCAGACTTCAGATTATACTGCAAAGCTACAGTAATCAAGACAGTATGGTACTGGCACACAAACAGAAATATAGATCAATGGAACAGGATAGAAAGCCCAGAGATAAACCCACACACATATGGTCACCTTATCTTTGATAAAGGAGGCAAGAATATACAGTAGAGAAAAGACAGCCTCTTCAATAAGTGGTGCTGGGAAAACTGGACAGCTACATGTAAAAGAGTGAAATTAGAACACTTCCTAACACCATACACAAAAATAAACTCAAAATGGATTAAAGACCTAAATCTAAGGCCCAACACTATCAAAGTCTTAGAGGAAAACATAGGCAGAACACTCTATGACATCAATCACAGCAAGATCCTTTTTGACCCACCTCCTAGAGAAATGGAAATAAAAACAAAAATAAACAAATGGGACCTAATGAAACTTAAAAGCTTTTGCACAGCAAAAGAAACCATAAAGAAGACCAAAAGACAAACCTCAGAATGGGAGAAAATATTTGCAAATGAAGCAACTGACAAGGGATTAATCTCCAAAATTTACAAGCAGCTCATGCAGCTCAATATCAAAAAAAGCAAACAACCCAATCCAAAAACGGGCAGAAGACCTATATAGACATTTCTCCAAAGAAGATATACAGATTGCCAACAACCACATGAAAGAATGCTCAACATCATTAATCATTAGAGAAATGCAAATCAAAACTACAATGAGGTATCATCTCACACCAGTCAGAATGGCCATCATCAAAAAATCTAGAAACAATAAATGCTGGAGAGGGTGTGGAGAAAAGGGAACACTCTTGCACTGCTGGTGGGAATGTGAATTGGTTCAGCCACTATGGAGAACAGTATGGAGGTTCCTTAAAAAACTAAAAATAGAACTACCATACGACCCAGCAATCCCACTACTGGGCATATACTCTGAAAAAACCATAATTCAGTAAGAGTCATGTACCAAAATGTTCATTGCAGCTCTATTTACAATAGCCAGGACATGGAAGCAACCTAAGTGTCAATCGAAAGATGAATGGATAAAGAAGATGTGGCACATATATACAATGGAATATTACTCAGCCATAAAAAGAAATGAAATTGAGTTATTTGTAGTGAGGTGGATGGACCTAGAGTCTGTCATACAGAGTGAAGTAAGTCAGAAAGAGAAAAACAAATACATATTACTCAGCCATAGAAAGCAATGAAATTGAGTTATTTGTAGTGAGGTGGATGGACCTAGAGTGTGTCATACAGAGTGAAATAAGTCAGAAAGAGAAAAACAAATACCATATGCTAACACATATATATGGAATCTAAGAAAAAAAAAAGGTCATGAGCAACCTAGGGGCAAGACGGGAATAAAGACACAGACCTACTAGAGAATGGACTTGAGGATATCGAGAGGGGGGAAGGGATATCGGGAGGGGGGTAGGGTAAGCTGTGACAAAGTGAGAGAGTGGCATGGACATATATACACTACCAAACATAAAATAGATAGCTAGTGGGAAGCAGCCACATAGCACAGGGAGATCAGCTTGGTGCTTTGTGACCACCTAGAGGGGTGGGATAGGGAGGGTGGGAGGGAGGGAAATGCAAGAGGGAAGAGATATGGGAACATATGTATATGTATAACTGATTCACTTTGCTATAAAGCAGAAACTAACACACCATTGTTATGCAATTATACTCCAATAAAGATGTTAAAAAAAAGGCTATAACTATGTGATAGTGTCCGTAGAAAATATTTCAAAAACTATAACACATGCTTAACATATCTAATGCATTAAAATCTCATGCATATTGAGAAATAAAATAATAAAACAATAAAATGAAACGACAAATAAATAAGAAATAGGTACTAATCAAAAATTTACAAAAGGGCTTCCCTGGTGGCGCAGTGGTTGAGAGTCCACCTGCCGATGCAGGGGACACGGGTTCATGCCCCGGTTCGGGAAGATCCCACATGCCGCGGAGCAGCTGGACCCATGACCCATGGCCGCTGAGCCTGCGCGTCCGAAGCCTGTGCTCCACAGAGGGAGAGGCCACAAAAAAGAGAGGCCCGTGTACCGCAAAAAAAAAAAAAAAAAAAATTTACAAAAGAAAAAAATGCTAAATCGATTTTGAGAAATTATCACTAGTGATCAAATAAATGAATAGTAAAAATTAAAAGTACCATTTACACTCATATATTAATGGAAGCTCATTTATTTATTAATTTGCTTATTATAAGACTTCCCATTGTGGATAAGGACGGTGGTATTACCTTAATAATATATATGTACCAAAATTAAATGTTTTAGTATATTTTATATCATGAAATATTTAACTATGCAGTGAAAACAGTCATTCTTATTTACTTAAAACATGTTTTATAATGTGCTTTTCCCCAAAGCTGATACCAATTATGTCTATTTTTTTTCTTTAGCACCTATTTAAAAAAAATATTGTCTTTCCTTCATTGAGCAGCTAGTCTTATATGTGATTATGAAATGAATGAATTAAACCAATTCCTTAGTTTTAAAGGAATTAGTAAGTTATTTGATCTGAGAAATTATTTTCAGAATATATTACTTAACTTTATTTTCAGCTAAATTTTTATATATAAATATAATACTCTGTCTCTAAGTTAACTTAGAACTTGGCCCAGTAATTAGGTCATTGAATTTAATTCTAAATTAATGTTTAGAATTTATATTTAAAATAGATTTAGAGCTATAATTTTAGATTTTATATTTAGACATTTTGAAGTGATTTTTTTTTTTTTTTTCATTTTTACCTATTGTTCCTTTCATAGCTTGGGGGAGAAATGAATGGCATTAGTACTCTGGTGGTTTGTGAAATGCTGAAAATCTGCCAAAGTGCTATTTAGGCTGTTCATTTTACCATACAATTTGTAATGTATGGCCAATGAGTCATAATCTCAATTGACTTTGTTATTACGATTACCTTTGTTAATTGAGGTGGTTGAGATGAACGAAAGAAAAGAGAATAAAAATAAAAAGACAACCAGAATTTTTACAGACAATCTGGCATCATTTCAGATTTCTATATCTGAAATATTATCATAAGCTATGCATTTTCTTGGCATTGACATGTAAATCAATAGTCTGAACACAATTTAAAGAATGCTGCCTTTCCTTCCAATACATAAAACCCAACACTGAGCACCTAATAAGGCACTCTTCAGTGGGTGGTGACTCTGTTGGGCCCTTTCCATCATGCAAGGGTCATGGGCTCATCTTTCAGATACATATACCCATTCTGGTTTGCTTTTACCCACAGAGCCTCAGCTAGCATTATAAGGTTGGAATGTTTGATTCACAAACATGGACTCCCACCGAGCATATACCCTAACTAGAATATCCACCTCATAGTGAAGGATGTGTGAGCTAATCACATACTTAGTGATGTGCTCCTAAATATTAACAACTGGCTCTTCTCACAGTGAAAACAGATTTATAACATTTTCTCATTTATCTGACATAAATACTCGCTCCATGTCAACTGCAAGCTACCAACATAATCTCATTCAGGGAGAAATGTTCTGAAAATTCACCAGCTGATATGTGCTGGTTCCAGCAACCACTACACATAGTTCATCATCCAGAAGTGACTAGCCTCACAGAATGCTGGAAGGCCTTTTAAAGGCACAGCTGAAGCACCAACATGGAGGCAACACTTTGATAGGAGTAGGTGTCATTATTCAGGATGCAATTTATGTATTAAATCAATTAACTCAGAAACTTTTATATTGTGCTTCATTCCCAGTAACTCTTGCCAGGAGACAAATGGTTATAGCTGTAACCAGGCACTTTGGACTACTTGTGCCCAGGTACAAGCACAAGAGAAGGTGAGTCACCGTGATGGCCAAGGTTATTGATACTGAACAGCAGGAGGCATTTGAGCTGTTTTCACACAGTTGGGGTGGGGAGAAATTTGTGTGGAATCCAGGTAATACTCTAAGGGGCTCTCTTGTTACCCCTTTATAACAGCTGTGGCCAGAAAATGCCGACCCCCAAGAGTAAAGGATTGATTCCGTCTACCAGTTAAGCCACGATGATCTGCCAAGTTGTTGGTGATAGGAAGTCAGAATGGATAGTGGAGGAGGGAGAGGCTAAGGACCAGATGAGGTCCTGAGATCAGCTGAAGCTACAGAGGCTGCATTTCAGTCCATAACCTGCCTCTGCTGAATTTCCCTTCAGAAAGAAAACCCCACAGAACCATGGAACAGATGCTTCCTGAACCTGTGTGGAAAAGTTGCTCTGTGTTGCAAAAGGGGTGGAGCATAGCAACCTCGAGAATCTGTCTCTCATATCTTCACCTACAGGGATGGAAATTGATCTACAGTCTTTAACCCTAAAACCTCTAAAATCCATCATCACATTTACACCAAGGCCATGCTTTACATAGGTTACTCCCAGTCAATTACAGAATATGGTAGTGATAAGATAGGCACATTCCTATGAGACTCCTATAACAGGCAATGCTGGCTTGAGGACTCCTTGGTGGCCTTGGCAACCTCTCTTAGAAGTGCACTTCAGCCTCAGATGCTTGCCTCCAATCATCTTTCCTTTGATCTCTACTCTACCTGGGGTCAGATCTGTATCACAGTCTGACATCTCTCCCAGCTTCCTCTCATCCTTCATGTTTGTCCTCACAAGCAATTCCCTTTAATAATACTAATGTGTATGTAATTTCCTCATGGCATAGGCTTCTTGAAGGATTTAGACTAGCCCAGGCTCATTGGTATCATAGGTACTAAGATGCAAATTGTATGTATATTATCTACATTCATATTTAACACATATTTGCAAAATAGAAATCATATACACATTTTACAGGTGAAATAGGTGACATTCCAGAAGGTTAACTATTGCCCACATTCACATAAGTAACAAGTGGCAATGGAAAGATTCACATTTAAGTCTCTCTGGCATGCAGCTATGCGGTCTTTCTATCCTGGTGCTGAGTCACACTATTGAAATGAGAAATAATTGCCTCCCAAGAAAATAATTTGGGACAGGTATGGATATTACCTCACGGAATCAGATTTCTTGCACCATAAGAAAAAAATTAATACCCAGAATTAAAATGAGCTGTTTTGGAAGATAGTGCATTCTTTATATTCTTTATAACAGGAGGTGTGAAAGTGTAGGCTGAATAAGTGAGTGCCAGGAAATTTATAGGGAACCTTTGAGCATTAGCTGTGTGTTTTGATGAATTAGGTTCTATATAGAGTGTGAGTGCCTGTGTTGCTTGGTGTTTACTCAAAATTTCACAGATGAGTCCTTTAGTTACTATGAGATATGAAGCTTCACCCAAAGTGACTAGAGTTTAATAATATATTCCTGGAAATTAACTCAAATGCCATAGAAATAGTTCCAGATAGACCAATTTTCTTCCTAGGATTTTTTTTTCTGTCTCCAATAGCTATTAAAAATGTACTGAGTATGTCTTTTTCTTTGTATATCAATCTTAGATCAATAGAATTCCAGAGATTAAAGAGATCTTGGAAATCTGTTCAAGTCCATTGCCTTTGTAATCATTGAAACTGACTGAGAGTTATAGAATCAAAGATGATTCTATTCTTCCAATTTCAGATTTGTGTTTTAGTTGTTTTTAAACAACAAGGTATAGGAATTTTAGACTGCAGTATTGATATTTCTTTATGTCTCATTTTTTCCAAAGGGGTAAGAATTTCCATGAGGTTACCTACCAGTCCCTAAACTAATTACTTGCATCCAAGGACAGCATTATACTTAGAAGACCAAGAGAAAGGCAAACTCAGCACAAAGTGAGTTCACATCCTTCTGGAGTCAAAGTTTTTGCTGCCTTAAAAGTAAGATTTAGGCTGACAGAAATGGTACTAGAAACCTGAATGCCTAAAAAAAATTTTAAAAACAGATTACTTAAAACATTTTGAGTTTTTAAAACATTTTGTAATTTATGTGCTTAGTATACACTATGTATTCATACATTTCTGAATAAATACAAGAGAAAGACATTGTCACTAAATATAAAAATGCAATACAATGACATCTCTTCTTATTTTGTTTTTTATTTTAAGTTCTGAAAAATGTTGAGATTTAAAATGTTTGCTGTAAATAAAGAAGCTTCTACTGACTACAGGATGTTATCTTAGCTTCCCAAGCTTGAATCAGAGTTCATGGTCTGATATGTACCTAAAATCATCTTAATCATTTTAGTTTATTTTTATTATGTGTTGTTATGGCTTTTCTCTGTGATAACAGAGGCAATCCTAAACCAAAAAAAACCTACCGCAGCATTCTATCCCCCTGACACAGTGGAAGGTCTCCTCTGAGAGATTTAGATTATTCTGCATGTCTTGGTAATGTAACATTTTCATGGTGGCAAAGCCTTTTTAGAATCAGTATCTGGAATGTAGAGATGATGGGATACATCATTCAAAACTGCCAAATCAGTACTTCTATTTTGATTTCTGAGAATCTTTTTTCAAAAGAAATATTCAGTGATCATGATTTTCAAATACAGTAGATCTGTCATGTTTCTTAGATACAAATTTTGATGGAAATTGAGGCATACCAAACTTAATGCCATATCTAGAAACTAAATGCCACTAATGCTAGTAAACTTGCTGAGAAAATGCAAAGCATGTATTGGACCTTCTATTAAAGGCAGACATTTTAGAAAGATCTTTAACTGTAAAACATTTTTCTGTAAACCTCATTTAGATTCTTGGAAAACCCAGCCAATGCCAAAATATTAGTTTTTATTTTTATTATGTCCTAAAAATATTAGCACTTCCTTGTATTTTTCTAAATAGTTTGAAATAAAGTTATCTGAAAAAAGTATCAAGGCTCTCAAATGGCTGAAATCAGGAAAAATATCTGTTCCGAATCCTTCACACCTCTTTGTTTCTATGTCCTTTTCTATATAACTTTATATTGTCCATTCACAATGAGCAGTGTGAGTGGACTGATCCTCTGATTATGGGATTGGACAATGGAATGTTGCAGGCTGGGCTTATTCTCACCCTTCAGCCATGGGGAAAATGAGCTCATATCTAGGCTAGCCTGCTGGTCTCTGAAAGAAGATGAGGGCCGTGTGGAGCAGAGCCAAGGTTTACCAGTATACATCAGTCAATCCCCAGGAGCACGAGTAAGCACAGTCCAGATCAGTAGAAACACTTAGAGCATTCACCTAGAATTACGTTCTACTTTGATCTATCATTTTATTTGTGACAGATACAGCTATATCAGGCATAATTTCCTATAAAGTGAGTAATAATCCTACACATATTATATACATAGTTGGGAAAGACTAATAATTCCTACTGATGGAATCAGAATTCAAAATATCTCAAGTGAGAAGGAGTTATAACACTAGGCAAATAAGGGGTAAATGTTTTCCTTGAGTGAAGGGAGCAGGCTTGCTGGCATTACAGAATAAAATACTTTCACAAAAACTAAAGGGAAAAATGGCATTGAAATGAGCCTTGAGAGAAGTTAGAAGCCAAACCATACATCTCAAGTTAGCATTTGGCATTTATCTGGAGAGTAGCAAGTAGCAAATAAGTCTCATCTTTGTCTAGGCTAGATTAATTCATAATAATCATTATATATTGAATTGAATATTTTACATTCAATTAGAAGGTTGATCTAGGCTCACTGGTTGGAAATGAAAGGGAGGATGTAAACATTGATTCAATTGGAAACAGTGTAGTTGTTAGGTATTAAAATTTTGGAGAACCAGATTGAAATTTCTGGTATAACTTTTATTATTTTTGTGGCATTAAGAAAATCATTTAATCTCTTAAGTTTCAGGTTATTAACAGCCAGACAGAAATAATATCTCTCTGATGGGTTGTTAAATGTGTGACAAGAGTTCAATACTTTGGCCATAGTCCTGCCCCTAAAATCATAAGGTTGAAGACAATAGATACTACGTTCTCTCAAATTGAGAGAAACAGAGGCCAGTATCCCTTTACTAGGTCAAGCGAACAGGCCAAAAGAAAACTAATTGTAGCAATTTAGATGACTAAAAGAAAGGGAGACTCACTGCCTTGCAGTATGCTTGTTGAGAGACGGGAATCCATCAGTCTAATTTACTATTGCTATCCGAAAAGAATGCTGTGAAATATTTCTTGGGAAAGCCACAGGGTGACCCTGGCTTCTCATCTGGGGAAATCTGAAGAAGACAGGGTGGCTGGGGCAGCCTGCAATAATATCTAAAAGAGGGAAAACTGGTAGAACATCAAACAAGGATGTGCTTTCCTCAGGTGAAGCAGACATGTGTAAGGTACCATTAGAGACTGTGAAGTGGGGAGCAGGCGGCAAGTGCAAGGAACTCTGGGACATCTCAGTTGGAGTACATCCTCCTCTTTAAGGACCTTGCAGAGAGGAAAGCAAGAATCTGACAATTCTTCCTTACCAATCTTGCTACTTAGGGTCAGGTTGGCCCTGCAGTTGTGGAAAACACTTTGAAATGGATATAAGATTGACTCTGATTTAGATTGGACTTGGATTTTTATATCTGGAAGTGAGTCAATTACTAGCATGGTACTGTTGATTCACCAAAATGCAGCCGGAGAGCTAAAGCACCTGTCTAATAATCCCTGAAGGCATAGGAGCAGGAGATTTTACAGAGCATGGATGAAAGAAATAATTGGAGAAAAAAATAAATCTTTTAAATCAGCATGGTATTTAGTTAAGACTGTTCATTATACTGGTTTTTATATAAAGAAGTAATGAGCTATTAGTTGGTAAATCATTTAAAACAAAGTATGGCATATAATAAGGGCTCAATAAAAGATAGCTTTTATAATTATTTGAAGAAAAAATATCAAATTTCAATGCAATCCAAAATAGAAAGGGCTATATCGAATAGTAACAATGGAAAATTAAAAAGTCAAACACCAAAGGCCATGTAGTCAGGCATCACTCTGAACTTGAATAGAAGATTCTTGCATGGTTTCTTTAATTCCAGGATTCTATTATTCTAAGCCTGAATTATTTCTCCATGTGGGAAAAAAAATCTGTTTTTATCCCAAATTAAATAGACAATATTACTCTTCCTACTTTTTTTTATGTAAATAAACAGATTATTTCTTTTTATCCTCTAAGAGCATCCACTATTAAAGCAATGTCATTCACCCTTTTGGTTTGGAGTTTTAGCTCCCTTTATCAAGTGCATGTCATAAAAACTTGTCTGTCAGTATTCATTCTTTGATGGCTCTTTCTTCATTTTTGAAAATGATACTGACATAAAATGAGTGACACAGCACTACAGTACTGCTAGGACTGTCTAGCAATATTTTATATAACAGTAACTTGCTTTCCTTTGTACTAACTTATTTTGAGCTTCTGCATAAAGGATTTTAATAACAACAAAACTGATCAGAGGTTAAGCAAAGAGTATTTCACTTTTTTAAGCAACTGTCATTTTCAGAAATATATATTATATACATACACACACACACACACACACACACACACACACACACACACACACACACACACACATATAATCTCCCGACTCAGAGAACTGTTTCAATTCAAACTTTAGGGGGAGTAGTTCCATACTTACATCTTGGTTGGTCATCTCCCAGTAGGGTCTCTCTCCATAAGACACAACCTCCCACATCACGATCCCATAGCTCCAGACATCACTGGCAGAGGTAAACTTTCGGAAAGCTATAGCTTCTGGGGCAGTCCATCTGATTGGAATTTTGCCTCCCTACAATTGAAAAAGAAGAAAAAAATTCCCACATACTTCAAATGTATCTAGGGATACTGCTTCCTCACTGAAAAGATCTAGAAAGAGATGTAGCATTTTTAAGTGAATCTGTTTGACAGCATACAGTCTCTTTTCACATATCTCAGCCCATAAGCACTTGTAGGCTGACTACTAATTGGCTGGCTGGAAGCTTTCTAGTTTAAATTCTGTTTGACTACTGGAACACATACAGGACCCACATCTCAATTACAGTATCAGGATGGCAGCTTTAAGTGGGGAAAGCAGGCAGTCAGGCAAATCAATAAGGTAACTTTCATGACTTTCTAACAGAAAGTAAAGGACTCAAATTCCCAAGGTTCTTTTTTCCTTTAATATAGGACTGTAAATAGAAAGTCTTGATTGCTGAATGTAACCATGAGAAGTTTAAATGTTAATAAGACAAGCATGAAAATCAGATATGTTAAAAACTTAGTTAGACTTTCTCCTGACACCTGCAATTTCTTTTAGACTTGATTTCTCTTATTTCCCATTGTCATATTTTTGTGTGTGTTTGGTCAAACTGTTTTTTGGGTTTTTTTTTTAACCAAAAAGGTAAGTATCTAAATGAGATTCAACCAAATTAAAAATTATTAAAATTAGATTACGGGGGAAGACTTACAACATTATCAAGTTTGGGGTTTTTACATGATAAAAACAATGATTTGGTAAGTTTTCTCCTAGTTTACAAGATAACACTTTTATATCCCACCCCTTTCAGGGTAAACTTTTTTCTCCTCATTTTTAAAAGAAGAAAAATCAATGCAACAAACATTTCATCTATAAGCAAATATATTTTAAAAGAGAGAAAGAGAGAAGTGAGTGTTTTGAATATTTTCCTGTAAAAAGACTAATATATGCCTTCCTGTTTTGCAGGAAGAAAAGAAAATTAATTCACATACTAGAAAAAATAGGACAAACTTTCTTTATGAACCAAAGTTTCAGGATATATGAAGAAATAACAATTTCATGTAATGCTTAAAATTGTTCTGAGTTGATGTTAATTTGAATTATTGAAACTAAGTTTGAATTATTTGCTCCTTAGAAATATGGTAGCAGCACATTGAGAAGACTTTCCTGAAACATAACTTTTGTTAATTAATTATTCATAGGCAAGATCACATTATTAGGCCTGGCTATGTGGCACTGGGATCATCTATAATTATTACAATTCCTCTTGAAATTGTAATTTGTCGATTACTTTAAACTTCAGCCTAGAAATTTTCTCCTGGTCCTCTGACCATCATATTGGACATCAATATTATCTGAAGTTCCCTTATTGGCTCATCTCTCAATATATGGATTTTCCACAAAGTGCTGCCACACCCCATTTCCCAGGAGTAAGTCTTGAGGGTCTCAGGATCTCTGGCTCCTCTCCCCCTCCCTCTCCACCAGCATGACACATTCACACAGACCTTGACAAATTTACGTTATGCATTTAACTGAGACACCAACCAGTCATGCTGGGAATGGGTTTTTCTATAACCTCAATCTTGTTTAGGCCAAGTTTATTAAATGTAACTCTAATCCCAGGAGAATTCCTAATTGAGGTTTCATTTAACTCAAATAATGACAATAATAATTAGGTCTAGAAGGAAAGGCGTATTCCACCAATTAATTTATTGATTTATTAAGCTGATAATTTGAAGGCTTTGTTTGCTTAGATAAGTCACTCATGATCTTCAGCATAGTATAATCCTTAACTATCCATAAGTCACAATGCAACAATGGAAAAAAAAACAGCCTTATAATCTATAGTTTATTGTTAGACTATGAGTAGAAGTAATTTTAAAACACTGAATTAAATAAGAAAATGTGTAACATCTATCACAAGAATAAGAGATGACAAAAGTATTCTGTATTGAAACAAAAGTTAGCCACATTGTATAGTGAAAAAGATATAATGATAAATTCCTGTCTTCATAAGAAGTTTAAATATTGAGGATATCTTGATGCCCTTCAGAAGATTTAGAATTAAACAAATGTAGTTTATTAAAAGGGATTAAAATTCAAGAAGTGCAATACATAGACTGTCCAGAAAATTCTGTTGCATCAATTCCCACAGTTTTCCACAGAAAAAGCTGTCAATTATACAACAGCAATTCAGGAAGCAATTACTTTGCTGGAAAAGGGTGTTGATTTATGCTAATTATGACAATGTGAATTAGTGACCAATTTTCCATATATGTGAGCTTAACAATTTACATAGTATAAAAGAAATTAGGCATTAAAATACCACCAGTAATGTTAATATATGTATATATTTATTGCTTTTAATGCAGGAGATTCTCTCTTTAACTTTTTCTTTTACGTTTAATACTCTATATGATTTTATGAGTTGTATCCACTATGAACTCAAACTTTTTATTTTCAGTATCTGCAAGGAAAAAATGAACTACTAAGACTCATAAAGTGAATACTTGGCTTATCTGAATTTAATATTTGAATTTTCTGATATCTAACAAGGAGAGTTATCTGGATTTTTTTAATCCACCTTCCCCTTTTTCTCTCTCTTTCTTCTTATATTGGAGGAATTTCTTTTTTCTTTTTTTTTCTATTTCCTTTAAAATCTTTAAATATTAAATGTCTCTAGTCTAGTATTTCAGAAATTCATTCTGTTAGCTCTTACCCTAGTGGTGTAGGCTGCCTCAGGATCATCTTCCAGTACCCTGGAAAGCCCAAAGTCAGACACTTTGCACACAAGGTTACTATTTATTAAGATGTTTCTGGCAGCAAGGTCTCTATGCACGTAGCCCATGTCAGAAAGGTACTTCATTCCTGCAGCGATGCCTCTCAGCATACCAACCAGCTGGATCACAGTGAACTGCCCGTCATTTTTCTGTAAAGATTATACAGAAATATTAGCCCTACAACCCCAATCACTAAGGGAAAATATGAAAGGATCTTCCTTCAATCCCCAAATTAATATATACTACTACCAAATTCATATGCAATTTCTATCTGAAGGAGAATGGGAAAAGTTAAGTAATAGATAGTTAACTTGAAAATGCGTAACAGTCCTCTGCTCGGTCAAAGCAGATAAAGGCTTTGAAAGCCCTTGACCAAAATCTCACTTATAGTTGCTCTTTTCTGCATTGTAATCCTTTATTCTCAGTCATCAGAGGAGTGTTTTCATCACTTCAACCTAGTGCCTGCCTTGGGTTAACACTGTACATTTTTGAAGTGACTTAAAAGAAGCTGGCTGGTTAGGCATATTGGGGTAAGGAAGAAGTGGCCAGAGGAAGTAAGGGAGAATCTGCAATAGCAGATGGGGGAGGGAGGGACTGAACAATGACCAGGAGAATATTAGCATTTCTTGGAAGCTTGCTGTCTTTGTCAAGGGCACTGGACTTGGTGCAGACACACAGAATAAGGCTCAACTGATGCTTATTTTGAAATAAAGGAAGGATGTGACCTTAAGAGACTGAAGAACTTAATTATATATGTATTAGAAATTTGGCAGCAGAATCTGGTAGAGGCTGGAGATTGAAAGGGAAGTTTGCCTTGTCAGTGGACCCCTGTCATATTCAATGCACAGGCCCTTCTTATAATCGTCATTAATGCCACTGTCCCATTACTTTTAAACAATAGCAATAGTTGCTATATTGAAAGTGAAAAGCTGCCAGACTACAGGTTTAATCAGGCCTGCAAACATGTTACATTGTCTAGAACATGCTATTTATTAATAAAATGAATAAATTTTATGAATAAAATGACTTGCATATTTAAAAATACAATCTTTTCCTAAAATCCAGAAGATCTGACAACATTGGCTACTGTCTGTTATCACATAATGACTCTGCTGGTACAAGTAGTGACTGGCCCTCAGATGAGTTATGAGTCTATTTGACTCTTTAATTAATATAGATGATTTTCATGGACTTTTTAGACATTTTCCTTATTCTGCCTGATATACTTTGAGAGAGTTAAGTACTTATTTTTTGTTCTTTTTAAAAAAATTTTGTTGAAGTATAGTTGATTTACAATGTTGTTTTAGTTTTTGCTGTATGGCAAAGTGAATCAGTTACACATATACATATATTGACTTTTTTTTAGATTCTTTTCCCATATAGACCATTACAGAGTATTGAGTAAAGTTCCCTGTGCTATACAGTAGGTCCTTATTAGTTATCTATTTTATACATAGTAGTGTAGTGTGTATATGTCAATCACAATCTCCCAACTTATCTCCCCTCCCCCCCATTTCCTCCCCTGGTAACCGTAAGTTTGTTTTCTACATCTGTGACTCTATTTCTGTTTTGTGAATAAGTTCAATTGTACCATTTTTTTAGATTCCACATATAAGCGATATCATATATTTGTCTTTCTCTGTATGACTTACTTCAGAGAGAGTTAAGTACCTATAAAAGCTTCTCTTTTTCTCCTTTCCTTCCTTCCTTTCCTCCTTCCTTCCTTCCCTCTTTTATTTTTTTTGGGGGGGGCACATTAATATACACTTAAATAAAACTGTAGAGACACATAATTGGGATTTGTATACATTTTCTGAAGTGGATAATTTTCAGACCAAAGTTAATTTTTGTAGTATAATTATCCTGACTCCAGATATTTCTATTTAAAATTTAGCTTTAAAGTGGCTGGATTTCAACTTCAACATCATGGTCAATATATGAATAACAGTTTGAATAGTTACATTTGTCTCATATCTTACCTTTAAAAATGTATCTAAAGAGCCATTTTCCATATACTCTGTCACTATCATCACTGGTTTACCTGAAAAGAACACAGTGGTATAAACCGTTGCTTTTAGATTTTGTACTCTTATCTAGGAGAAGTTTACTTGGAAGTTTTTATTGTTGTCCAAATTATATACATCTGTTAAAAAAATAGTCCTTTTTGAGTAGCAAATAAATTTATGACATGATGATATCTTAGTATATACTAAATTGGGTCAGTGAGAAGAAAGTATCACAAGAATGATAAAGATTGACATTTAAGATTCAAAAACCCATAATTTTCAATACCAAAATCAATTTATGTAGAAAATGAGTTTAAGGATGAATTTTATTTTAATAGAGGTAATGATATAAAGTGCCAAATAATAATATCCAGCAAAGCGCTGAAAACATATTCATCTTCCTCACAGTTCTAAATAAAAACTCCTGTCCAGTCTAACTACCCTGTTTATGATCCCTGGAATATATGTTGTATTTTCCAAACTTTATTTCTATGTTCTTATAATTCATTTACTTATGGCTACCTCCCTTTCCCCTCTCTGCCACATACTTATGATCTTTATCAACCCCAATTTTTTCATTCTTCAAGACCCTGTTCTGATTCCTCTTGCTGTCTGGAAACTTCTCTTGCAATCATCATTCTGATGGATGAGGTCCTCCTCTTTTCATGTCTGATATAAAACTGTAGCTAGACAGACTCTGGAGCTACACTGCTTGGCTTTGTATCCCAGATCAATCACTTATTATCAAGTGATCTTGGGCAAATCAATTCTTATCTCTGTATCTCATTTTTCTCATCTGTAAAACGGAGATATTAATGGCACCTGCCTCATAGAGTTACTGTGAGTATCCACCAAGTCATATTGTTACCCAGGTCACTTAAAATAGTGCCTGTCACTTAGAATTTGCTATGTATTATTATTTTATAAACTTTATCAACTTTGTTTCTGTGGGGTTTCATTGCTAGATATAAGTCGACTAAGAGAATAGATCATATTTTATCCCTCATAAAATTATGGCAGTGTGTAATATGTCTGTGATACAAGATGAAAAATATAAGATCAAAAATCTTTGCTATAGGGCTTCCGTGGTGGCGCAGTGGTTGAGAGTCCACCTGCCGATGCAGGGGACATGGGTTCGTCCCCCGGTCCGGGAAGATCCCACATGCCGCGGAGCGGCTGGGCCCTTGAGCCATGGCCGCTGAGCCTGCACGTCCGGAGCCTGTGCTCCGCAACGGGAGAGGCCACAACAGTGAAGGGCCTGCGTACCGCAAAAAAAAAAAAAAAAAAAAAAAACCTTTGCTATATGAAAAAATATCTAAAACATGGTTGTTAGTTTTATCACTCCACGCTAACCTCACTATTTTAAAACATGCCCCTTTACTCTTTGATAAAAGTATACTACATACAATTTTAGTGTTAATTTAAACTATTTTTAGGTAAGTAAAAAAAGACCTTATGATAGTAAAATTCTATCTTGTATATCTATTAATTAACTTTTTATATTATAAAGGGAAACAGGGCCTATTCAATTATGAAATGCACTGTAATTAACTTAATGGCATTCTCCAGAAGGGTATCTGTATTTTACTTGAGGAGTGATTCATTCAGGTCATAGAGTTAGAACTTTTATATTTATTCATACAACATTAGTCTGAAATGTAAACAGAGATATAGAAAGTTAGACAATTGCATGAAAAAGAAATAACTAGAAAGAAAAAGGAGTTTTCATTCCAAAATCACTTAAAACTCACTATTTAGTATAATAAGGTAGGTCAGTCTAATTTCTCACTCAGACAATTATCTTCTTTTAAAATACTTTAGAAGCATTATTCTTTGAATGAAATGTGACAAGTAATGCTACAAAGGCAGATGCATTTCTCCTCCTCTTTAAAGTTTGTAAAAGTTATTTAAAAAGGTTGTCTAAAAAATTCATTTGTCATATATTTGTACTATGCCTACGTTAGGTAAAACATCCCATGTGTAAAGAATATACATTGGAGATGTCATTTGATTTGAATTTGGAAGATTGAAAGGGTCACTGGTGTAATAAATGGTGACAGATATTTCAGGAAGAAGAGGCAGCATGGGCCAAGGTATCTTGTCATGAAAGAGTTCATCAAGTTCAAATATGGCTAGAGGGCTGAATTTTGCTTTGTAATTCAGGAAGTGACAGGAAATGAGTTGGGGAATGTTGATTTTTAAAACTGACTGGAAATACAATACCTTAGTTAGAAAAAAAAGAATGACTCGTTGTATTTGTAAATGGCCAAGACAACGTAACAGAAAAAAGGATTATAACTGCATTTTCTCCTTACTATGGCTGTAATCTAAGTTCATGAATTGAGATATGCTTCCAATTTAACTTCATTTTAATGATGCCACACCCATTTTAATGGTCCTCAGACAAACTCTAAATAGACAAAATTTTGCTTTAGGCCCTTTTTGGTCCCATTTTTACATCCTAGAGCCTATTTCCGGCTTTTATTAATGTTGAAGCCCCTTTTCCTTCAAAAGTCCAGAATTAATATGCTTCCCCAAGGGTGACAGCCAAAATATTTGATAACTGCTTTGGCACAGGGACCTACATGTCTGAAGTTCAACCAACCGTAATGCTGGAATATCAGAACGTCCTGGTGTACCAGACATCACCTCTTCATCTGCCTGATTTCTGGAATTCAGAAGTACCCAGAGATGAAGCTGAGTAGGCATATAAAAGGGTAACCCTGGCTTCAGCTTTTTATCAAATAGCATGGGAGTATTTCAATAAATTTACAGCTAATAGAGCCAAAAAATATGTATTTGCTGAACACCAGCTCTGATCAAATTAGGAAAAGGGCTACATTTTCTAGAATCAGCCTGTGTTTCTAGGAATATGTCCTGTGTAGATCTGACTCTCACTTACAGAAATCCGTTGAGGGAGTTGTCATAGTTTAATTGGAATTGGAAGAACTGAATTCCAGCAGATATCCAGAGAATATAGTCTTAGCTTTCCCTCATTGGTACCTCTCAGCTCCTACCACATGAGCAGATGCCTTGTCCATCAAAGTGAAGGCCTAATCAATGTCTACAATTATCTACTCTACCCCAAGCCTTTTATTATTACAGCACTTCTCCTATATTACTACTTCAAAACCTTCAGTTTCCTTCTATTCTCTTTTTCTAGAGAACAGAAGACTTTTTCTCAGTTTCTTTCTCTTCTCTCTGTCTATCCTCTAATTTTTTAGACCCTCTTCTTACAGCTATGGGTTAGTGTTAAATATTTACTACTCCTCACCCAAGGTCTCCTGAGCAGGAGTTGGATAAAATCCCTATGTAAAAATACCTCTTTCTTGGGTAAATTTATTCCTTAAATTCAACCCAGATTCACTGAGCTTAGACGAAAGAATTCATACTCTAAAGAGAATGACTGATCATAAACTTTATTGATATTGAATAATATATATTTGGAAAGAAAAAGTAATTGCTTTTTAGGGAGATCTGCACCTGGTATTCCTCCTATAAGATTTTTTTTAGTATTCATCACTTAGCTTTAAAAGTCAGATTCATTATTTATGATAGTGTAGGTTTTGAAAAATATGATAGGGACCTAAAACACCTCTTTTATTTCAGAAAATGGGGAAAAGCAATTAAAATGCATGTTTGCAAACAAGCATGATCTTCTTTTGTTGACAAGAATAAGACAATTCAGGACTCATTTGGTTATTTCTCATGCTTAAGCCATTTTAATGATAATTATATTTAGTTTGGCATATGTTTTGTCTCAGTTCCTGCTAGCCTGCAAAAATGACATAACATTAATTAATGTGGCTTTACTCTAACCATTGTAAATTCAATAAAATAGTATAAATCATTTTCCATTATCCAGCTTGAAGTACAGACAAAGAGTAAATCTGCCAATAATTTTGAAAGCATATTATCAAAAATCAATATAAAAAGAGCTCATAAAGCATGTCAAAACATGATTTTAATCACAGAGTAGAGTTTTTACATTACTTCATAATATTTACTGAGGACCCAGTTCAGGCAGAGTCTAAGTAGTAATAGAAACACATTATTTGTGGAATTCACCAACCTCATATTTCATCATTTGGTATTGATAATCATAAAAGAACTACAGTTTATTGATATACTGAGTGCCCACTTACAAGGCATGATGTTATTTTTAATTGTAATCAAAATTCTATAACAGTGATATTACAAAAGACTCTTTTCAGAGAAAGAAAAGTGAGGCTTAAAATGATTCAATATATTACCTGAGTTGATTAGTGCAAGTCGTATAAGAAACAAAGTTGGGAATCAAATTCATGTCCACCTGACTATAAAAGTTGTTTTCCTTCCCTCCATACTATGATGCCTATAATTTCCAAATATTTATTTTAAATTTTAAATTTAACTTTAAAATCTCACAAATATTTAGTCTTTTGTGATAATATAAGTTTGATAATCATGACTATGCCATACCAAACTATTCATGCATTAATGGCAGATCTGGTAGGGTTTCAGTTGCTTTCAATAAATAATATGTTTTTATGTATGATCATTACTTATATATGCTCCAAACGTTTTGAAGTGTTCGATAGTGAAGTGGATAGGTCTTGGATTCCACTTATATGAAGTATCTAAAGTAGTCAAACCCATAGAAACAGAAAGTAGAATGGTGGCTGCCAGTGGCAGGGGGAGGGGGAAAGAAGGAATTACTGTTCAATAGGTATAAAGTTTTAGTTATGCAAGACAAAAAGTTTCTAGAGATCAGCCATACAACATTGTGCTTACAATTAATAAAACTGTATCTACACCTAAAAATTTAATAGGGTAGATATCATGATATGTGGGTTTTTCTTACCACAGTAAAACAAAACTGCATTTGCTTCCTTAGTAAGTGATTTTTTTGGTGCTAACGTCCAACAAAATCCAAGAGAGAAGAGAACACGCCATTTCTGGTAAAGCAGTCTTTTTTCACAAGCTGTCTCAAAGTTAGGTGAGACAAACTTTGGGGAGTGTTGATTTAGTCCTTGCTTTTCAGAGCATGGCCCTTGACAAGTGGCATAGCTATCACCTGAGAGCTTGCTGGAAAGGCAAAATCTCAGTGCCCAATCCAATCTATTAAAACAGATTCTGCATTTTAGCAATATCCTCAGAGGCACGTTGTATTTTGAGAAACACTGAACTAGGCTACATCACAAGAGTTGCAACTAAATCTGGGCTTATTATTTTATTTGCATTGGTACTACCTGCTTTTCTGAAACCACAAGTGCATCAAAAAACACGTAGTACCACTTAAGGGTATAAGGGAGCATTTGATTTAGAAACATCACAATTCACTGGAAAACAACTGTCACTGGTTTCTCTTACAAACATTTTACAAGATTTGTAAATAATTAAAAGTAAGCCTGTGCTTATACTTATATATCTATAGTTTTATTTCACTATGCCATTCTATTTGGGTTGTATTCCATTTAGTACATTAACACTTGTAGCTGTTTGAAATTACTTTTATTTTTACTCCAAGGGAAGCTTGGAATAAGAAATATCATGATTCAATTATTAATGGTTAATGGTCACCCAGAAAATGGGACCCTGTGCTTGTAGTAGGAATAGATAATGCTTATCAAGCGGGGGAATGTGAAGGGAGGATGAAGTATGGGGCAATCAGAACTTAGAAAGGTACTCAGATATTTTAATTCCATTATTACCCTTATTTATTGGTTAACACTTTAGGGAAAACTGCTTTTAAAATTATGTAATTTTAATTTTAGGAAAGACTATAAAATCAAAAGCCTCTATACCTTACCTGAAATGGAAACACCAAATGTTTCTATTAAATAGAAATTCCAAATTTTCCATAATATCCTCTTTTATTTCAGATTGTTTATATTGATATAAACTTTCTCATTAGCTGCTCATTTCTCAAATTAGAAATAAATTAGAATTGCTCTGACATTAGTAAAGGTGGATAATTACTTGTGGAGTCAGCAGTGATCGACTTTGCAGAGGAGCTAAGCAATCTAAGAATTAACAATGTGACAGCTTTGTTTTATTAGTAATGAAAATGACTTTAAAAACACAAGGTTTAATTTACTAATAATCAATCTTTGAGCCAGTAAATCTCTGTTTCTATAGATATATATCTTTCAGGTGAGTAGAATTTAGATTTTATCAGAAAAAGTCCTTGTAAATATCTAATAAATATCTTATGTTTATTTATTATACCTTCCTCTTTGCCCTAATAATGAAAAACTAGTATCAAATTAATGAGCTGGCTTCCATTTCTACTGCCGTGTTAAATTTGTTTATTTCCATCATGGTTTATCACTGATAATGGCTCATAGAATTGTTTCCTTTTGTGAAAGGGAAGATATAAAATTCAAGCATATTCATACTGCAAACATTTTCATTTATACTTCTCAGAATCCAATCTTATACACAACATCTGCAATTGGGTGCTTATAAGCCTCTCAAAAGTAACGTGTCCAAAACGGAACTACTGATTACCAACCACAATCTTGCTCCTCCTGGAATTTTCCCCATAACTGACAATTCCTTTCTTCAAGGTACTCAGGACAAATAATTTATAATTATCATTGACTTCTCTTTTTCTCATATTCCACATCTAATCCACAAGAAGACTTACTGTGATTGCCTTCAAAATATCTATAGAATTCAACTACTACTCACCATCTTGTTAGATTACTACCCTGATCTAACCCATAATGAGGTGTGAATAATGACAGTAGTCTCCTCCCTGTCTCCCCATTTCAACACTGGCTTCTACCATCTTTATTCAACACAGCATCCTGACTGATCCTGCTAATGTAGAAATAAGATTCTATCACATCTTGGCTCCAAGGCTCAGAATAAGAGGCAGTCTTTGCAGGGACCAAGGTGTTCACATACTGTCTATTCTCCTATTAAATCTTCAAGTTAAGCTCTTACCAGACTCCTCTCATTCATTCCACTGAAGCAACGCTGGCCTTGTTTTTTCTTGAACATTCTATGCAAGTTCCATTCGAGTCTTGCAGGTTCTTCTTTCTACAACACACTGCCTGCCCCCAGATATCTGTAAGGCTCACACATTCACTTATTCAAGCCTTATCAGAGAGGCCTTTCTCTAAATAAAATAGAAACTACCAACCCTCAATAGAAACAATCCATAATCTCCTAACTTAGCTTTACTTTTTTCATTTAATATATTATAAATGTATTTGCTCAATTAGTTTTTCTCCCCTACCCAAAGGTAAGCTCCATAAAGGCAGGAAATCAGTCTGTTTAATCTCTGCTGTATCCCACTGATTAATAGGAATAGACATGTATTAGGTGATCAATTAATACCTTTTGAATAAATAAATGTTTCTTGTCAAGTGTATACCAAATAATAAAAATGAGGTTAGTAATGTACACTGTAAGAGCTTGGGTTTTGGAGTCATGCAGAACTGCTTTTAAATCTGGTATTATCCTATGCTAGTTTTATGATATTGGATAAGGTATTTAACCTCCTTAAGGTTAAATAAGGTTTTTCCTATCTGTAAAATGAGAACAAATACTAGTGTCTACAGGATAGCATTATTGTGCAGATTAAAGAAGATAATATATAAAGAACATTAACTTAGCACATACTTAAAGTAATATTAATTATTATTAGTAGTTATAACTTATATTTATATGTAAGATCCTGTGAAAAGATCCTCATGCAATTTTCTTCATATGCATATTAATTATTTTTCCTAAAACACCCATAGTTTTATAGAACAAAGTTGCTTAAATTAAAATATAAATTGTATATCACTCTAACTCATTTTAACTGTTTAGATAACTGTAATTTAGTCATTGATTCATTTACTATCATTCATGTCTTTTAAAAAAGTTTTGAAATTCCCTAACGTGTCTGGCCCTGTGACAGATACTAGGGGTGCTGTAAACATATATCAATTTCAAGAAGTTCATGGTGTAGTAAGGACAGAACATGTTGAGAGATAACTATGATACAATGGACAATATGACAAAGTGCAGAGAAATGCAGCTAGAGTTTGTAAGATTGTCTCTGGCTGAGCATTCATTCAACAAATACATGAAATGCTACACATGCTGAGCACAGATCTAGGAACACACAGGTGAGCAAAATAAAACAAATGTAGAACTGGGATGCTTTCCTTTATTCAGCTATTCAACATTATTGAGAGGCCTACTCTATGCCAGGCAGACACTGAGGATGGAAGGAAAAATGAAGAGAAATGACACTGATCTTATGGAGAAGGTCACATTTGAATTAAACTTGAAGGTCGAGTAGAACTGAGGAAAGTGGAGAGGACATGCTAGGGCAGAATGAAGTATCTCCAGGAGCAGAACAAGAACTAGGTAGAGTTTTCTGGAAAGGAAATAGTGTAATATGGAGATATGGCCAAATTATATCAAGTTCAGTATCAAAGTATATGTATTTTGCTTGATTTGTTTGCTCCTGGTGATGAAGCAAGAGAGGAAATTGATTTAATAAAATGTATGGAATGGACTAATATCCATTGGAAAATACCAAAATGGAAAGACTAGTCTGAAGATTGTTGGAATAGCCCTGGGTCATATATAATAAGGGCCTGTAAAATAAAATGGACTTTTACAGGATAGAATGAAATACTATATTTGAAAGATAATTACAAATTTATATAAGTCAGAATTATCTGACAATTTAAATAATCAATTGCCATTGAATGTGTTATTTCCTCAGACATGGAAAGAAAAACAGGGAGACATTTCTTTAATTTTTCTCTAATATTTTGTTTAAATTTATTAATTTTACAGGAGAACTAAGTTTATTTGTGTATTATCCTAGATTAAGAAATATAAGTATGAATATTTAAATAGAAATATACATATTTCAATAGAAATATTATATAACTATAAATATTTCAATAGAAATATTTATATAACTACATTTTATAAACTATATTACATAATTATATTATATAAATATTTATATAACTATAAATATTTCAATAGAAATATTCCTTTGGTCAATTTTTATAATATTTCCATGGGTGGAAAAAATAAATCTTAAAGAACTAAGGCTGCTGCAATGGAAAAATTATAATTTTCCACTTCTAAATTTTATTCCTGAATCTATTTGAATTGTAAAACTGGCTCTATGTATGTTACATTAAAGCATCATGCATTGTGAATGAGTCAATTAAGCCAGGACCTGTGGGTTTCTTACGTCATTTGTCATAAGTCTCTCTAGAATATATATTTATTTATGATGTCTCCTGTTTAACCACAAATCACAGAAGGAATTTGAATGAGGCCCCATATTTCTGTCACGAAAGGCAGTGATAGAGGAAGGAGGAAGGTTCGTGATGGCACCACCCAGAGGAGTGCTACTTCAGACTCCCCACCTCAGCTTCAATCAAAACAATCACAAGATTTAGTTGCACTTATGTCTCATTATCTGTGTGCTGCAGGTTGAGAATAACTGCTGAATAAATTAGCATCAGATCAGATAACATGAAATTAAGGACACAAATAAAGTGAATTGCAACATGGTAAATTAAAAACAAGTTGAAGACTTCCTAAGTTGAACATCAAGAGCTACATTTATTAAGGGGAAATACAGTTTCAATTCAAACAGAAAAAAAAATAAGACAAAGAAGTATTTTAAATATTTACATTTTGCTTTACCTGTATGTGTAACTTCACCGCAGCAACATCAAACAGAATATTTGATTAGAAGATTGGAAATTTAAAGTCTGTATTTTCAACCACAGCCCTGTGTTTTAGACTAGACTTTACAGAATTTAAATATGATCATTTGCTGATAATGGCATTTGCTTCTTAAAATAAAGGTCTCAAGTGCATATAAAATGGTCTATGACAAATTTAGTTGTTTTACTATGAGAAGTTTAGTTGTCTTATATTGCTCAGTCAGGACCCATTCACATAAAACAAATTCTGTAATAAATTAGAGATCTATAAAAGTAGGTGACTACTGGCTCTAATAATTTTGGGATCTTGTCTCCTAATATCTGATGATATTTGATGAATTCACCTAAACAGATTAAACTAAATACTACTATAACTACCTACAAATTTGTTCACACACACACAAATATATCTTTAATCTGCATAAAATTTTTATAAGGCAGGTATGATTTTTTTCTTTTTTGTGACATTGAGGCTCAGAGTGCTTAACTAAAGTGACCATAGATTGGTTTTAGGTTTAAGTGTAATGGGTTTACATAAATATTTAGGACATAATCTGTTTCTTCAAGGAGCAGACTTTTTTTTTCTTCATGGAGCAGACTTTTTTAGCTAGGGAGCTAAAAATATATGCAGAGGAGACAAAATTAAATGAAAATTTGAATAAGAGTTTTGGACAAAGGAGGGAACATTACTGACAGTTGCAAAAATCCTTATACAGGTACAGTGTTCGAAAGAAGGAGCGATTATTTCAGGGCTAAGTGATGAGGAATTATTTCATGGAGGTGATAGAATTTGAATAAGATTTTGAAGGGATTGAAAAGGTAGTTAAGTTTCAGAGGAAGAGGCAATGTAGGCAGGGCAACATATCAATTAAAATGGATTAGGAATGAAATGGATATAGAGGAGTTCAGAGCACAGGAAGAGAAATAAATGGAAAAGTAACAACCATGTGTTTATTAATTACCTACTCTGTGTCATGCCCATTTAAACTTTACCTGTATTAATTTATGTCACCTTCCCAACATCACTGAGGCATTCTTACCCCATGTCATTAGTGAGGAAACTAAGGTTCTGAATGTATAACCAACTTGTGCAAAGTCACATAGTAGTTTATGGCAGAAGCAAAATGAAAATTGGTGGCTAGAGCCATAGCCCATGTTCTTGACCATTATGCAGTACTGTTTTCCATGATCATAATAGTGATCTGGCACTCTTCTACACATTACAGCTTAACTCAATACAGGATGGATTGGCTGTCTACATATAGGCATTAGTTTTACATATACCCTGGGTAAGAGGAACTCATGGTCCTAGTTTATTTGAGGAAGTGAAACTTAGCAGTCATATTATGGATGGAAAGAAGACATGAAATATATCAAATATTTTGCATCCTATTATTACTATGACTATCATTAAGAAGTATGTTTTATATTAGATAATACCTTTCCGGCATAGGAAATAATTTTATTCAATCACTGTTATGATTCTTGTTCCCATAGTATCTAGCCCAGCACATGCTATCACTAATGTCCTTTCAAAGTCCTTCCCCTCAGATAGAGTATAGTCCCGTTCAAATTCTGATTTCATTTTATTGTACCTGTGACCATCTCCCTCACATCATATTCTCACTTAAAATATTCCTCCCCATTCATCATAGGGCATGATTTTGTAAAATATTTTAATTTATTTTATTCCTTCAAAAAAATATATATTTTCTTTGTCTCTCACCTGCGTTGTGTCCCTGTCTCTTACCTATTTTTAGGCATGTACTCAACTGGGGGAAAGAAACACATCTAAGTTTTTTTTTGTTTTTTTTTTCCTTAATAGATGTTTATTGGAGTATAATTGCTTCACAGTACTGTGTTGGTTTCTGTTGTACAACAAAGTGAATCAGCCATATACATACATATGGGCAGAGGACCTAAATAGACATTTCACTAAAGAAGACATACAGATGGCTAAGAGGTACATGACAAGTAACACACCCAAGTTTGAAGAAACCCACATGGCTGCAGGTAATTTTATTCCTATGCTACATTCCCCTATGGGCATTCTTACTGGAGATGTGTATCTCTTTGAGACATGGAGAAAAACAATCTCCCAGCAATACAGGCTGATTCAAAAGTTCTGCCAATCATCAACATGATAATTTTAGCTAAGGTATTTTTCTTCTGTGTTCTCATCTGTGACCTACTGTGAATGAATCATGATTTGGGAATTAACTGGTTATAAACCAGTAATTTTTTTGGTTGTTGTTTCTTTTGTTCCTCTTTATTGGAAAAAAGTTTTTATTGTTGTTGTTTTTGTTTTGTTTTCCATATTTAAAAGCTAAATGGCATAAATGGAAATCCAATAAATTTAAATTACTTCATCGGTTGAGAACATTTATTGAACATACATTGCTGCTATGCACATTTGGCAATATATAACTTAAAACTTGATTAACAGCAAATGGAAGTTGAACCAGTGCTTGAAAAAAGTCTAAAGCGTGTTCCTTGCCAAATGTTTCAGACAATTTTACAAAGTGGTATGAAGTGTATGAGGTATAAAGGAAGGAAAAAGATACATAGGAATGGCAAAGAAAAAATGGATTAAAAGAAAATAAAGGCCTCAGTTATGTGTCACATAAATACTTTATTGAGTGACTGAAGAATTATTTGAAATCCTTATATTGGGAAGCTAAACAAATAACCACATTTACAAGACACTAACAAGAATCTGAGAGATGTGAAATTCCAGACATATCTGAGTAAAAACAGGATTTCCTTTAACAAAATAATTAGTCTCAAGGAACTTTCCCAGTCTTCTGAGGCAATTGCTTTCCTTAGAACTATTAAAATATCTCAATGAAAAAAATCAATAAAAGAAATACATCTGGCTATAAAAAAAACCACTTAAAAGGTGGTGGGCATCTATGGTTACAGTAATCCTATTAAATGCTAAACTTCAATGCCTCAATCAAAACTTTGAAGTTAATATTTCATTAGGATAAAAAGTGAAAGAGCCAAGAGGAAAAAAAATTGATACTTTTACTGCTCCTTTTATCTGGATACATTTTCTCTGGTGCTGAATTCATAGTAAGTGAGTTAACACAAATATTTCAAATAATAAATAGAAATTCGGGTTCACTGAAGATCAGCTTTGACAAGAATCTACTAAAATATAGGACAAATACTATTAATATTAGGGAAATTGTTAATCACATTATGGCCAGTTTTCTCTTTAGCCTGAAATTAATAATAATCTAATAGAAGAAATTCAGATATTTATGATCACACACACATGCATAATTTGTCATTGTACTTACTTTTGGTCACAACACCTTCTAAGTGAATGATGTTAGGATGGTCAAACTGCCCCATGATACTTGCTTCACCCAGGAAATCTCTGCGTTGCTTTTCAGTATAGCCTACTTTAAGGGTTTTAATTGCCACAGGTAATTCTCTTTTTCCTGGAAGTTTCAAACGTCCGCTACAAACTTCACCAAATTCACCTTGTGATAAAGATATAGAAAACACAGAAACTCATTACAAATCCCTACTCTAACAGTAGTCTAAAGTTCTCTTAGAATAGTAAGCTTTAGATAAAACAGAGTTGAAAGGGAGTCAAACTTCCTTATCTATGTTAAATTAATGGTGCATTGGGAAAAATCATTTACAGGTGATCGTAAGACACATTGGGGGCTATTAGTTTCATCACTCTCACCTACAGAAACCTTAATGGAAACATTAGAAAGAAATTAAAAGCAACTGACTGAAAATCACCTCCTTCTTCCTTGCTTTCTACTCTAGCAGTGACACTAATGAGAAAAGAAAAAAGAAAAGGGCCATAGCAGGACAAAAAAGAAACAGTCTTAAGGAAGAGATGATTCATAAGTAGAATAATTGGGTGCTTGAATTTTGTAAATACTTTTGGGTATTAAAAATTATATATATTATATATGAAATATAATAAACAGTAGATGGTGCAAAACACTATGTTTGAATATACATTTTTGCTGGTTTGTTTTTTTTCATAAACCAAACATTTGTTGGTTTAAGTATGAGCTAGGCAGAAGGTAATATTAAAATATGGTCAATTATATACCACCTTGAAAGCAAGTCAATTACAAAGGATTAAAAACATTCTGAGTTAGATCAGGACATTGATATATTACATGTTATAATATAAACACAAGTTAAAAGTCCGAGTTAAACACACCGTCTTACCGGCTCCAATAACTCTTTCAATGGTGATGCATGAAGCTTCTATCTCCTTGGCGAATTCATGGACAGCTTGATTGGGATCCTCATAGGTGTGTGGATCAATATAAGTTCTTACTCCTGGCAGTTTAACTGTAAAAATAAATGGGCATTACAATCGAAGTGCTTGTGATGGATGAGTGAAATTATAAACGTTATTAATGTACAACTATGGTTTAAATCCCCAATTCCTAGAAGTGACAGAGCTGCAAGGACAGACCCTCTCCTGAATTATAGGAGTCATTTGTACAGCTCTCAGTTTTATAATTTTAGAAATCTGAATTGTTGGCATGCACAAGAAGAAGTGCATATGTGATGACGTATTTGAATAAGGACATCTTTCAACACTAATGTTCAGGAGTCAGTCTCTGAGGCAAACTAAGACACTTTTGTTTACTAAACTGGACAATGAAATACTACTGGTTTAGTTGTTGGTTTGTTTTCTTATGCTTTCCTTAAAATCTCATCACGGATGATTAGTTTAGGTTTTACAAAAATAATTTAAAATAACTTTTCTGGTGCTTTGGTCCTATAAGACTGACAAAGAAGTCAAGAAGAAAAGAGAAATTCACTCTACTGTTGCTGCAGGGCATTATGCAAGTCTCTTATGCTCTATGAGCCTCAGTTTCATCACATTTTAAAGGCTACCAATATTACCCTCACAGTATTTTTTGATGATAAATAACATTAAATAAGATAGTACTGTGAAAATGGACTCAAAAATGCTTTGCAGCATGAATTATGGCTTTCATGATTTTGACTTTCATGGTCATGGCAGACTGACAAAAACAAAAAACCTCTTTTTGTCATTTACTTGGCAAATCAACTCGCACTGTACTGTTTATTAAAAAATGAACATATTAAAATAATAATAAAATTAGAACCCATTTAGGCAGATTTGTTTTTAAATTTTTTATTATTGGAAAATTTTAGTTACTCAAAGGTAGAAAGAATTGTTTAATGCGTCTCCATGTACCCAGTTTAAAACTGTTATCAATTCATTAGATAGACATTTAGTTAATGATTTTGAAGGAAGGGATTTTGTAAATTTCTTAGACTTAATTTGTCCCATCCTCTTTTTCTTTAGAAGTTTATAATCAGTATGAACAATAATATCAGAAAATCATATTTCCTATAGTAGTTCTCACTACATTAATCACATCTGAGAAAAAAAGGCAAAAGTCTTAGGAACTTTTCATTCTGGGTTATTTGGTAAAAGGATTATAAAATAAACATCTTGATTTTATAAACAGCAGAACCTCAAACTATCTGCTACTCATGCTTGTGATTAATAGTTCGTCTAGCTTCAGAGTTTTAAAAAACATTTTGGCATGGGAGGTGACTGAAACCCATACCAGGACTGACTTGTAGGGTCATCAGCTCTCTGCTTTGACTGTGATATGGTTGGAATGGGGCTAAAGTCTCCATGTTTCTTGGTGTTTCTATTTTATTTATCTTCCACCCTTGTTCTGTGGGTTCTTTATCTTGAAGGACACAGATAACAGGCCACGGAGTCTAATATGTTTGCTTGAACAGCCTTTTGGCAGTTTTCAACTTAGTTTTCTGGGAAGACCAGAAAAAAGCCCACCAGTGATCCGGATTGAGGTGGGCATCCTAGCTACGAGACTGTGAACGTTTGGGTGGGTTTCTTCCCTTTGGGGTTTCTGTTTCAGTAAAATGAGGCTTTTTGGTATAGTGATATAGTGGAGAAAATACAGCCTTTAGAGTAGAAGAGACCAGTAAAAACGACCAGTGTTTGAATTTCCTCTCCATGGTTTTTATATTTCTCACCTGTAAAATGGGTTGTTTCAAGAAAAAAGTTATTTTAAAGCACCGAGGGCAGTGGCTGGCACATAGCCAAGTGCTCAATATATTGTGGCTACTCTTATGATCAAAATGAGGAAGCTGCAAGCAGAAAAATAGGCAAGAGAAATGGATAGGTAATTCACTCACTAAGAAATATAACTGGCCAGGAAGTGTATACTCAACCTCACTTGTACCACTGTTTTTGCTCATCAAATTGACAAACATAAAAATATACATAATATCCATTGGTGAAAGTTTAAGCAAATGGGCATTCTCCTATACTGTTCATAAAGCCTCTTCTGAGGTAGTTTTGGTAATATCTATCAAATTTTAAATGCATTGCTCTTTTTTTTAAAAAATTAATTTTATTTATTTTTGGCTGTGTTGGGTCTTCGTTGCTGAGCAGGCTTTCTCTAGTTGCGGCGAGCGAGGGCTACTCTTCGTTGCTGTGCGGAGGCTTCTCACTACAGCGGCCTCTCCTGCTGCGGAGCACGGGCTCCAGGCGCATGGGTCTCAGTAATTGTGGCACGTGGGCTCGGTAGTTGTGGCTCGTGGACTCCAGAGCGCAGGCTCAGTAGTTGTGGCACACAGGCCCAGTTGCTCCGCGGCATGTGGGATCCTCCCGGACCAGGGCCCGAACCTGCGTCCCCTGCATTGGCAGGCGGATTCTCAACCACTGAGCCACCAGGGAAGCCCCTGCATTGCTTTTTAACTCAGCAATTTTGTTTCTAGGTATCTGTTATATATAAATATACACATGAGTATACAAACATTTATTGAACTATTGTTTTTAATAGAGAGAACTGGAACAATATATTATAGAACATTGTAGTATGATCCTATTTATGTTAAGAAAGATAACTGAGTGTGTGTATTTTATAAATGTATAAAAAGAGGTCTGGGAGGATATACTTCATAAGATTACTTTTAGGGAACGGAGTAAGATTAAGGGATAAAGAGAAATTTTTACTTTATATTCTTTATTCTTCCCATTTAGGCAGATTTTTAAAGCTCATTATTAAAACTTGATTTTCTGCATTTCTTAAAAGTGTAGTCTTTTTCAAGTCATTTGAACCAAGGTTGCTGCTACAGGATGTCCTCAGGGAAATTCCTACCAAAATGTTAGAAAAAGAAGAAGAAATTTATTCATTTAATCTGGTGGTGTTATTTAATGACATATTTCTACTGACTGTTGCTAGGAATTAGAACTGGCCTGGAAATTTGGTTCGAAATATAATAGCTTTTTATATTAAGCAAAAAGTTTTTATTTTAATGATTGTAATGAAAGTATGCTTTAAAGAATTGAAAAAGCCATCCAGCTGTTGCCTAGGGTCAGCAGGCAGCACCACAAGCCCATACACTTTAGAGGAATGTAACAAAACACTTACACTTTACACTTTTTATCCCAATATTTTTGGTCAGTTATTACAAATCTCTAGCCTGAAAAGAAGCCAAAATAACAATAAAGTGTCCCCTACTTTGTTTTATCTTGATTTTTTTTTTACAGTTTGCTTACTGTGCCCATTATGAAAATGCATCTTTTCCTCTTCTGGATCTTGTTTTGCTTTGCTGTAACCACACCGCCTGGAACAGAGTAAGCTACGATTAGTCACATCTCCAAGTGGTGAATCACATCCAGCCCAGAAGCAAGCAACACAGTTGAAATGATTGCAACCTTAAGTGATTTTCACACCAGCAGTATGAAATAACACCAATACTCTTTTGTATGAATCGAATTTCCCCAGCTAGTATCCCTCACTCTTGCCCAGATTTCACTGAGAAGTCTGAAGCTCTCCAAACCTATTTTTAAACATGACTTCACTATATACCATACACCAGACATTTCTCTGTTCCCTTTTTCTTTTACTGTTTTTTTGGCCACCTCAGAGGCCCCTGCCTTTTCTCAGGATGAACTGTCCCAAATATGTCTCTGATTCAAAAGTCTCCTCCTTTCAGCGCCTTACTTCATTATTCTGTTTTATTTATTTCTCTTGTTTTGGAGTCTTTAGTGTCTCCACTGGTTTCCTGTCAATCTATCCATTTCCATCAATTTAATGAATACATCTATCCCTCTAGTTTTATTCTTTTGAGAGTTATACTGTTATTCCCTGTGGATTTATTTTCTAGGAATATTCCACTGGCATTCAAACTCAATAGATCTGAAAAAGAAAAGAGTATCTTTTTCTTGACTTTCAATCTTGATCTGCTGCCTTCTTTTCCTCTTAATAACATTTTCATGGCTTTGGTACCTTAAGATCAAAGCCCTGTTCTCGTGTACCTCACAACAAATTAGTTGCCAAATCCCAAGCATTATATAACATAAAAGTCTTACGATCCACCTCTTCCATTTCACTAGCTCTACCTCTTCTTCAATTAAGGTCTTGCTGTTTTTCATTTGGGTTACTATCAGTGCCTCTGAACTGATGCCCCTGCATTCTATAACTGCTTTCCTAAACTATACTAGACATGGCTGTAGCCAAATTGCCATAAGTAAGGTACTTTTCTATTGTGTTAGCTCTCTTCTGCAAAGTCTTCAATAAAATAATAAGGTAAAGATTCCTAAACGAAGCCCCAATGCACATTTCCCACATCATCTCTGAGATATTTCTCCATGCTTCCGTATGTTCCTATATACTGGTTCCTGCACTTAGGATGCTCTTCTTAACAATTTCCAATTATCAAAGTCCAGTTCAAGTGTTGCCTTCTTCACATTTTTTTTTTTCCCCTAATACCCTGGATTAATGCAATCTTGCCCCCTCTGAACTCAGTAGCTTTCTGTATCCCTCTCATGGTGTGACTGCCATTCTACAATGCAACATAGTCATTTGAGAATGTTTTTTGGCTCTCTTGCTATTGTTAGTTTTTTAAATGGCAGCAACTCCCATTCATCTATAAATTTCTGAAGTGACCTGGCACCTGGCTCAGAGTTGGCCCCAGAAATATTCGTCACATTGATGAATGAATAAATGAATGAGTGGATGATATTCTGGTTGAGTCTACATAAGGACAAGTGTTTGGAGAGAGAATACGCTGATGAATACTAAGGTACGTGAATAACCATATAACATTAAAACAGCTGACCAAAATAAAATATTTAAATTACTTTTAGTGAAACTCTAAGGAAGTGAATTTATTATTCACAAGCTCTTATAACAAAATTGAGTTTATTAAAAACAAAATTTCATTTACTTCTGCATAAAGAAAATACAGCCAAAGTGTCAGATTGACAAAATATTTTCATTACAAAGTTGACTGAAAACTACTATATGATATAAATGAAGTGGCCAATTGACATGCACTGAGGACTGTTCCTTGGTTTTATATTCTAAAATGTTTCTTAAATATGTGTATATTTTGATATAAAAATGAAACCTATTTTATTCTCTATCTTTCTTAGTGTATAATTACATATATTATACAACATAGATAACAAAACCTTTCCTTGTGCCATTTTTGAAAAATATGCAATTATCTTAATTTTATCGTGTTAAAGAACTGGCAGTTTATTAGTAAAGTACAGCTAGGAAAATTTAAGTAAACTTGAAGTAATATACTTAATACATATAGTGTTCTTGGGTGAGGAAAATTACACAATGAGGAACTGGTGGCTTTTCAAATTTTATTCATAACATGTAGATGCATTTGTCACTTAAGAGCCCTTAAGACATCTTGAATCACCTCACCACAGTGAAATGGAGAGAAAAAAATGAACACATGATATCATCCTGAAATAATAGTTGGTCTATTCAAGCTGACATTTAAGATATTTTAATACATTGTTCATATTTTTTAGATATTACATTATTCTTTCAATCTTTAATGTATGTGCCTCTAGAGAGAAGTTATTGATACTGTTTATTTTTTTTACCAATGTTCTAAATACAATTGTGTGAAATCATCCTGAGATTTATGTTATTTAAATAATACTGACAAAAAACTTTGTTAGAGGAATTCTAAAGATACCTCAAAAGTATACAAGTTCTTGCAGTTTACATTAGAAAACAAACATCCATTCCAACTTTAACTCTCCTACCTTCAAAAAAAAAAATCAAGCTTTGAAACTTATATCCTCAAATAGTCTTTATCATTAAATAAGCTTCATGGATATTTAAATTGCATGCAAATGCCTCATATGAAAATGGAAATAAAACTTTGGATCTCATCTAAAAAATGATTTGGGAATACCATGGTGAGGAGTTGTTAACATTTTAATACCTAGGGTGAGAGTCAAGAGGGCAATAAGAAGGAGTTATTTTTGACTACAGGCATCTCAAGACTTCTATAACAATACAGCTGCATGTCACATTAACATAAAAAATTAAGTTCTGGAACACCCCAAAGCAACATTAAAACAAACCTCAACAAGATACAGCAAGTAGAAGTGCAGCTGGCAGAGACTGGCACTCAAGCAGTGGTTCAGCCTTTCTAACAAAGCATTGCAGGGAGCCTGTTCATTCAGTATCATCTTCTGTACCTTGTCCAGATGCAACATTTTAACTCAGCATACACTAGAGTCAATAAATATGCCATTCTGTACATCAATTACAACTCCTATCTTCTAGAACCGATTTTTTTTTCAAATGGAAAAGAAACAGTTTCTTCATTTTGCTTCAGTCACAATTTTAATGAACTTTGACATCATTTTACTAAAAACAACTGTAGTGCAAGTAGAGGAATCATCTTCTAGCCATTTATACTTATTTTCTTCTAGAAAATAATGTTATTTTATTTTTTAGTAGTAGAGGTGGGCATGAGAAATCATATTAAGTGTAAGCATAATTCATCTTCATAAATGAATGTTTATTAAAAGGTATGAGAGTGATGCTTCCTATATAAGTGACTCCATGGGTAATTTAGAAATCAATCTATTTTCCCCCATTTCTATCCTAAGGATTTAAATAACACAGCCTTGATAATATTAATGCAGATCTTAAAAACTTGGCCCAAGCCACAACATCTAAATTTGAATATTTGAAATTTCTGTAAGACATGAAATAGTAAACAATAATCTTTATGAATGGATGGATGTGCCAATGAGTAATGTAGTTCTTGGATGTAAATTAAAGATTTGATAATAAATTAGTGGTATGAATGTCAAACCCTCCAGAGTACCAAGTGAAGCACAGAATCAGAACTTTACTAAATGACACCATTATGGACAATGAGAAAAGAAGAGTGAATGAAAGAGCAAAAGGAGATTGTAGATCCTTACTCCACAATAACCTCCACAAAATCTGATTTTTCCATTGCTTTAGCCTACGGAAATAAACACTGAATAAACACTTCTTTCCCCTTAATTCTAAATAAGGTGGGGAGGGGGGAATGGTGAAAGAAGGAATGTTTTTGCATTTTGATGTCTTTGAAAGAGTGAGCATATGCAGTGCCTGGCTCAGAAATGGACAAGCCTATAACTGTTCCTCTATTATCCAGATGGATTAAGAGATGCTTTACCATACTTTAAAGCAAAAATATTCAAAAGGCAACGCTGGAGCAAACATTAGAGTCAATATGTCTTGCTTATGGAAAAGAAAAGTTCCTTGTATTGTAGCCTCTTTTAAAAACACATTTCTCCATATATGCACACTCTTTTGTTCTGACATAACGACCTCAACCACTGCATAATGTTGTGTTTAAGAATTTTATGCTGGAATCTTGAAAAAAATAAGTTACAGTTTTTTTGGGAAATAGTTTGACCTTTTCACTTCAAGAGTCTCTACAACTGTAGTTTGAATAAAACCTCAGTTAACTCAGCCCCCATAAAATAAAGAAGCATATGAAGATTAGCCTATTAAATATCTAATAAATACTGAAAATAGATTGTTTTATTTTACAGGACCACATTCTTCAATAAGAATGTGAGTGCAAATGCAGAAAAATGGGACATTGTATATATAGGCTGTCTTGCTAGCATTTGTATACTAGGGTACTGGATTTTGAGTTCCTTACAGAGAGATGTAAGTTACACAAAAAATGCAACTGATTTATTATTATTTACTGAAAATTCTCAGACATACTTCTCAAAGAATATGTACATGTTTTTGAAAACATGCCTTCCTTGGATAGGGGAATGGAGTGATGATTATACCACACAAAATGAGGGCACAGCTCGCTGTGTTCCCATCTCACATTCTTCCAAGGATACTAACCACCCTATGATTAATGGCAATGTGAGAAGCTAGCTTATTTCTTATTTTATGCCTTATATATCATTTTTAATTTCTATATTATAAAAGACAAAGAAAAAAACCCTTAGAAATAATACTTCCAAAATAATGTAGTACATATGAATTTGTAAAGTTTTTCATTAATAACCTCTTCAAATCCTTTTAGAATTAGCAATAAGAGAAAGACTTGAATAATTTGGAATACTTCAGAAAACTCAAAGATGAATTATAGACTCTTCATTACTGAGTTAAAATTTAATTACCTTAGAATTTTGATATAAAAACACATTTCATAAAGTATGACATGTAAGTATTGTGTCTCCCTGTTTTCAACAAATTTTGTTCTAATGTGAGAGTAGGTAATTTCCTACTAATTTTTAAAATAGTTCATGGATGTGACCATTGGATTTCTCAATTAGAGTAGTCCCACTTAATATCTCCTATGGTCTGAGGTTCCACAGGTATTACAAAAAAGGATTTGGGAGCAGTTTATAGCAAGCCCTCAGTTGGAATTTAATATATTATCTCTCTATATTGTGGGCAAGCCTCATATCTGCCTGCCAACAGCACTTTAAATGGCGGTCTAGAATTATAAGGATGATTTTATTCTCTATGCCTTTTTCCTAACTCTATAAAATGGAATAGCACTTCCACATACCTCCCTGACAGAAATCTGTTGAAGCTGAGTGAAATAATCTGTTAAGTATGTAAAAATAAAACTTTGCTTACTTCAAATTTCAAGAAACTTTCAGTTAATGAATTAACTTTCAGTTAGTTCGTTGAAAAATTAAGGTAATAATTAATGTTTCAATGTAATCCACAATCATTTTGTTCAGAGAAATATGTTTTGTTTTTGTTTTATTCTCTGAATTATGAGAGAAGTTAGAGTTTTTCCCTTGTGCTTCTGATTTTAAATAGTATTTAAAATAAATAATAATAATTTCTAAAAAAAGAGGTTGATTTTCTAAAAATCACAGAGTAGGTAAATGAACAAAATAAGAATTTAATATCTCTATTTTCAGAATAGTGAACTCCACTTTACTTGCCACATGAATCCCTCAGAAGAAGTAGTAAGGGATATAAAAACCCTGGAAAGCTTGACAACTGATGAATGAAGGAATAATCTAACATATGTTTGAATTTAAGAAATGCAAGGAAAAGCTACTTTGGGACTATGGGAAATTTCAGAAGAACTTATAATAAACATTATGTTATAAATATATATTGGTTCCTGTAAGCACAAACAAAAATGAATATCAAGGGGTAAATAGTAATGTCATTTTAGAAATTGCACATATTTATATCTTATTTACATTGAAGACAATCAATTCAACACTGGATGCTTGTAAAAATGGATGGGGTGAGGGTGGGAGGAATGAAAAAATGACTAGAGTCTCAAGCCAGCTGTGATGGTATGAAGTCAAAGATCACAGATAAAAAAATACCCCTGCTAAAAATGTAGGCCATCTTGGGGATAGGGTGCCTAAAATCTAGGCATCTGGGTTTCATTAAGACATATTACAGAAATATCTTCCATCACTGGGTAGATTTCCATCAAAGCAGGAAGAATATTTTTAAAATTAACATTATGCATATGTGTAAAGATTTCGCAACAAAGCAGGCAACTAGAGTGATGAAAAATAATTTGAGATCAAAGATAACAACATGTAATTACCAATTTCATCTTATAAATAGCACACCAGGCATTTGAAAAATAATGGAGTATGGTTTCCTGGCGGGAACTTTGAGAGTAAAACTCAGAACTCCATAGCCCTGCAGAAGATTTAATGTAGTTGAATTGCAGAACAAAGGATCTAGATCAATGGTTTTGAAATTATATTTTTCGGACCCTGAGATTTCCACAAAGTATATTAAGGTACTTCTAAAAGCCAGTATATTTACAATGGGCAATTTTAATGTATATGTGTTGCATTATATTAAGGTCAAAACCAATCACACATATTCATGAGTGGTCTTTCAAGAAATGAAAAACTATGATATTCCAAAATCTCAAAATGTCTATCTAACCTCTGCTCTGTAATTTTAAATATGTCTGTTCACAAATGATCAGAGAATGTTCCTTAGAAATTATTTATGTGGTAATTGACAAATGCTGGTATGATTATACATACAAAATTAGGTGACAAGATTTTAGGTCAAGATTTCTTAGTATTTTACTGATTATAGTAGGAAAATTCTCAGCCCTTAATTTCCACTACCTAAGTTTTTTTTTTTCCTCCCCAATGCTTTAATCTAAGCAAATAGTATCTTTAACTGAAACCTCATATTGACTAGAAATTATAAAATGGAAGTTGAGAAAGCAGAGCAATAAAAACATATGTAGCTTCCATTCTTCCCAACTAATAATTTTGAACAACTTTCTTGCTGTCTAATTTATGTAAGCTCAATTAAAGTTTGTTTCTTTTGCTTTATTTTGTTTTGTTTTACTAAGAATGCGTTAAAAAAATTCTGGCTTTTCCATAAATCTTTGCACACAAATTGTTAACATTTTATTGGGTACCTAAGCACATTTGTGGCTCAATAATTTGTTTATTGTGTATACACACACACACACACACACACACACACAAATACACATGCACACACACAAACACACTCATTGAATAATTGCTGACATTATTTGAAGAAAGATGTTAGAAAAAAAATTGTTTTCTTAGGTTTCCTGGTGTATGATTTGTGAAGAAAATGTTCCACCTTCCCTCTTTTCCTCTTTTCTTTTATTTCTTCACTTCATAAACTCCCTGAAGTCAACTACACAGTAGAAAGAGATACCATTTTTTTAAAAAAATCAAGCAGTTTAGATCCAGCTAAAGTTAGTTTTCATCAATACTTTCTAAGTCACGGCTTTATAAATGTTCATACACCCATATCTTTGAGGTTTAGTTCAAGGTATGTCTGGATGTCATTTTTCTTTTCTTTCAAGATGTAAATTCTGCTTATTCTGCTTCAGTGATTTATCTCTTATAATAACCAAATTTGAGAGTCAAGTAGAATGAGCAATTCAGTGACCATTTTTAAGTTTTTCTATGGAGCAGTAAAAAAATAAAGTCACAGTTTCAAGCCATTTATATTATACTTCAGCCTTTGCCAGGTCTCAGGGCTGTTTTGTTTTTGTTTTTTAGTCTGTCACTGAAGCCCTAGGCTCATACAAGAATTTCCTAAGGTAAATAATTCGGAACAAATCTGTACTTTCATATTAACTTAAAAAAATTTTCAAATATAAAAATTTCAAAAGATTGAGTAAAAAGATCAACAAATCTTATTAATCTGTGTTTGTTTACGCTCTCTTGTTCTCAGAAGATCATTGGTATCAATTCCACCACTTCTCACATCTATGCATGCATGCACTCTCATTCACACCACAGTTTTTTGAATCAACAAAAATTAATTTACACCTAGAGAACATAAGTAACAATTTTAAATGACCCAAGGCAGGCCTATAATTCTCTAAAATGCATTTCATCTCTTTTCTTGGCAAATTTTGACCACGAATAACAGCTCAATATAGTAGTAGAGGGATTTAGACTCCTTAATCTAGACAGAAATTATCTGGAATATTTCATTTTTTTACAAGGTAGCTCACTACTGTGTAGGAGAATTCCTCTAAATCTGTGAAGAGTGTTCTTTGGTCTTATGTTCTAGCCTATAGTTTCATAGCTATAACCCAGATATATTTAGGATTTGCATTTGTAAATAATTAAGGCTATCCCATTTGGACACTGATCCCAAAAATGTGCATATTTTTTACTTAATTGGTATCAACTTAGGAATATCACTTCTAATATCTGAAGTAATTCAAGCTTAAAACTATTAAGTAAACCATTTAAAATTAACTGTGGTTCTGTTCTCCAATGCCACATATATCCACAATGATTATGAAAACAGAAGATCCTACTTAGGTTATGGTCATTCCATGGGTCTGGGAGACAGAAAAGGTGACTTCACTTTGACAGAAGTGGCATTCTACTTCCACGTATGATATGGTTTCACTCTTGATGGAACAACAAAAACAGTGACATGTTAAATGTGAAACAGATGTTACGATCTTACAACTTCCTGCTTTAAATCAGGACCACAGTAAAAGCCTTGGAAGAGAAGTATGAATGCATGACTTAGGGGTGATATGCTATATGCATATTTTATTTGAAAGTATCCATTGTGAAATCACTTAAGATTCTTTTTTGGGACTCAGTTTCAGTCTACTCTTCTGTTAAAGCGTAACTTGAATACTAACTATTAAAATGTACACAAATGAAAAAAAAAAAGGAATGCTGACGATAATACATATAGGTGGGACAGCACATAGGAGTGAAAGCAGGAGGGGAACACTAACCATATTAGGCTTGGATGGGCAACAGCGCACAGGGAAGAAGCCCTTCCACAGCCACAATCGCAGCAACTGAAAAGCAAACAAGAGAGCCCAAGATAAGGAAGAGATCCCACTCCCTCGATATAGCCATAAAGACACTACGAATTTAGACAGGTGTCTGCTTTGCTTTTCAAAAGCAAAAACTCCTAAATGCACACAATTAATTTTCCCACAATGCTTTTCAAATTAAGAAGTATTTTATGGGTTTAAGAAATACAGAGCTGTATTAAATAGTTATTTTTATTTTACTTAAAAAGCTTATTTGGTAGGAAATATAATGAGCCAATGTATTTGATTATCCAATTAAAACAGACATACAAATAAAAATGTAAGCCTTTGAATATTTCCTCAGAAATTCCTGCAAAATTTTACTCAGAAGGCATTCTAAATAGCCCTGTAAATAAATGTTTTGCATAGAGCTTAAAAATTTAGGATGGAGAATAATGCCTTGCTCATTTGACCCACTGATTTCTTATAGCAGTGGCATCATTTATCACAGACTATAGAAAATGTTATGCTTACATGACTTCTCCAATCATTTGTGGAAAGCTGCCAATTTAACTTTAAATTTTCCGACTTTAAAAATGCATCTCCATAATATATTTGCAGAGCTATTGTTATATTTTTTAAAAAACAACCTATATATAATACATGCACTTTTCTGGATACTGCAAGATTCAATATTCTTTTAAATTTTCCACATATTCATAGTAAAAAATCCAGAAAATACCAAGTAAATTGTTTAATATAATGTACTTTATTGCTAGAAACCAAGTAAACTAATGGCAGAATATAACATAGAAATTATTTAGTGCTTCAATGCATTCACTTTCCAGTATAGTTTATAAATTGCACTTAGAGTGATTTCAGGAGAACTGTGGGATGAGCTCAGTAACAGTACCACACACCAGCAGGCCAAGACTTTTATCTAAACTCTGTCTATTTTGAACTTTAATTACTAAAAAATGTACCTAGTCTATTTTATATCAAATAAGGAGAAGAAAATACAATATAAACATCCAATATATTTGGGAATGCTAATGAAGGTAGACAAGTATTTCCAAATTAAATTCCAATGGATCTTTTTCAAGGAAAGATAGGCAATGTTCCATATATTTTCTTTGGAGTATTGACAATGCTTTAATTTTTCCACTACTAAGTATCTGAGAATTTGGCTGTCACTAAAATGGCAACTGTGACATTTATTTCCAGATAGACTATTTGTATTTTAAAGACTATGCCAAATAATTATTTTCACTGTAGAGATATTGAAAGTCAAAGTTACAGTATATCAAATTGTTAAAATACTTATAAGAGTAGATAAAGCATCTGTAAAAACCTTTGGCAAATCTTGATATATTTCCTTATAATTACATTTATTTCATTAATGCCTTAATTACTAATATCTTAGATATGTTAACTTTTCTACTGCTTCTGTTTGTATCAGCACTCAGATTTGGGGTTGGTAAACTATGGCCCATTGGCCAAATCTAGCATACCACTTATTTTTGTAAGTACAGTGCTATTGGAACATGGCCACACTCGTTATTTATTGTTTATGGAGTCTTTTGTGCTGTTGCGGCAGACTTAGGTAGTTGTAACAGAGAATGTGTAGCCCGAAAAGCCTAAAACATTTACTATCTGGCACTTTAAAGAAAGTTTGCCCTTCTCTTTTTTTAGACTATTAGTTTTGTGAGATGAGGATGATTCCTTGACCTTTTTATCCATCACAGTTTAAACATAATTAATGACACATAAGTAGTTTCACTGTAATTGGTATTACCTAATGGCACAATTATCTCAATTTACTGATAGTTATTAATATGGAAAGTTTGCATAGATGTGTTAATTTTGAATAGCACAGTTCCAACTCAATAAATAAATGATAATAGATTGTTGACAAATGTATACAACTGTTTCTCAGCAGTTAAAAAAAGCTGATGTCATCTCCTAATAAAGTACAAACATCCTTCTAGTTGAGTGTGCACAGCTTATAAACGCATGTAGAATTGTGCATAGGAAAGCAAGAACTGCACTGTGATTGGCCATTACCTATAAGGATTTGTTTAATGCTTGATCAGTGTTCTAAGACTCAAAAAATACACTAATGATTCCAAAAATAATAACATTTTATTCAGTCCTTTTTATTTGAAAAAATATAATAAGGCTTTTGTCTTACAAATTAGTACATATACACGCACATACACACACACATACAATTCACTATAACACCAAATCTACAAATTTTAGTCCTGAAGAATTTAACTCACCTTACCTATCATTAGATTTCAAATTTATAGTTTTTAAAAAGTTTAGTCAAAAAATCTGAAATCTTATAAAATCAAACACTCCTACTTTTTCTGAGTCATTGCTTTAGATTTGGTACTGATGCTTTCTTTGACTTGTTTTAAGATGGCATAAATAAATACCTTGGGTAACTTAGTTAACTTCTTTGTGTTTCAGTTGACAGCCATAAAATAGGGATAATAATGGATTCTATCTCATAGGTTTTGTGAAAATAAAGTGAGAGAATATATGTATTCACTTAGATCAGTGTCTGGCACTGATGTGCCTGGGAGAAAAGCAGTAGCTATTATTCTTAGTAATACCATAATCAAAGTGATAGAATAGATTCTCATTATTTCAGAGAAATTTATTTTTTCATGATCCATATACTATTACCATACTAAGTATTTCCATTTATAACACAACTAAATATCTAATTACCTTCAGACCAATTCATATAAATACAGATGGCCAATGTAAGTTAAAAAAATCATTTCCACAAAATACATTTTCTTGGGGTTTAGTGATCAGAGCATACTGTTCATTAATATGTCATTGAGAAAATTAAAACTGAAGCTCCTTTTCTGTGAATGTCTGAAGTGGAATAGTAATCCCCCAAATTACTCTTTTTAAATTAACTCCAAGGATGCTGTCACAATAAAACTTAGACACCAGATGGTATAAAGAACATGTTCTTTCCTTAATCAATAAATACTCAAAGTACAGGTTGAAAATGCTTACAAGTCTCAGAGATAATTTAGAAATAGAAACCAAAATGTGCTAGAAATAGCAGCCAATCTAATTTATGTGAGCTATGGTTCAACAAAGTCCATCTGCATTCCCATAAGATTTTAGCACCTGGAAGCCTGTAAGTGACTGCATGCAGCTATAACAAGATCATTATTATCAAAGTTTAAACTAGGTTAGCCCTTCTGGACTTAATATCAAAACTGTAGACCTTTGTTTTAAGAGATATTTTGATTTGTCCTTCCGAAGATTAAAATATGATAACGGAATCTTTCCAGATCCAAAGAAGATTCAAATGAAATTACTTTAGCCAGGTCTTACACAGAATTGATCAATATATGTACCAAGTGTGTCAATGTAAGTAAGATAACCTCCCTTCTACCCAAGAAAGGTGATTATAACTCTAGGGAAGAAATTCTCAAAGATAATAGATCAGAGAAGTAAGACTACAGGCTGTGGATAAATGATGACTTAAATTCTTAAACAGAGATCATACAAGTGGATAAGAAAAACACTAAGATCCCAAAAGATAAATGAGAGGGGCAGAAAGAGTAATTCTGAAAAAGAAGTATTTTAATTAAATAGAAAGTATTTTCAGTTTACTGGTTAAAAAAAGAAGAAAATGAAAAGGTTGCATAATTTACCCATTTTAAATAAAACAATGACAACAACAAAATTGGTGGTACTTAGTGCTGGAGAAAAGACTGTAGTTTGTGCCCTCAAAGGTCACAGTGAAAAGTACCACTGGTACTTTAGAAAACAATCCTCCAAAACTTATTAAGAGTGATAAAAATATCCTTACCTTTTGACACCACTGGGTAGCAAAACAGTTAAGATCATGGTAGTCAAATTAAGAGCAGTCCTGGATGTATCTACTACTAAATGCATAGCTTTTGGTAAACTTGTTATTATGTAAATGAGATAAATAGTAGAAACTATATTACATAGGATTGCTTTGAAGAATGAGTTTGATTATAAATGTAAAGCTTTCTGCACTGTCCTGGGCTCACAGTCTGCACTTAAAAAGTTTTTTTTTTTTTTTCTGAAGATGTTGGGGGTAAGAGTTTATTAATTAATTAATTAATTAATTTTTGCTGTGTTGGGTCTTCATTTCTGTGTGAGGGCTTTCTCTAGTTGCAGCGAGCGGGGGCCACTCTTCATTGCGGTGTGTGGGTCTCTCACTATCGCGGCCTCTCTTGTTGTGGAGCACAGGCTCCAGACACGCAGGCTCAGTAGTTGTGGCTCACGGGCCTAGTTGCTCCGCGGCATGTGGGATCTTCCCAGACCAGGGTTCGAACCCGTGTCCCCTGCATTAGCAGGCAGACTCTCAACCACTGTGCCACCAGGGAAGCCCCCTAAAAAGTTTTTTGTAACTGGTATTATAATAACATGGACTTATGGCAAAAAGTGAGGTGTAGATAATATGCACGAGTCTGGCTACAGATTTTAAAAGAACCAATGACCAGCAGTTAATAAAATCTATTTGTGGAGTCTATGATGCAACGAAATTAATATGGTATAATATTAAATTTTTTAAACTTTAGGCAAAAATTACTGTGCAGAGAAACAAAATGAATGCAAAAAGTATATAAAATCTTTAAGAGCTACTGTGTTGGAGTGTTTCATGAATTTGCATTTTTATGAGACAATTTTAATTTCCCTGATTTCAAAATTTTTTGTGGTTATTCCACTTTGTAATTTTAAGAAAAACAAAGAATTCAAATAATTCCAATTATGTTGCTGATCACAATATACTGTCATTTACACTGTATCAGTTTTAACATGCTAAAAATAATTTAAACATGTAACAAATATTTACAACAAAAGAAGCTTAGGTTATTGTTCAGTGGTAATTAGCATTGACAGTGTTGTTTTATACATTTGTTAAAATATCTCATAATGCGATACCTTTTGCATCTGTGTCTTTATTCTTATTCTTCTTAGATTTATTACTGATTTCCTGATGAAGCTAGGCTAAAACTGAAAATATCTTTTGCAAAAACTAGGAAGGAGATACGCCTCAGTCCCCATACTTCTGACAAAAAGGCACAAAATTATTCCACCCTCCAAGAGGAGGTAATGTAAAATGGCTGGAAAGAGGTTTGTTTTCATTTTTGTTTTTGTTTTCGTGTGTTTTTGAGTAACTCTGAGGGGAATTCCCATCTACAAGACATGCATAAATTTATCTGTGCAATCCAATCAGTATTCCCAAGTCGTAGTCTAGGCAAATTGGAATAGGATATAGTTATACACAGTAATTTTAAAATCTTTTCCAGTTGTCTGCTTCCTTCCTATAAAGAGCTTCTTACCCTCACCAATGATTATAGCTGTCTCCCTATTACCCTCTAGGGCCACTTATCAAAAACTGTCCTATCTGAGCACTAGTCCCTGGTAGGTGAGTTTTGAAATATCAATGGATCTTAGTCTTACCTAATCAAGTTCCAATCCTGGCATACTCATATCTTGATGTGAAATAATAAGAAATATATATATTGGTCTCTGCTCCCAGCTCCTGACACAGAACTCCTAAAACTCTTGTTAAATAGGGGTACCATGAGAATCTTTTGTTCTAACTTACAGTTCCTGATGCGGAGCTCCTAAAATGCTTGTAATTTCCTAAGTTACAGAAGAACTAGGAGCATCTCTTGTTCTAATATTTGGTCTTTGACTCTGGATCCTGACACAAATCTCCAAAATCTCTTGCAATTTCCTGTGTGATAGGAGTGTCTTTTGTTCTAATTAGGTGACCCTTGGTGGGTTGGTTGCCAGAAAGTCCAAGTCATGATTAGAAACTTGGAATTTTCAGCCTTACCTCTCATTCTCCAGAGAGGGGAGAAGGGCTGGAAATGGAGTTAATGATTCGTTATGCCTACATGATGAAGCCTCCATAAAAATCCCTAAAATACATCCATGTACTGGAAGGGTAGCACACCTCAACTCCACAGGATAGAAGCTCCTGTACTTGGGACCCATATAGACCTGGTCCTCCATCTGTCTGTCTATCTGTATCCTTTATCAAATCTTTTATTATATAATCAACTGGTAGTTGTAAGTAGGTGTTTCCCAGAGTTCTGTGAGCTGTTTTAGCAAATAATCAAATCCAAGGAGGGGGATCATGGGAACCTTTGATCTGTAGCCAAGTCAGAGAGAAGCTGTGGGTAACCTGGGGACCTATTAGTTGTGACTTGCATCTGAAGTAAGGGACAGTCTGGGACTGAGCCCTTAACCTGTAGGGTCTGTGCTAACTCTATTTAGTGTCAGACCGAATTACAGGACACCCACGTGATTTCACAGGGAATTGCTTTGTGTGGAAAATATAACCCCAGACATCTAGTATCAGAAGTCTCGTGATTGTGGTAGCAGTGTGAAAGTAAAGGAGAAACACACAACAGGACTTTGCCTTTCTAACACACTTGCTTTCTCCTTCTATTACCTGTTTCAAGCCTGAATAGTCCTATTGTAATATTCATCCTAAAAGTAAGAATCCTGGGACTCGGAGACAGGGAACTGCTTTCGCAAGGTGGCACTCATAACAAGTTGTGGAGGTAAGATGTGGGCACCAGTTACTGCACTGTAGTGTACTGGAAGCACAACTTCTTCTTCCATGTCTTCCAGCTCCTTTCATTTCTACCTCTCCCCCATGCTCAGCTCCCCCTTCCCTCTGTTGAAAATTTAAATACATTTGCATGGGGAACCCTGTTACGAACACTTCTTTCTTCCTTCACTAATAGCTAGTTACCAGCTTTAAAAAGTCTGATAAATTTATTCACAATAAATTACATACAACTAAATTGCCTTTATCTGAGTCTAGCTCTTATTGTAGCAAAATATACCTCATTTTGTTTTAAAGTATTAAAACGTGTGTGCTGTAAAAATACTCAATGATCCAAATTCTACTACATTATTCAAATGCATGTATAAAATAGAGATTAGATCATATAAGTGACTGAGGTAAACTAAATAAATCATACATATTCACAGATTTCTAAAATAAAAACTAACCCCCAAATTCTACAAATCTAAGTGTTCTATGTGCAGTCATCCTTTTTTCTTAAGGACAAAGTCACAAAAATACACAAACAAACAAATTCACTTCAACTTACTCTGAAGACAACTATTAAGATCTAGGAATATCAAACTACATGAAAGTGATAGTGACCAGGACCCTGTGGGGCTCCTGGGCACAAAAGCCTTTCTGTGTTCCCCATTTCTTCATTGTATGAAATAGGCTTTATTCAGCTTCCATGGCCTTCCCTGAGTTCCAATGGGCGGGTTCAGATATTGATAGATGCTAATTAGGGAAGGGGAGGGTATGCGGAGACAAGTGAGGAACAGTCAAGAAACAGTAGTGCAGCCTTGGAGCAAAGTCCTGGTTCCCCCTCAAGGGATATATATATAACAATATCTTTGAGCTGTTTTGCAGATACTGAAGCCCCCGCCAGGTGGGAGAAGTTAACTGTATGCTGCCCACAAGCATGTAGCTCCCAGACCAGTTGGAACCTGAAGGATGATGATGCTAGCTCCCACAGCTCCCACTTACATCACCGCCAACCAATCAAAAGAATGTCCACCAGCTGACCACACCCTCTTGGAACCATTAATGTAAAACTCCTCACTACCCCCTCCAGGTCAGGACACACAGTTTTGAGGGCATTAGCCTGCTGTGGCCCCCTTTGCCTCGCAAAGCAATAAAGCTATTCTTTTCTACTTCACCCAAAACTCTTTCTCTGAGTTTTAATTCTGTGTTGGGGTACAGAGGCCAGATTCGGCTTCAAAAGCAGAAAGAAAACTTGTGGCAAGTTATCTTAGACTACTCTTCAGTTGGTTTATTCCCCAAGCTATACTTTAACGATGATTCACTGTACTTCTTTTAATCATTCTAATGGGCCAGAGAGATCATTAAAAAACAAGCTCTTCTTTCATGAATGCCACAGGTAAAAGGACTGATACAACTAGCAAACGTTATTGAACATGTTAGATTCAGTTTACTTATGCCAGTATATATTTGGGAACGCAAAATTAATTTCACCAAATACTAACCACCTTTTATAAGCTTTTTTGCTACAGTAAACACAATCATTCTCATTATCTGCAAGCATTTAATAAGAATTGATGTGCTATGTTTTAAGAATAAGAAATTATATATAAAAAATGCTTTCTACTCACATTATATAATGATTCTAAACCTGGCTACAGACTAGAGTCAACTGGGGAGTTTTGGAAAAAGAACAAAAAAACCCACAATGCCCAGGCCTCAGCCCAGAACAATAAAATTAGAACACCTTGCCTGTGGGACACAAGCATTATTATTTTTCAAAAGCTGTTAGTTGATTTTGTCCATGTTGACAACAACTGATCCTATAGGTACTCAATAAACACTTGTATTGAATGATGTGTCTTATAATAGTCTTAGGGGAGTTTACTTAATGAATACAAAGGAAAAGGTTTGTAGTTAGCATATTAATGGTCTGCATGTTAATAAAAACTTCTAAAGTGCCAGAAGGTGCCTTAAAACAATTTGTTCTCTGGTAAGTACTTTAAATAATTCTCCTGCAATTTGTTTACAGTGTTAATTTACATTATCTACAAAGGAAGATTGGTTTGTTAAGTAACTGTAAATTTCATCCTATCCTCTATCTTTTTAATTCACAATTTTTTCCCCCATATAACATTTAACTTTACAGGTTTCTTTCAGTTGCAAGTTCTATGATTAATGACAGATTTTTGTACTTCTATATTTTAATACTAGCTACTTGGATTCTTTAGGAGTCATAATATCTCAAATAAAATAACAAAACAGTAAAACTATTCTTTATTCAGTGTCCTCATTTTGCCCTTCTGAGCTACTGGACCACAGACTTAAAGTTACGTGAAAGTAAAGCTCAGTTTTCTCGAGGCTTTTCTGCCTCATGGAGCTCAATATCAAAAAAACAAACAATCCAGTTAAAAAATGGGTGGAAGACCTAAATAGACATTTCACCAAGGAAGACATACAGATGGCCAAGAGGCACATGAAAAGATGCTCAACATCACTAATTATTAGAAAAATGCAAATCAAAACTAAAATGAGGTATCAGCTCATGCTGGTCAGAATGGCCATTATCAAAAAATCTACAAACAATAAATGCTGGAGAGGGTGTGGTGAAAAGGGAACCCTCCTGCCCTGTTGGTGGGAATGTAAATTGATACAACCACTCTGGAAAACAGAATGAAGGTTCCTTAAAAAACTAAAAATAGAACTACCATATGACCCAGCCATCCCACTACTGGGCATATACCCTGAGAAAACCAGAATTCAAAGAGACATGTACCATAATATTCATTGCAGCACTATTTACAATAGTCAGAACATGGAACCCACCTAAATGTCCATCGACAGATGAATGGATAAAGATGTGGCACATATATACAATGGAATATTAGCCATAAAAAGAAATGAAATTGAGTTATTTGTAGTGAGGTGGATGGACCTAGATTTTGTCATACAGAGTGAAGTAAGTCAGAAAGAGAAAAACAAATATCACATGCTAATGCATATAAATGGAATCTAAAAAAAAAAAAAAATTGGTACCGATGATCCTAGTTGCAGGGCAGGAATAAAGCGGTAGACATAGGAAATGGACTTGAGGACATGGGGTGGGAGGGCGAAGCTGGGCCGAAGTGAGAGTAGCATCGACATATATACACTACCAAATGTAAAATAGTTGGCTGGTGGGAAGCAGCAGCATAGCACAGGGAGATCAGCTCGGTGCTTTGCGGTGACCTGGAGTGGTGGGATAGAGAGGATGGGAGGGATGTTCAAGAGGGAGGGGATATGGGGACACATGTATGCATATGGCTGATTCGCTTTGCTGTGCACCAGAAACTAACACAGTATTGTGAAGCAATTATACTCCAATAAAGACCTATTAAAAAAAAAAGCCTTGCACTACTATTTACTGAAATGTATGAAGTGAGAGTATGAATATACAAATGGGCAATGATCAGACCAAGTAGAAAAATAGAACTCTGACTCCAAGTCTGCAGCAACCAGTCCAGGAAGGCAAACTACAACCTCTGTAGTAATTGTCTCAAATGGTCAGAACTTTATCAATAAATTTCCCTAATTTTTGTCTGTACTTCCAACTTAGGACCAACTAGAGGAAGCCTAATCAATCACATAGGATGCCCCACTTCTGGTTAGCTCACCTCCAACTACCCCAGGCCAATAACCTCCAATCAGGGCATACCTGAAGCCTTCCTTTTTTTCATTATAAAGCTTTTACACTCCTCTGCCTGCCTTTGGGTCTCTGCCAAATTCAGGTGATGGTGGCTGATTCCCTTGCTATAGCAAGCTCTTAATAAATAGCCTTTGCTTGTTTTAATTTGGGTGTCTTTTTGTTTATTTCCACAGAAGAGATCACCTTTACTAGTTCAATAAAGGGAAATTACATAGATTCATTTTTGCAGTCAACCACTATCTTTGTTCTGTTCTGGCACAATAATAGTGTTAATATACAAAGTACTGAATTATGTGTTTCTCCTGCAGTAATGACACCTCCACCGAGCAAACATCAATTTCCTCCATTTCTAGAAGCCGAAAGTGACTACAAGCTCCTTCCTCTGAACTTCTCCTTCCCAGTCATTTCACAGCTGAATCAGTCTATCTGCAATGCTTCTTCGAGAGGAGCATACGACTAACTTGATTGTGCTTATCTATCCTTATCTATTTTAGGTTTTAATTTATTTTGAGAGGAGTAAAAAGGAAAAAGCAGGAGAAAATAAAGTTGTAAAAAAAGTGATGCTAATTTTGCCAGCTTAAAAAAAAATAGAATATTTACACACAGTTCTGATAGTAACATTTGTTTCACACATTCCTTTGTCTTAATGAAAGTGTAATATTAATTAAAAATATGAGTGGGTCAAAAAAAGGGAAGAGATTATTCAAAGAAATAAGCCAAATATTTAAGTTCTGATTTATTTAGCTCCCTCCATTGTGGCTGTTAAATATTTTTCCAAAGTTGAATCACATCTATCAGCATTAAACTTATAAGGTAGAGAAACCAGGACTAATGTTTTAATTTAATTACATAACTCACAAAAAATTAAAGTAACTGGGGAAGTACACTGAAATTATTAAAACAGAAGGAATGTGTATATTTTGTGATAAGCAAATTATGAGAATTGAATTAATTACGAGAATGATTTAAAAGAAAGCTAAAGGTTCATTTTCATATCGAACTATTCAAATTCCATGTAAATATATTTTGTTTTCTATTAGTATTGGTCAGGAGTACCAAAATCATATATTATGGTAGTTGTGTTTAAAATTAAATACAAGGGTGATAAATGTTAACTATTTTAATACATTATGCACATATTCAATATGTAACATAACAGTGGTTAATTATGATTAAAATTGCTTTATATGCATGCAATGGTGTATACATGTATATGTGTGTGTGTATATATACACGCAAAAGTACTTATGTCAAATATTTATAATTGTGACCATATGTGATTTCCCAATATGAATTTGCCTGAACAAACATTGAAAAATATGGTTAAATTATAATACTTAAACTAATATGATCCTGGCATCAGCTAGAAGAATAGCTTTGATAGCCCACAGGCAGTATAGATAAAAGAATTCCTACATAGACACTTATTTAGTATATGCTACATGTAGAGACCTATAACAGTATCAGGAGAGGGTGATAAACAGTGCTGGTACTTACATAAATCTATAGAAAATATCAATTTAGAACCCCAACCCCATAAAATTAACATTTTTTGTATCCCATGTAAAATAAATATTATTGAAAAGCAAAAAAATCTTGCTACTTCTAATGATATATTTTCACTATATGAAAAGCTAAGATCCCACTAGCATAAATGGGTAAAGAGCATGTACACCTAATTTACAAAATAGGTAATAAAATAGCTAATGACTATATACTCATTGCAAATATATTAATGATCCTATTAAATCTCAAAAATATAAAGAAATTCAATTAAAAACACAGAACTATTTTTTTCCTATTAAATTAGCAGAGATTGACTAGTTTGTGAACCACCAGGCAATTTCATTCACTGTTGGGGGGTATAGTAATTGGTACTATGATTTAGGAGGGCCATTTGTCAATATGTATCAACAGCCTTTAAAATATTCATATTCATTGACCCTTACTTTGAATTATACAAATGTGTTCTAAGAACATTAGAGATAAAAAATAACAACCCCCTTCCCCTAAACCAACACAATAAAAGAAAACAAATGAACAAAACAAAAGGAAACGCATACGGGAAAGGTTAGATATCAAAGAAGCAATAAATTTTTGCTTTTAAAATATTTCCAATTACGGAGGAAATTTTTGTATTATAATGTTAATCAAAGAAAAACAGAAAACAAAACTATATTAGTTGAACTCAAATATATATATAAAATATTTTAAATATATATGGCAAAATATTAATATTGATTACCTCTGGTAGATATTTATGACTAATTTTTTTTCTACATTTTGTCTTGAATGTTCTATATAATTTTTATCATAAAATTTAAATATGCATACATAAATGAAATAGCAGCTAGTAAGAAATTAGGACAATAACTGTAACCGTGCCAACTATGTAATATTCAATGTAAAAAATCAACTGAAATGTATAGGAAAGGCAGACAGCAAGAGGTCTTGATAAAGTCAAAAAATCAGGATGTTCATCTAAGGAAATGGCCATTAATGTAATCTCTGGAGATATTTTAGGATATAGCTGAAATAGTTCAGCAAGTTGAATATTTGAGGTCTAAGGAGACAAAATGCAGTGTGTGGAAAGATAGAAGCAGGATTGAGAGTGAGTTTCACTTTAGGACATATTGTACTGAGATGACCCCCAGTAGACTTCCAAGCTAGGTTATTTAAGAGTCCTCTTAGAGTGAGGGGGGTTTCAAAGAGTTGGAGATGCAAGAGCAGGATTCAGTCACCCTGGCTTTGGGGAAATGATAAGAACCAATAGGCCAAACTGCATCGGCTCCAACCAGATATTTGAGATGTACAGAAGGACATTCTATTTCCATTTCCTGCATGAAGATTTAGAAGACTCAGGGCTTGGGTAGAAAGATACTGGGTGGTAAAATAGACATCAACTTGGAATTCAAAATAGCTATTTCCCTTTTGGGGCTGGTGAGTGACAGTACACACTAGCACAGGTTTGGAATGATTAATTACAAATCTTTAGGACTCCAGGAAAGGCCCAGTTTGTCCTGTCCCTTTACATTCCAAATGACTAGAGAAGAGGTGAATCTAGAAGAGTACATTTGTACATTTGAAACAGCTAGAATAACAGGAGGTCAGAGAGAGTCAGATATCAACATCAAAATAAATCAAGAGGTCCTTATGTATTAGAAAACATACAAAGTCATGCTAATATAGAATTCTGATTCATCATATATTTGTCTCATGAAACTGTGTATATAAACAATGCTCAATATCACTTATCATGTAAATATTGAATTCATGCTGATTTGATGATAACAGATTTTACATCATCTTTGGCATGATGAGATAGAAGTTAGTCATTTGGGTAGCTAAATTTCATCTTAAAGTTTTTTGAGGAGGATTGGACCTATAGATTGACATTTTCCTGATAATTTTACTTGTAACAAATAAAGAAAATCAGAATAATTCTACAAATTTAGTATCTACTGATTAAATACTTATGCTGAACTTAGTATCCTTAAAATGTAGCACTGTGTTGCTGGCACATATGGAGATCTCACAAACAACTTCATCAGTGAGGATTGGTGGTAAATTCCAGTATATCTAGGAAAAATTAATATTAACATAGAAAATATTTCACTTAATCTTATATTCTTACATTTTTTTTTTTTTTTTTTTTTTGGTACGCGGGCCTCTCACTGTTGTGGCCTCTCCCATTGCAGAGCACAGGCTCCGGACGCGCAGGCTCAGCGGCCATGGCTCACGGGCCCAGCTGCTCCGCAGTATGTGGGATCTTCCATGACCGGGGCACGAACCCGTGTCCCATGCATCGGCAGGCGGACTCTCAACCACTGTGCCACCAGGGAAGCCCGGTAGAGTTTTTTTTAAATGTTGGCAAATGTGTACATCATCAATGAATAGAATCAGTTCAAACCAATGTCAATTAAATTTGCTTCAGGAAAATCAAATGAAATAGGCATAGGAATGTGAAAGCAGCACTAGGATTTCTCAATATCAGAAGCATGGAGGGCTCTTGGAGGTGGAGAAGCAGTGTTTGTGAGATACATGAGAATATTTGAATCCTATGGAATATTTAGTCTGGAGGGACCCTGAAGAGGAGTTATGCAGTTGGTCTAAGAAGGGCCTAAGAAAATCTAAGAAACAAAGAAGCTTTCCTCCACTAATCACCACACAGAGGTCTCAACTTGCCAACTTGATGATATTTTGCTACTCAGGATGAAAGTGGTAGTGTGGAGAGGAAGCAAAAACAAAAACAAAAGCACCTACGATAAGCTCCCAAGCTTCTGTCTTGCCTTTCAATTGACCCTGAATCAAGAGAACTCATGACCATCAAGGAGATAAGCAAACCAGTGCCAGACCACAAGAACAGGATGATAAGTCTTTGTAGATAACAATTAAAAACATATAATTAAACATAAAATAATAATTAAAACTCACTAACATCATTATCCGCAATACTGATGGCTCAAGAGAGTGGACAATGCCTGTAGACTATTGATGGCAAATGTGTGCCAAAGATCTGATACAGAAAAGTATGTCATTTTTCTGTGAGATTAGAAAGTCAGGGGAGTAAGAAAGAAGAAAGAAGCATGGGTGAGAGATAGTAAAAGAATTTGGTAAGCAAGATAATTGGGATATAGTATGTTTTGTAGCAATATAGCTATCACAGCCATCAGACAGATCTCAAGTCAATACTTCCACATGGTATAATAAAGAGTTCAGCTGTTTGAGTCCGAGTTGCTAATCCATTAGAGACATTTATTTCTTTCCAGGTTCCTGCAAGTTTAAAAAAAAGAGCACAGGTCTTGAAAAATGTGGCTTTTACCTGGTGTTTAAAATCATTTGGAACATTTTATTGTTCATTTGCTTCATTTCTCAGCAATAATTACATTCCTAGACATGCCTCAGGAAATTGACTGATTTTTTGTTGAATAGATGGTCCACGTTTTGGCATAGGGCAGTACTATTGATCTTCTCTGTAGAGCTGGCTATCAGGCTCCTATGAAAGCCTGTGCTATTGTGGGCTCTGAGAGACATGGTAAGGTTCCCAGAAACTAGCAGAGTTTCCCGCCAGAGCCCAGCATCTACTGGCATGCCAACATGCTCTCTCTTTCAGGTGGGGATCACATTCTAAAAGAAATGGAGCTTCAGGCAAATGGAGCTTCAAATAAAAAGTGTATTCAGCTCTTGTGGTTAGGCTTTTGACCTGTCCTGTGTTTCACAGTACTTAAAATCTGAAAGTCTCCAGATTCTTTGCTAAAATAATTTTCTTCTTTGCAAAACAATGACATTAACTTGCTTCTAGTACCATAAATAGAGTTTTTCCTTCCAAATGTTTGCCTCAATATAACTTCCTGAGAATTGCAGTGATGTTTACATGTTTGATCTGTGAGAAGTCGCAGGTGGGATGTTCAATAATGTTGAGCAATTGAGCCAGTAACCCTCTTGGGTTCAGTTTCCTAGGACGATTTATTTCCCACAGTGGGCAATTAGTTGTTGCTATGCCCCTAGTCTTTCTGGCACTGCTCTGCCCTGATCCCCATTTGTATGTTATTAATAAATTATCATCTGCTCTCTAATTATCTTTGATTCAGATTCTGAAGAAAAAAGCACGTAATCATGAGAAAATAGAAGGGATAACTCTCAGATATTAAATCAATATACATGCCTGGATTTATTACAGTTTTATAAAATCACATCTATTGCTAATCATTAAACCACTGAGATTTGTTTTTAATGAGCTTTTTTCTAAAATCAGCGATTGCATGTGTGATTACAAATATTTGTCTATCATTATTTTAAAATAAAATAGTATTTGATTAAAATATTTTAATGTAATACTTATCCTTATCAAAACTTATCAAGTCTGAAAGTACATAATCCTAGTTGTTAAAGGTGCCAAATATATCAACTATCCATGCTGACCATAACTTGAAAAGATTGAGAGGGAAATACAGTTACATTAATGTACATTATCATTTATAAAAGTGAATACTGATTGATATCACCACGTGCATCACCACACTGGCATTAGGATGCCCAGATGTCAAATAAATAATATAAGCTAGTGAAGATTTCTTATCTCCTGTACAATACTTCTTTGATATCATTGCATTTATTTTGCTGATGGCACAAGAAGTTCCATTTTTCAGGAAGAAAGCACATTTATGGGTTAGGTATTTTATTGTGCTTATGTCAGAGTTACTAACATTTTTCATTTTCCAAACTATCAACATTAATGGGAAAAATGAGACAAAGCACTTCAAATAGAGATTGATGCTCAATTTATCTTTAATTCAATAATTTATGAGGTATTCATTCAATTAGGTTATGTGGGAGAGCCACAGAAGTCTTTATCCTCTATATACTTACTGGAGGGCAGAAAAGAAAACATATTTACTATAATTTGTGGTTTGAAAGTGTTACATTCCATGAGAAATACTGGTATATTGTTCTGAGACTTAAGTGGAAGGGGAGAATACTTCAGCTAAAGGAACTGAGTATGTTTTTATGATAGAACAGTTGATGTGAGTTTTGACATGTGGGTGAGGTTTAAATATTGAGAGATGAAATAGAGGATATGAAAAAAGAAACCACGCTCACGTGGTTTCTCTTCTTTCTTCATTCTTAGTTCATGTGCGTTGTCTGAGACTGACCCTACTTCAGGTTCAGGCATGAACTGTAACTGTACTGCCATGCAGTATACATTCCCCATACTCTTCTTAGTTAAGGTCTCAGTGCTACTGATTGGTTTACTCTGTGGGGCTGTGTATTAGGTTCCTGTCAGAGCATGTGCCACCTGTGAGAGTGAAGGGTCAAAAGCTCTAAAGCAGGGGCTGGATTCAAGTTGGTGACCATTTCTGCTTCTGCTTCAACAATTGTGTGGTCTCCTGCTACTTTATGGACCACTCCTTCTCAGTCTCCTTTGGCTGGATCTTCCTCCTTCACTCTATCTCTCAATACATATCCGAGCCCCAGGGCTCTACCCAAATAGCTTTATTTTGATCAGTGCCTTTAAATACCATATTTGTGCCAGAGCTTTCTTGAATCATGTGTCTCCAGTTGCATAGCAGAGAATATTTTACCATTTGGATCTATTAAGTGCCTGTACTTTGGATTTTTTAAAAATCTCTGGAACTTTTCATCTATATGATCTACAATTATCTTTTGGATAAAACCACTTTGAATTTGTCTTCTGTCATATGCAACCAAAGGAATCCAGGTCAAAAACACATAGTGATAATGCTGGAAAGCTAGTTCGAAGCATGTTTTCAATAGTCTCCAACTCCAGCTTCACTCTTCCAGTCATCCAGTCATTGGACATTTATTGAGAAACTACACTAGAATCTGTGTTCAACATGAATACATATCTATCAGGGGAGACACATATAAAATGATGAACTAAAATCATTTCAATTGGGAAAAACAATTTTTGAGGGAAAACAAAAGTGATATTAACTAGCTTTCACAAAATCAGGAATGGTCATGGGGTTGGTGACATTTGATATATGTGATTCTAGAATCGATATAGTTTACCAGGTATAATTGCCAAGTGTAGAATAGAGGGAAAAGTCACTATAACCTAATGTATTCCTTAATTTACTTTAGTGTTAAGATATCACTGACTTTAATTTCTAAGAGTTATTTTATTCATAGCAGTTTGGAAGGTTCTTAAATGTTAATACTATTATCTTTAGTAGTAAATATTCAGTGGCTTTACATATAAGAGATCAGAATTTCACCAAAATCATATAGTTGAATGATATAAGTCATGGGGAAGTTATACAGTGAAGAGCAAATGCCTTAAAGTTAGAGCTGTGCTCAAGACCCAGGCCCTCACTAACTGACTATATAATATAATCTATGTTCTAGACAGTGTTCTAAGGGGCAGGAACCCACAGATAAAAATCCCTATCATTTTAGAGCTTATAATCTAGTATGGGAGACAGACAAAAAATCAACAGAAGAAATACATATATTGGGTGGGCCAAAAAGTGCCTTTGGTTTTTTAAGCAAAAATAAAAGACACATTTATCACTTTCTCCAAGAACTTTATTGAACACTGTATTCAGCCTTTTGTTCCACTACCTTCTGCCATTTTTCAGGCAACTTCATAATTCCATCTTCCCAAAACTTTTTATCTTTTTGAGCAAAGAACTGTTCCAGGTGCCTTTTAGAGTCTTCCAGGGAATTAAATTTTTTTCTATTAAGAGAATTTTGTAAAGACTGAAATAAGTGGAAATCGGAAGGTGCAATGTCTGGTGAATATGGCAGATGAATCAGAACTACCCAGCCAAGCTGTAACAGTTTTTGCCTGGTCATCAAGGAAATATGCGGTCTTGCCTTATCCTGATGGAAGATTATGCATTTTCTGTTGACTAATTCTGGACACTTTTCGTCAAGTTCCACTTTCAGTTGGTTTAATTGGGAGCAGTACTTGTTGGAATTAATTGTTTGGTTTTCTGGAAGGAGCTCATAATAAAGGACTCCCTTCCAATGTCATTATATACACAACATCACCTTCTTTGGATGAAGACCGGCCTTGGTCTCTGGTGTGGTTGGTGGTGGTTCATTTCACTTGCCCCATGATCTCGTCCCTCCATTCTACACTGCTGTACAGTATCCACTTTTCATCGCCTGTCACTATTTGTTTTAAAAACAGAATGTTTTCATTACATTTCAGTAGAGAATCGCATATGGAAATATGGTCAAGAAGGTCTTTTTTGCTTAACCTATGTGGAACACAAACATCAAAGCAATTCATATAACCAAGATGGTGCAAATGATTTTCAGTGCTTGACTTGGATAGTTTGAGTATGTTGGCTATCTCCCTCATGGTATAACATTGATTGTTCCCAATGACTGTTTAGATGTGATCACTATTAACTTTAACTTGTCTACCCGACCGTGGAGCATCGTCCAGCGAGAAATCTCCAGAACAAAACTTTGCAAACCACTTTTGACACGTTCGATCAGTCACAGCACCTTCTCCATACACTGCACAAATCGTTTTGTGCATTTCAGTTGCGTTTTTACCTTTCTTGAAGTAATAAAGCATAATATGCCAAAAATGTTGCTTTTTTCTTCCATCTTCAATATTAAAATGGCTACACAAAAATTCACCAATTTTGATGTCTTTTTTTTTAATGCATGCTGATCTGACAGCTGTAACATACAATCTAACAAAATTGTTTTGAATGAACTTAAAGACAGCTAAGTGTTACTAGAGCCATCTTATGCGAAAAAAAACGAACGAACCTTTTGGCCCACCGAATATATTATAATATATATAAGATATACATATTATAATGGCAATGAGTGTTATAAGAGACAAGCCAGGGTAAGGGATACCTGATGTGCAGAGGAAGGAATAATGGGTCATCATTTTAGTCAGCTCAATTGAGAGAATTAGATTGAGCAAAGAAAGAAGGAGGAAACCATGTTGTTCTCTGGGTCAAAAGAGTTTTAGACAGGATGAAGAGCCAACGCAAAAGCCTTACAGCTGGACTATTTTTACAAGATTCAAGAAACATCAAGAAGATAACTTTTATGAAGTATAAATTGGATATAGAGCTGATACTGAGACATAGTGTTGTAAAATATTACATGTAAAGTCCTTGGAACAGTGCCTAGTAGTAGGTAGTATGTAATTCATGCTAAACAGTATTAAACTTATTATCATCAATATTATTATTGTGTTACTTCTGTTAGGCAAAGATGCTTCTCTGATGGTTTTAGAATGCTACATAGCCTTTAAAAATCATTCACTTTGGAAGCTATTATTCTTTGATATCAAATGTGGGCAGAGCTCTGGCATTTGTCTGAATTAAATAATTACATGCAAGATGCCTGTACAATTATTTTATTTGGCTCCAAATGAGCTTGAAGGAAAGTTTCTAAGTCCAGCATATTTTACTATCAAGCTATTGTTTTCCCTAATATAAGAACTGTGGCAGGCATTTAATAAGAAGTCAAATATTTCTTGAATTAATGAATCATACCATCATTTTGGTCCAAAGGAAAAAAAGTTATCATGAAGGAAATGATTCCAACTTAAACTCTTTTACTTAACCCCAGCTGTTGTAATTCTGTTTATGAAATTCTGTCCATTTATCAGACTACTAATTTAACTTGGAAACACTTTGAAAAAAGGACATTGCCTTTTTATTTTAAATGCCTGGGACTTTTCTTGGTGTTTTATGTGCAATAAATGCTCAATATATGTTTGTAATGGATAATTGGGAAGAGTGTGTCATTTACAGCATGTTAGACTTTAAGAGACTTGAAAAAAATTACAAAAGGCTAAATTTTAATATTATTTTTAAGTAACAAAAAACCCCAAAAGCAGTGTTTTCATAAATCTATTTTTTCCCCTAAATTTCTGACATGGTCTGAGTAACATAAATTTGTACTTAGCCTCCAAGTACAGTATTAACTGATTTTTGAAGAATTTTTTCCTCAGGAAACGATTTGACATTTCAAATCGATTGAGTTTCAATTGTTTAATGAAAGACAAAGGGAAACAGGATTTAGCATGTCTAACCACAGTATTTGAACATGATCAGAACATGCAAGGGAAGATTTTTTGCCTAGAAAATAGTTAATCCTTTTTATAGGCATTAAACCACTCCTTAGACTAAATTTATCATATCAGGAACATCACAGAAATAAAGTCACATATTAATAGCCTTAGAATCATATCCAAGACTAAGCATCTTGAAAGATTCCTTCTGCCCCTTCAGGAGCTATAAGTTTTTTTGGGTTTGTTTTCCAATTTTAAAATTGGCAAACAGCTTTACCTTTTTTGTGTTTATATGAAAGATAAGTACACATAAATGTGGGCATGCATGTGTGTAACATGTGTGTATCTTTAACCTCTCAGTGTACATGTGGAATTAATTGAAATAAAAAAGCAAAGCTCTGAAATTTTCTTAAGATTTAATTAAGTTCATAAGTAATAAAAGAGACAAAGTATTAAAATATATTCTTTTATCCCAGAGTGTCTATATTGAGCAAGTTTCAAAGAAATAGTTTCTGTACACTGAAAGATGTTTTCCTATACAACTAAATCCTGTTAATTTAAGCTTTATATCAGACTAAGAAAGTGTCCAGTAGTCAATTTTCAGAATGAGGTCCCAAGTTTAAGATAGGGACACAGAAAAAAAGTCAATCTAATAGTATCAATGATTGTCTTCAAAGGAAAGAAAAAGAGAAGGTCAAAGTAGAAGACTTTCTCAAACATGTAACTAAAAGAGTGTGGAGATGACATCATTGGTTGAAAGTCTGATTAAACAATTTATATCTATAAAATCGTATATATAAGAGACAACCTCACAAAATTAGGTTATAATAAGAAAGTTATCAATGTGCAGTGTCATTACTGATGAAAAATTAAAAAACAATTACAAAAAAACAAAAAACAATTACAACACACTGTGCATATTAGGAGGTTTAATTTATATTCAGCCCAGGGTAATTAGCTCATAGTTTGCTGAGAACAAGTCAATTATTTTGTAGTCCCATGAAAACACCATTTACAAGTAATAGAAAAGAAAGTAAAAAGGATAGTCTGAAACCTGCAGAAAATGCTCTACGGAATATTTAGCACCTTTAAACAAGATGGTCACATGATTTCCAAAACTGATAGAATCCTAAGATGTTACAATTCTTTGTCATTTTTTAAATAGAACTTTCTCCCTTCAGGATCAATCCTTGTCTATTTTATTTTAACTGTGTCTAGGTAAGAAGACTCCAAGAGGTTTCTGCATAATCAATTTTAGCCTAAAAAGATTAGAAAGTCTCTATATTTAATTTATTTTTCATTTTCAATGTATTTTAGAATAAAAAAGTTTATTGCTTTCTTTGAAATAGATTATTCTTATAGTATTCAATGTGTTATATTCCTGATTTTTTTCCTTTGGTCTGAATAAAAATTCAAATTGCCAGTGAATACGTACTTTCAATACATAGCTGCTTCTGAGCCCAAATGATGATATAAATTGTCAATGAATATTACATACAGAGGATAGTAATATATTTGCAATATATCAGAATTAAGTCTATATCACCACTGAGTTAAATTATTTGTAATTAAAAGACATTTTACGTAAGAGCAAATATCTGGTTTATAATATATTCAAGAGGTTAAAAGGTGATATAAGAGAGTAAGTTCAAAGTGAGAGTGGAGTCTAAGTGTTATTATGTTTTTGTGTGTTTATCAATCATATTTTAGCACAGTGAAGAGGGAGAAGTATATATAATTCAGTGTCCTTAGAACATTCCCAGAAAAGCCTTTTTTTTCAATAATTTGCTATTGCTTAAAGATAACTCCCAAATTTGTGTTAGGCTTTGCTCACATCTCTTCATTTAGTTTTTCTTTTATTTGACAAAACTTTACTTAGTTAATCAGTATACTCTATGTACTAAGAGGTAGGTTCAATTTTCTTAGTCCCAACAAAAATTGCGAAGTTCATTGCCTTGAATGAGATAGGAAAAGCCTTTCTAGAATCATATCATTTAGCTTTTGAATAAGTATGTTTATATAATACAAACATAAAATAACCTCTTTATGAAAAGTAAAATAAAATGGCCAAATATATTTCTTTTTTTTCTTTTGATTGCCAGTTAACTTTATTTATTTATTGGGAATATACATATCAAGTATATAAAAAGGGGTTTAACAAGCAATTACAAAGGAAATACTTTGTACAACTACCACCCAAATCAATAACCCCCAAAACCCCAAATATGCACAACCCCATTTACAACTTCACCGTCATCTTTGCCTGTAGGCAGCATCTAGTTGGGTTTTGCCTTTTTATTTAAACTGACAGTCTCTTTTTAATTGGTATATTTAGATTATTCACATTTAATGTGATTATTGATTGGATTAAAATCTACCACTTGGCCAGCTCTTTTCTATTTGGTCCAAACTTTTCTTTGTTTGGCCAAATATATTTCTATCATAAGACAAATGACCTTGAAATTCAAGAATGTGCATTCAACAAAATGAAGTAAAAGTTTGGTGCAAAGAATTTGCTGGTAAAAAAAATATAAATCTCAAATTGATTTTTAGTAAAGTGTATTTTCCTTTAAATTGCAAATTCCTAGTCTCAGCATCACAGTCTTTGTAATTAAGAAAAAAAATTAAAGTGAATAAGCAATGCACAATTCGTAAGGTATTGTTATTTTTAAAAAGTAATATACTTCCGTAAGACAGTAGATCCAAAATTATCTTACCATGTCTTGGGTTTAGTTATGCTGAAAATTAAGCTTTGCCTTTTGGGTATAGATGTCATTTTTATTTAACTGAGAAATACACTAAACATTTCTATATACTAAAATTTAGTTATTCTTCTATGGTATTTTCAGATAGATATGGAATTCATGTGTGTGTGTGTGTGTGTGTGTCTGTGTGTGTGTGTGTGTGTGTGTGTGTGTGTATGTGTGTGCTAAAGCTATACTCTTCTTCAGCTACCAAATAGTAGGTAGATTGAACCTTCTCTCACTTTGTCTAATGCTGCAGGTGTAACGAAGTGAATTGCTTTTAAGTCAATTTTGTATGTATTAGGGAAAAAATGAGGGGGCAGGGGCTGATTCATATATAGGTAAGCGAGAATCCTTAGCTGAATGTCATCAGTAAATTCACATTAACAATACTTAGGTTAAACAGATAAAGTGTGCTAAGTCTACAATAAAATACTTCCTATACTTTATTTGTTCTTTAATAAACCTTCAAACACAAATTTATTGGCCTTTAGACATCTGCTCTTTCCTCCATTTTTATTCAGTGGACCCAACAAATAATATCTTCTTATAATCCCCATGTCCCTAAATATAACTAACACTTCCGGATTTATTGGAAAGGAAGAGGCCAACCATTTCTCAGAAGTAAATAATGATATTACAAACCAGCTTTGCAAATGTATCATAGTTATCCACCCTTCTGGGGTAGAAAAGATACATTATCTCGTGGTAGTTTTCTTAGTAGTTACAATTCACTCAATTCAATTATCTTACTTGATCGAAACCTCAGCAAAGTTTTTATGACAAGACTGGTGGAATTAGCTTATCTTCCAGAAAGCAGGGACAATGGTAGAGCATTCTCCCTAAGTGACTTCAGATCAGTGGGGCACGAGCTAGCCAGCCTCTGACTGGGGAGGGCTGGCTGTCCTCAACAGAGCACAAACTGTTTCCCAGTTTGTGGGAAGAATTTAGAATTTAGCAATTCTAAAAATGTGTCACTGCTATTCTAACATTAAAAGAAAGCAATGATTTCTTAGGAAAACTTTCAACACTCAAATGACCAAGAACTAGAAGAAAGGGAATTTTCAGAAAAGAGAAAGGATGTTCAAAGGAAGTAACAGTGTTTTATTAAAATAAAAAGTCACTACTGTAATTTAAGGATGTAGTCATAAATCTTTTCAGAATACAATATGCAGTATATTGAAAATGTCTAATTCTATATATTTATGAGTTGAATAGGTGCTGAAGAGTCAAAAGTAAATGAGTAAAACAGTACAAAATCAATATGAATATTGATTTCATGACTTTTTTTGGACCTTATAGTATATTTTTGTATATTTGTGCAGGTTTAAATATCTTCATGAAGATTTTCATGAGATTTTCTATAATAGTCTAACACCAAAACATTTTCAAATTGACAGCTCTCATTACAGAATATCCCTTCTAATAGTGGCCTGGATGAAAAATGAAAATACATTTGTTGTAGGAGTAGAACACACTCATGCTCTTATTTGTTTATTTTTTTAGGAAGGTTTATTATGCTCAGCTCAATGTCAGGAGATACCTTCTACATAAGCTCTTGCTGGGCCTCTACCTCTTTTATTTTTGTTCAAAATGAAAAATGTAGATAGATAATACACATATTAATGTATCTATTGATATAACATTCAATAAAATTCACTTTAAATCAGTATACACTATGATTGATGTATTCAGGTTGAAGTCATTCAGAAGCTGAAAATAAATGCAACCATAAAAAAAGGGTGGTTATTTGTCAAAATGCTTGTTTGCGGGTGTGTCTGCTTTGTATCCATCACCCTGTTAGGTAGAACTCTGGCTAACTAGAATTATTAGTTTTATTCTTCTAAAATATCAGACACAGACACAGGCCTTCCCAAACACTAAAATTGAAGCTTTTGAGAGGATATGTCAATACTTTTGAGAGGAAAAATAAAATTCACGTTAAAATGAACTATATCAGAAAAAGATATGGTTATATTAACGACATAATAAATAATAACAAGTTAATACTATTCTGTGTAGAGAGTATACCTGGAAAAGAGGAATTGTGCGCTTAAAAGTTAGCACTAACATGGACAAGGTAAAGCTTGAGAAATACAACCTACATACAGGTTATCTACTGATATATTGCTCGCCTCATTTGTTTCAGAATGTGCTTAATAGCCAAATGGTCAGATCAAGGTAAGGAAGAGATCAGCTGCAAAAGTTCAGAAGCACAGCTTCCTGTCTTACCTTCCACTGAGGAGGAAGCCAATAACCACTGCCAACAAAATGACTCCCACTGTCACAGACACAGCAATTATAGGAATCTGGCTTTGATCGCTGGATGCTGCAACTGCTGATAGGAGACAGAGAAAATGTAGTCTGTGGTTACAGGGATCATATGCATTCAAATAAGAGCTGCTTAATAGTCAGTAATTAATGCAAGGTTTAAGCAAGTCACCCACACTTGGCTGAGATTTCCCCTTATATCTCTTCTCAATGGTGTGTAATTGAAAAGACATCTTTAGGAGAAAATATTTATTCTCCAAATGGAAATTTGAAAGAACCACTAAGTCACTGATTATTTCCTTATCATAAAAAAGAATGTCATTGTTTGTATAGTATTAATTTAGCAATCTTAGGTTTGCAAGACAAAATGGAATTTTGTTTTTGATTTCAAACACCTCCTAAATAGGAGGTGCTAAGTATATGAGATTTGACATTTTTAGAGTTTGCATGTGGCTGTTCTCTAGGAAAAAAAAAAAGTCTCATTATATTAGATAGGACTTTCTCTTATAGATATAGGTTGAAATGTCCAAAATGATGTGGCTGTGACCTCGTATGATATCACTATTTTGAATATAATTTTAAAAACTATAATTTCAAGCAGAATATAATCACTAAATATACTTTATTAGTAGGAACGCTTTTTCAAAAATATCAAGGCATACATTTAGAACTTTGTATATACAGTAAGATTAGTTTACATGGTCTTTTTTAAATACATGAATTTAGATGAAATATTTTATATTTTAATAACACAATTACTATCATAAGAGGAATATGGACATAATTAGATAGTTGTACCTAAAAAAGCAAGGGACTTTTTCTTTTGTGCTGATAGCTAAGTTGATTAAAATAAGAAACTTATAGAACAAAATAAATTTTATTAATGTTCTCAAGAAACCCTCAATAGGATAACTTAGCATGCGTATTGTTTAATGACATTATCATTTTGATAAATTCAGAGTGGTATGATAACAAATTTTAAGTCACCAGAACTAATAACAATTATGCATCCCCATGTTTTGTTTTTCACAGTCTCTTACATGATCTTGGCCCTATCAATAGTTTTGGGACATTTAAATGCTACCGTTTCTAGTCTTGTCACCTCATCATTGATTCTTTTAACCAAAATTGACTGACTCTCTGACAACCGTCTTACACTGATCTACATTTTCAGCCCTTTCAGATCAGTCTTCAAGAGCTCAATATCGGCAACTAGTGGTTCATGTATGAGGAAAACTACTACTTACAATAGAAATCTATACTCTTCCCCTCCCTCTTCTTGGATAATAATAGTTGCAATTCAAGGTCCCTTTACCCTGTTTTTTCCTATCCTCTGATGCTGAGGTCTGTGGTAGAGAATTTATTCCTGGTGAACAGTATAAATGTAGTAGGGCAAAGCTACCCCACTATCACTAGTAGTAGCCTTCCCCAAGCTTTATTAATTTCTAAATTCAAATTACTTATTTTCTCAGTCAACTTTCTTTTTGGCAGGTGGCACTGTTTCTAGAGAAAAACACGCAAATTTGGTCCAAATAAGTTCAATGTTATTTCATTTGTGCTCCAAAGCTTTTGATTCTCTCCTTTAATTTCCTTACAAAGTCATCCCCATAATGAGTCTTCCTCATTTTCTCAGTAGACTAATCCATTCTAACTTCCCACATTTTAGAAATGTTAAACTTTATAGATAAAAGAGAGTGATCAAGTCTGAACTCCATGGTTAAATACAACTCTATACCCTTCTTTTGCTTTACCTAACACCCCTGTTAGAATCTTTCTTGTCTCTTCCAAGATAATGATCTTTAAAGATCTTCCTCCAGGGGCTTCCCTGGTGGCACAGTGGTTGAGAGTCCACCTGCCGATGCAGGGGACACGGGTTCGTGCCCCGGTCCGGGAGGATCCCACATGCCGCGGAGCGGCTGGGCCCGTGAGCCATGGCCGCTGGGCCTGCACGTCCGAAGTCTGTGCTTCGCAACGGGAGAGGCCACAGCAGTGAGAGGCCCGCGTACTGCAAAAACAACAAAAAAAACCCCCAAAAAACAACAGATCTCCCTCCAGAAGTGATTATCATTTCCTTACAGACTACCTCTCTTCTACTTACAAGGCTACAGATAATTTCTCTTGGAGAGAACAAATTCTTATACATAAACTTACTGCTATTATTAGTTCAAACTGAATTTGAAAACAGGTCCAACATTTACTATACATTTGGGTTAAGGCAAATTATTTAACCTTGTAAAGTCTCATTTCATTAATCTCCAGTTAGGGATAATTTCCCTGGATCATTATATTTCTGTTTAGAGATAACACTTAGCATAGTGCTTCAACTATTGCCAGCCTTATTTAAATGGAAGATATTACATATACATATTATCTCCTGTTTTATTTGTCATTCTTATTCTCTCCTATTTTTCAGCATCTTGACTGAGTCATCTAGAACCAGCCTCATCTTCTGAGAACCAACATTACTAAATTTACTCTGAAACCTCTCTTCTGCCTTTGAGTTCTATGCATGATATATTTGCCATATGTAATGAGTACTTCTCCATTTACCTTACCGTACACTATAATGAGGTATTTGACCTTGTTGAACACACACTCCGCCCTTTAAACTCTTCTCTTGTTTCTATACATCAGATGAGCTGTTTTCTCTTTTTCCCACTCTGAAGCACTGCTTTGTCAGTTCTATTGGCTCTGAATTCTCTTCCAACATTTTATGTATGAGCAATTCCTGATGAATGCTGGTTCTTAATCCTTCCCACTTCTTTCCATCTCTCTTTCTATCTCTTTCCATCTTTCTCCCTTTCTACCTCTTTTTCTCCCTACCTCTCATAGATATTTCTTTGCTCATGGCATCAGTTAACTATAAGCTGAAGAGTCCCACATTTATATCTCCAACTATTATTTGTCTTCAGAGGATCATTCTATTAAAAAAAAACAAACTCTATTCCTTTTATTTGGATTTTATTTTCACATAAAAATAAACATGTTTAAAATCGACCCTTATACCACATCCACCCCTAATGGCATTAAAAAAAAAAGCATCAATAAATAAACATACCATAAATCAAACCAACAAACCAGATGAATTTTATCTTTTTCTGGTTTCTTTTAAGCAGCACTGAATTTTTCTTAACCCCTACTTACACTTAATCACCAAATATTTTTGTGTTTCTTTTATGTTTCTCCCCATGCATTACTTTTTATTTCATCCAACACTCACCTATTTGATTCAAATCTGCTGGAATATGGTTCATATATTTTTTAAGTGCTCCCTTTGACTTCTATGTACTCACATGAAATATCAGAAAATATCACTTTGATCATGTTTCTCTGAACAAAAAGTTAATAGATACCTACTGCCTATGGAAAAAAATTTCCAAATTCTCCATCTAGCATTCAAAAGCCCTTCTAATCTGACTCTAACAAATCTTTCTGGTCTCAATGTGCCAGTTTGGGACTCTGAGAGATAGGGTTTTGGAGGAAACAGGCATGATTAATCAGAAGTAGGGATCAAAACAGGGCAATTTCAGACTAACCGAAGTATTAATTTTTAGAAAAAATACAGTGCTTAGAAGTGTGAAATGCTTCATTTTTTAGTAATTGCCAAGATCTCTAACTTAACAAGGTGCTAAAATGTGCATGTAGGTATAGGATAATATCTTGCAATAAAACAGTTGTTAATGGCATGCCAAAAATTTTCAAAAATGTTTAAATTAATATATTTTATGAAAATACTTTGTAAGTAATGTCAAATCACAAATGTTCCTATTTACATGTTTTTATCTGCTGTCCACTGAAATCAGATCTTTTTGTATAATAGGCAATTAAATAAAGGGGCTGTGAGAAAGAATTTGAAAAATTTATTTTCATTTATTTTTATTTATTTATTTATTTATTTGTTAGTTTCTGCTTTACAACAAAATGAATCAGTTATATATATACATATGTTCCCATATCTCTTCCTTCTTGCGTCTCCCTCCCTCCCACCCTCCCTATCCCACCCCTCCAGGCGATCACAAAGCACCGAGCTGATCTCCCTGTGCTATGCGGCTGCTTCCCACTAGCTATCTACCTTACGTTTGGTAGTGTATATATGTCCATGCCTTTCTCTCGCTTTGTCACAGCTTACCTTTCCCCCTCCCCATATCCTCAAGTCCATTCTCTAGTAGGTCTGGAATTTAAGAAGACAGGAATAAAGACATAGACCTATTTTCATTTATTTTTTAAAAGTTTGCAGCATTCTTTTCTGAAGTTAGCTTCCTTCCATAGGCTTTCTTTCTATTTTTATTTTTTGAATTGTTGAATTTTCTTTTATTTTTTTAAACAGCAGGTTCTTATTAGTTATCCATTTTATACATATTAGTGTATACATGTCAATCCCAATCTCCCAGTTCATCCCACCCCTGCCCCAACCCCCACTTTCCCCCTTTGGTGTCCATACATTTGTTCTCTACATCTGTGTCTGTTTCTGCCTTGCAAACTGGTTCATCTGTACCATTTTTCTAGGTTCCATATGTATGCATTCATATACAATATTTGTTTTTCTCTTTCTGACTTACTTCACTCTGTATGACAGTCTCTAGATCCATCCACATCTCTACAAATGACCCAATTTTGTTCCTTTTTATGGCTGAGTAATATTCCATTGTATATATGTACCACATCTTCTTTATCAATTCGTCTGTCGATGGGAATTTAGGTTGCTTCTGTGACCTGGCTATTGTAAATAGTGCTGTAAAGAACATTGGGGTGCATGTATCTTTTCGAATTATTGGTTTCTCTGGGTATATGCCCAGTAGTGGGATTGCTGGGTCATATGGTAATTCTATTCTTAGTTCTTTAAGGAACCTCCATACTGTTCTACATAGTGGCTGTATAAATTTACATTCCCACCAACAGTGCAAGAGGGTTCCCTTTTCTCCACAACCTCTCCAACATTTGTTGTTTGTAGATTTTCTGATTATGCTCATTCTAACTGGTGTGAGGTGATAACCTCATTGTAGTTTTTTTTTTTTTTCGGCAAGTGGGCCTCTCACTGTTGTGGCCTTTCCCATTGCGGAGCACAGGCTCCGGACGCACAGGCTCAATGGCCACGGCTCACAGGTCCAGCCACTATGCGGCATGTGGGATCTTCCTGGACCGGGGCACAAACCCGTGTCCCCTGCATCGGCAGGTGGACTCTCAACCACTGAGCCACCAGGGAAGCCCTCATTGTAGTTTTGATTTCCATTTCTCTAATAGTTAGTGATGCTGAGCAGCTTTTCATGTGCTTCTTGGCCATGTGTATGTCTTCCATAGAGAAACGTCTATTTAGGTCTTCTGCACATTTTTGGATTGGGTTGTTTGTTTTTTTAATATTGAGCAGCCAGAGCTGTTTATATATTTTGGAGATTAATCCTTTGTCCATTGATTCATTGGCAAATATTTTCTCCCATTCTGAGGGCTGGCTTTTCGTCGTGTTTGTAGTTTCCTTTGCTGTGCAAAACCTTCTAAGTTTAATTAGGTCCCATTTGCTTATTTTTGTTTTTATTTACATTACTCTAGGAGGTGGATCAAAAAAGATCTTGCTGTGATTTATGTCAAAGAGTGTTCTTCCTATATTTTCCTTTAAGAGTTTTATAGTGTTCCGTCCTAAATTTAGGTCTCTAATCCATTTTGAATTTATTTTTATGTATGGTGTTAGGGAGTGTTCTAATTTCATTCTTTTACATGTAGCTGTCCAGTTTTCCCAGCACACTTATTGAAGAGACTGTCTTTTCTCCATTGTATACCCTTGCCTCCTTTGTCATAGGTTAGTTGACCATAGGTGCCTGGGTTTATCTCTTTCTATTTTGTTCCATTGATCTATATTTCTGTTTTTGTGCCAGTACGGTATTCTCTTGATTACTGTAGCATTGTAGTATACTCTAAAGTCAGGGAGTCTGATTCCTCCAGCTCCATTTTTTACTCTCAAGACTGCTTTGGCTATTCGGGGTCTTTGATGTCTCCATACAAATTTTAAGAGTTTTTTGTTCTAGTTCCATAAAAAATGCCATTGGTAATTTGATAGGGATTGCATTGAATCTGTAGATTGCTTTGGGTATTATAGTTATTTTCACAATGTTGATTCTTACAATCCAAGAACATGGTATATCTGTCCATCTCTTGCTATCATCTTTAGTTTCTTTCATCAGTGTCCTATAGTTTTCTGAATATAGGTCTTTTGTCTCCCTAGGTAGGTTTATTCCTAGGTATTTTATTCTTTTTGTTGCAATGGTAAATGGGAGTGTTTCCTTAATTTCTCTTTCAGATTTTTCATCATTAGTGTATAGGAATGCAACAGATTTCTGTGCATTAATTTTGTATCCTGCAAATTTACCAAATTCATTCACTAGCTCTAGTAATTTTCTGGTGGCATCTTTAGGATTCTCTATAAATAGTACCATGTCATCTGCAAACAGTGACAGTTTTACTTCTTCTTTTCCAATTTGTATTCCTTTTATTTCTTTTTCTTCTCTGATTGCCATGGCTAGGACTTCCAAAACTATGTTGAATAATAGTGGTGAGAGTGGACATCCTTGGCTTGTTCCTGATCTTAGAAGAAATGCTTTCAGTTTTTCACAATTGAGAATAATGTTTGTTGTGGGTTTGTCCTATATGGCCTTTATTGTGTTGAGGTAGGTTCCCTCTATGCCCACTTTCTGGAGAGTTTTTATCATAAATGGGTGTTGAATTTTGTCAAAAGTTTTCTCTGCATCTATTGAGATGATCATATGTTTTTCATTCTTCAATTTGTTAATATGGTGTATCACAATGATTGATTTGCTTATGTTGAAGAATCCTTGCATCCTTGGGATAAATCCCACTTGATCATGGTGTATGATTTTTTTAATGTGTTGTTGGATTCTGTTTGCTAGTAGTTTGTTGAGGATTTTTGCATCTATATTCATCAGTGATATTGGTCTGTATTTTTCTTTTTTTGTAGTATCTTTGTCTGGTTTTGGTATCAGGGTGATGGTGGCCTCATAGAATGAGATTGGGAATGTTCCTTCCTCTGTAATATTTTGGAAGAGTTTGAGAAGAATGGTGTTAGCTCTTCTCTAAATGTTTGATAGAATTCACCTGTGAAGCCATCTGGTTCTGGGCTTTTGTTTGTTGGAAGATTTTAAATCACAGTTTCAATTTCATTACTTGTGATTGGTCTGTTCAAATTTCTATTCCTTCCTGGTTCAGTCTTGGAAAATTATACCTTTCTAAGAATTTGTCCATTTCATCCAGGCTGTCCATTGTTTTGGCATATAGTTGCTTGTAGTAGTCTCTTAGGATGCTTTGTATTTCTGCAGTTTCTGTTATAATTTCTCCTTTTTCATTTCTAATTTTATTGATTTGAGTCCTCTCCCTCTTTTTCTTGATGAATCTAGTTAATGGTTTATCAATTTTGTTTATGTTCTCAAAGAAACAGCTTTTAGTTTTATTGATCTTTGCTATTTTTTTCTTTGTTTCTATATCATTTATTTCTGCTCTGATCTTTATGATTTCTTTCCTTCTGTTAACTTTGGGTTTTGTTTGTTTTTGTTACCCTAGCTCCTTTAGGTGTAAGGTTAGATAGTTTATTTGAGATTTTTCTTGTTTCTTGAGGTAGGCTTGTATAGCTATAAACTTCCCTCTTAGAACTGCATTTGCTGCATCCCATAGGTTTTGGATCATCGTGTTTCCATTGTCATTTGTCTCTAGGTATTTTTTGACTTCCTCTTTTATTTCTCCAGTGATCTCTTGGTTATTTAGTAACGTATTGCTTAGCCTCCATGTGTTTGTGTTTTTAACGTTTTTTTCCCTGTAATTGATTTGTAATCTCATAGTGTTGTGGTCAGAAAAGATGCTTGATATGATTTCTATTTTCTTAAATTTACTGAGGCTTGATTTGTGACCCAAGTTGTGATCTATCCTGGAGAATGTTCCATGCACAGCTGAGAAGAAAGTGTAATCTACTGTTTTTGGATGGAATGTCCTATAAATATCAATTAAATCTTTCTGGTCTATTGTGTCTTTAACGCCTGTGTTTCCTTATTAATTTTCTGTTTGGATGATCTGTCTATTCATGTAAGTGAGGTGTTAAAGTCCCCCACTATTATTGTGTTACTGTCGATTTCCTCTTTTATAGCTGTTAGCAGTTAGTTGCCTTATGTATTGAGGTGCTCCTATGTTGGGTGCATATATATTTATAATTGTTATATCTTCTTCTTGGATTGATCCCTTGATCATTATCTAGTGTCCTTCCTTGTCTCTTGTAACATTCTTTATTTTAAAGTCTATTTTATCTGATATGAGTATTGCTACTCCAGCTTATGTTTGATTTCCATGTGCACAGAATACTTTTTTCCATCCCTTCACTTTCAGCCTGTATGTGTCCCTAGGTCTGAAGTGGGTCCCTTGTAGACAGCATATATATGGGTCTTGTTTTTGTATCCATTCAGCAAAACTGTGTGTTTTGGTTGGAGCATTTAATCCATTCATGTTTAAGGTAATTATCGATATGTATGTTCCTATGACAGTTTTCTTAATTGTTTTGGGTTTGTTTTTGTAGGTCTTTTTCTTCTCTTGTGTTTCCCACTTACAGAAGTTCCTTTAGCATTTGTTGTAGAGCTAATTTGGTGGTGCTGAGTTGTCTTAGCTTTTGCTTGTCTGTAAAGCTTTTGATTTCTCCATCAAATCTGAATGAGATCCTTGCTGGGTAGAGTAATCTTGATTGTAGTTTCTTCCCTTTCATCACTTTAAGTATATCATGCCACTCCCTTCTGGCTTGTCGAGAGTTTCTGCTGAGAAATCAGCTGTTAACCTTATGGGAGTTCCCTTGTATGTTATTTGTCATTTTTTCCTTGCTGCTTTCAATAATTTTTCTTTGTCTTTAATTTTTGCCCATTTGATTATTATGTGTCTCGGCACATTTCTCCTTGGGTTTATCCTGTATGGGACTCTCTGCACTTCCTGCACTTGGGTGGGTATTTCCTTTGCCATGTTAGGGAGTTTTTCGACTATAATATCTTCAAATATTTTCTCAGGTCCTTTATCTCTCTCTTTTCCTCTGGGACCCCTGTAATGCTAATATTGTTGTGTTTAATATTATCCCAGAGGTCTCTTATGCTGTCTTCATTTCTTTTCATTCTTTTTTCTTTATTCTGTTCTGCAGCAGTGAAATCCACCATTCTGTCTTCCAGGTCACTTATCCGTTCTTCTGCCTCAGTTATTCCGCTACTGATTCCTTCTAGTGTATTTTTCACTTCAGTTATTGTATTGTTCATCTCTGTTTGTTTGTTCTATAATTCTTCTAGATCTTTTTTAAACATTTCTTGCTTCTGCTCGATCTTTGCCTCCATTCTTTTTCCAAGGTCCTGGATCATCTTCACTATCATTATTCTGAATTCTTTTTCTGGAAGGTTGCCTATCTCCCCTTCATTTAGTTGTTTTTCTGGTGTTTTATCTTGCTCCTTCATCTGGTACATAGCCCTCTTCCTTTTCATCTTGTCTATCTTCTGTGAATATGGTTTTTGTTCCACAGGCTGCAGGATTGTAGTTCTTCTTGCTTCTGCTGTCTGCCCTCCGGTCAGTTTGAACCATTTTTTAAGTTCCTTTCAGTGATTCATTTGTGAGATATTTCTTTTTTTTTAATATAAAATTCAGTATTATTTTATAATTGGTTTGTAACTGGAGTATGATTGCTTTACAATGGTGTGTCAGTTTCTGCTTTATAACAAAGTGAATCAGCTTTACATATACATCTATCCCCATATCCCCTCCCTCTTGCATCTCCCTCCCACCCTCCTTATCCCACCCCTCTACGTGGTCACAAAGCACTGAGCTGATCTCCCTGTGCTCTGCGGCTGCTTCCCACTAGCTACGTATTTTACATTTGATAGTGTATATGTGTCCATGCCACTCTCTTCTCATAGGAAATAATTCATCAAGATTTTTTACTATTTATTCCTTTGTTTGCCCTGACAGCATCAATAATATCTCCAACTACATCAGCTAAATTTAAAATATATAGAATTTATGGGATACTATCAATACCTTCATACTTGTTCATTCTTTAGCAGTGGTTAAAAAAAAAAAGTAAGCCCAGTATGATTCATGATTATCCTTTTACATTTTGTTAAATTTTTTAATATTTAAAGATACGAACCTCTAGTCATGCATATTGTCTATTTTCCTATATATGTTTATTAAGAATTAGTTGATTTATAATGTAGTTTTGGAAGAATAGCTGCAGAATGTTTTGGGAATATTTAAAAGTAAATTTTGGAGCAATGAAACATACTACCATTAAAAGGATGTTAATTATGAAAATTAATATTCTTTAGTAAATAATATGTTTCTTTTTGTCAATTATTATATATTTACATCATCCCTGGAAACTTTAAGATAGTATCTGTTGAGAAATATTATTGTTTTCCCGTATTTTGCTTCCCCCACTCCTGGTTACAAATCCATATTACATAAATATTCTCTAGATACTTGCTACATATTTGAATCATTGATTTAATCATTGAGACTAAAGAGTTTTGTTAGAGACAGATTATAAGAGTTTCTAAGGCCAGGGTGAGAATTTTGGATCTTTCTCACACAGCAAAAAGTATCTGTTAACTTTCTTTATCAGGAGAATGTGATCAAAGTTATAATTTTTGATTTGTAATATGAGTACACAGGAGTTGGGAAACTTAAAACAGTATGGCAGTCAAATAAGCACATGAAACGATGCTGAACATCATTGGCTATTACAGATCTCAAATAAAACCACAATGAGATACGACTACTCCCCTGTCCAAAAGGACAAAATAAAATAGTGACAACACCAAATACTAATAATCATGTGGAGAAACTGATCACTCATACATTGCTGGTAAGAATGTAAAATGGTACAGCCATTCTGGAAAACATTTTGTTGGTTTCTTACAAAATGAAACATGCAATTACCATAAGACCCAGGCAATTGTATTCTTGGATAGTTATCCCAGGGAAATAAAAACTTAGGTTGACACAAAAATATATACCTGAATGTTCATAGCATTTTTATTGATAATAGCAAAAACTGGTATCAGCCCAGATATCTTTCAACAGGGGAACGGTTAAACAAACTATGGTACATACATATCATGGAATACGACTCAACAATGGAAAGAAACAGATTTGATATGCACAACAACTTGGATGAATCTACAGGGAATTATGCTGAGTGAGAAAAAATTCCAAACTTAAAGGTCATGTACTATATGATTCCATTTACAAACCATTTTTAAAATATCAAGATTTAAAAATGGATGTTTAGATTTTAGTGGTAGCCAGAGATTAGTTATGGAACAGGAGTTGTTAGTGAAGGCAGTAAGTGTAGTTATAAAAGAAACAGAAAATATGAACAGACCAATCACAAGTAATGAAATTGAAACTGTGATTAAAAATCTTCCAACAAACAAAAGCCCAGGACCAGATGGCTTCAGAGGTGAGTTCTATCAAACATTCAGAGGAGAGCTAACACCCATCTTTCTCAAACTCTTCCTAAAAATTACAGAGGAAAGAATACTCCAAAACTCATTCTATGAGGCCACCATCACCCTGATACCAAAACCAGACAAAGATACTACGAAAAAAGAAAAATACAGACCAATATCCCTGATGAACATAGATGCAAAAATCCTCAACAAAATACTAGCAAACAGAATCCAGCAACACATTAAAAGGATCATACACCATGATCAAGTGGAGTTTATCCCAGGGATGCAAGGATTTTCAATATGCGCAAATCAATCAATGTGATACACCATATTAACAAATTGAAGAATAAAAAACATATGATCATCTCAATAGATGCAGAAAAAGCTTTTGACAAAATTCAACACCCATGTATGATAAAAACTCCCCAGACAGTGGGCACAGAGGGAACTACCTCAACGTAATAAAGGCCATATATGACAAACCCACAGCCAACATCGTTATCAATGGTGAAAAACTGAAAGCATTTCCTCTAAGATCAGGAACAAGACAAGGATGTCCACTCTCGCCACTCTTATTCAACATAGTTTTGAAAGTCCTAGCCATGGAAATCAGAGAAGAGAAAGAAATAAAGAGAATCCAAATTTGAAAAGAAGAAGTATAATAGTCACTGTTTGCAGATGACATGATACTGTACATAGAGAATCTTAAAGATGCCACCAGAAAACTACTAGAGCTAGTCAATGAATTTGGTAAGTTTGCAGGATACAAAATTAATGCAGAGAAATCTCTTGCATACCTATACACTAACAATACAAGATCAAAAAGAGAAATTAAGGAAACAATCCCATTCACCATTTCAACAAAAAGAATAAAAGATCTAGGAATAAACCTACCTAAGGGGGTAAAAGACTCAGAAAACTATAAGACACTGATGAAATAAATCAAAGATGACACAAACAGATGGAGAGATATACCATGTTCCTGGATTGGAAGAATCAATATTGTGAAAATGACTATACTACCCAAAGCTATACTACTATCTACAGATTCAATGTAATTCCTCTCCAATTACCAATGGTATTTTTTCCAGAACTAGAACAAAAAATCTTAAAATTTGTATGGAGACATAAAAGACCCTGAATAGCCAAAGCAATCTTGAGAAAGAAAAACAGAGCTAGAGGAATCAGGCTCCTTGACTTCAGACTGTACTACAAAGCTGCAGTAATCAAGACAATATGGTAGTGGTACAAAAACAGATATATAGATCAATGGAACAGGATAGAAAGCCCAGAGGTAAAGCCATGCACTTATGGTCAATTAATCTATGACAAAAGAGGCAAGGATATACAATAGAGAAAAGACAGCCTCTTCAATAAGTGGTGCTGGGTAAACTGGACAGCCACATGTAAAAGAATGGAATTACAACACTCCCTAACACCATACACAAAAATAAACTCAAAATGGATTAAAGACCTAAATGTAAGACCAGACACTCTAAAACTCTTAGAGGAAAATATAGGCAGAACACTCTTTGATATAAATCACAGCAAGATCTTTTTTGACCCACCTTCTAGAGTAATGGAAATAAAAATAAACAAATGGGACCTAATGAAACTTAAAAGCTTTTGCACAGCAAAGGAAACTATAAACAAGACAAAAAGACAGCCCTCAGAATGGGAGAAAATATATGCCAACGAATCAATGGACAAAGGATTAATCTCCAAAATATATAAACAGCTCATGCAGCTCAATATTAAAAAAAACAAACAACCCAATCCAAAAATGGACAGAAGACCTAAATAGACATCTCTCCAAAGAAGACATACAGATGGCCAAGAAGCACATGGAAAGCTGCTCAACATCACTAATTATTAGAGAAATGCAAATCAAAACTACAGTGGGTATCACCTCACATTCATTAGAATGGGCTTTATTGGAAAATCTACAAACAACAAATGCTGGAGAGGGTGTGCAGAAAAGGAAACCCTCTTGCATTGTTGGTGAGAATGTAAATTGGTACAGCCACTATGGAGAACATTATGGAGGTTACTTAAACAACTAAAAATAGAATTACCATATGACCCAGCAATCCCACTACTGGGCATGTACCCAGAGAAAACCATAATTTAAAAAGACGCATGCCCCTCAATGTTCTTTGCAGCACTATTTATAATAGCCAAGTAATGGAAGCAACCTAAATGCCCATTGACAGATGAATGGATAAAGAAGATGTGGTACGTATATACAATGGGTATTACTCTGCCATAAAAAGGAATGAAATTGGGTCATGTGTAGAGATTTGGGTGGATCTAGAGACTGTCATACAGAGTGAAGTTATTCAGAAAGAGAAAAACAAATGTCGTATATTAACACATATAGGTGGAGTGTAGAAAAATGATACAGATGAACCGGTTTGCAAGGCAGAAATAGCGACACAGATGTAGAGAACAAACGTATGGACACCAAGCGGGTGGACGTGGGGGGCGGGGGTGGTGGTGGTCAGATGAATTGGGAGACTGGGATTGACATGTATACACTAATATGTATAAAATAGATAACTAGTAAGAACCTCCTGTATAAGAAATACATAAAATAAAATTCAAAAATAAAATAAAATAAAATAAAAAATAAAATAAATGGTTATCCCTTGGGGGAAAAAAAAGGGGGCAACAACAGAGATCCTTGTGAGGTTGATACTATTCGATATCTTGACTGTGATGGTAAATACACGAACGCTCACAAGTGACCAGATTGTACAGAACTTAATTCATACCTGTTTACACACATACACACAAAGGAGTATGAGGAAATGTAAGACTGGTGGATTGCATCAATGCCAATATCCTGCTTTTGTTGTTATACTATAGTTTTGCACAATGTTACCATTGGGGATACTGAGCAAAGTGTGCAAGAGCTCTCTGTGTATTGTTGCATGTGAATCTACAATTATCTTGGTAAAATTTTCATTTAAAAAACAGAATAGCATTATTCTAGCCATTGGGCTATACAGATTTTTGAATCAAATAGGTAAGAATTAGATGAGAGAAAGTATATTGAGGAAGAAAAATCATAAAAGAAACACAAATGTGTTCAGTAAATCTTGGGCAAGTAGAGACTAAGAAAGATTCAGTGATGTTTCCATATTTTCAAGACAATTTATATTAAGAAAAAAAAAAACTAAGAAAAAGAGCTAGCTAGGTTGGCTGGATGGTTTCATTCATGCTAGGTGTATTTGTTGGCATGTTTTTATCATCGCCGTTGGGAATAGGAATAATGAAAGGGGTCAATTTTAAACAATTAATTGTATGCACAACAAAATTAAAGTGGGTTACAGTCAGTTATAAAACATAAACTAAAACCTGACAGAAAAAAAGCTGGAGATTTTCCACCCAAATCCTCATGGTAAATAGTTTTTCTAAAATGAATATTTTGCATTCTTGTTTTTATTATTTGCATTTGGTTTTAGGGCTACATTTTTAACATAGAAGATAATGTAGAAGAAAAAGGAAAGCTCTTCATAACAATATTGTAACTGAAGTATAATATAAATTAATAAGTTTAAAAAATTAAGCAAATCAAGAACATATGTCAATATATCATATCATGCAATTATGAACTGAATAATCAATTGGAAAATTCTTTGTAAAGTTTAAGTTCAAAGTAATGACTTTCAGATAATTTTTTGTCCTAATATACCTGAATGATAAGGTAGACTTTCCTTAACAATGGTGACTCATTAAAGCCAGGTTAACTGTCACCCACCAAATGAAAATTGCCAATAGCTTTGACAGCAAAAATGTAAATATGTTTAAGATACCATAACTCTTGACTCTAGTATTTGCAGATTGTGTTTTGGAAATAATATATGTATGTGAAAAATTAAATTATAGTATTAAGTAAATAATTGCTCAATAATATAATTGAAGTGATTTCACAAAATACTGCACAAATAGTTGTCAAATGAATGGTATATAACACAAAATGAAGTGTTATTTTAATAATAATTGTGTATCTTCTTTAATTCCCTATTAGAGTATAATCCTGGAGAAGGGAGGGATTATGCCTTAAAGTTATTTGAGTCACTCACAGTACCTAGCATGAAAAATCTTTTGATGTGTAGGGAGTTAATGACAAATTTAAAAATAATGAACAAAACTATTATCCTAAAATGGTTCTTGACATAAACATTCTAATCTTCAGAAGATTATTCTCTCTTATTCTTAGGAGAGAAGTTTCCACGTGTTACTCATGTATACTTCTCCAGAGTCTAGCAAAGCCAAGCACATAACAGGGGCTCAACACATTCTTCCTGAATTGTATCCAGAAGATTTCTACATGAAGATCAAAGGGGGTTGGTATGTAACAGATACTTGGTACAAAGAAAAATTCATTCTTAAATTGTTTGCAAATACATGTACACATAAGCAAGTAAAAATAAAATTCCACACTAAAGTTGAGGCAGTACATCCCTAAAATATTTTCATTACTATTAATAATAACACTAAAATCTGATTTTGTAATAAAAATATTTGTGTGATATTTCTTTCCATCTAGAAGTTATGTAGGAAAATATTTAAAAGAAAGTTTCAGGTGAGACTTTGTAAAATTATATGGAAAATGACCTCATTATTTCTCTCAATGATCAGATTGATGGGTATTGGCATACCTGGAAACTACTATTTTAAAAAAAAAGTAAGGGAAAGAGCATCAAATAGTCTGAAGAAAAACTAGCTGCTGAACATGCCAACATCCTAAAACTAAGTATAATTTTGTAATCTTTTAAAGTGAGATTTTTCATTTGTAAAATTATCCAAGCACTCGAGCATATTGTGAGATATTATTTACTCTATGGCTTTGTTTCCAGAGTTGGTAAAGCACATAAGCATAAATAGAAACAAGCCCTATTAGGATGGCCAGCTTATATAATACATATTTCATTATAAATCCAGATCAGGGTCCAAGGTATGACAGTGAATAATCCATTGCCAATATTATGGAAATTTTATGACTAATTACATTAATTCATATGAAACTTATTTTAAAAAGCTTTTCTAAATAGCATTAAATATTTAAATTTCAATATGTCAATTAAACTTCAGACATGGGACTTTCCTTGCATGGAAAGAAAATAATTTATCATTTTTCACCATGGCACCCTAATCTGTATAAAATCAAGTGAAGTCATACTTAGAAAGCTATTTTTAAAGTAATAAAAATTATCTTTTAGATAATTCAGTTAAACATGCTTTAAACAGAAATATATCTTCATTTTCTAAAGAGCTGTATTATATAGGTTTATGAACATTTTAATTTAATAGCTCTCCTAATCATTACAAAGTAAATCTGATAATTAAGGTCTTGTTTTGTTGGTTTTCAAAGGGAGGAAACATGCATTTTATTTTCTTCATTCAAAAATAAGTAATTCTTACAAAACTTGACTTTAAAAAAGTATATATATATGTATTGTATATGTACAAACAAACACATTTACACATACTTGACATTTCATACTACTTCTCTGTGTTATTTTCTTCATAACAAGACATTAATAGTGTCAGTTCTTTCATCTATAAACAAGGCAAGTTATTGCTTTCTCCTAATCCTGCTTTAAATGTGTGCTTTAGTACAAGTAAGTAATCTAAATATTTTGTTTGACATTAAAGAAGAAAAAGTTTCATGCTATTTTTACTATTTTATGAAAAGAAAGGTACAAGAAGGGTTTTCCAGAAATATTTCCGGACCCTCCACTCAGAGATGTTGCCAGAGGTTTTGATTTTTTTCAAAACAATCAGACTGGTTCCTTAGAGTACCATTTTCTTGCCAAACTCAATACTAATGAAAGTTCCCTGTGGAATTTTCATAAAAAGACTAAGCCTAGTAGCATTGTTCAATAAAACAAGTAAAAAGTAAATGGCAATAATTCAATAAAGTATGGCAACAGTGGAAAGAAAGTCTTTAAAAGCAAGGTTTAAACAGTTCTTAAGGATCTGATATTTCATCTCCCTGTAGACTAAATGCTATGAGGATTGGGGACCGATGTGTTAACCTGCTAACCTCCCATAATAGCATGACAGATGCTTCCTACCTGAAGGAGTAATGCCTGGGAGAGAGAGAAGAAGATGGAGACTGACGGAATGCCCAGGGAGAGTATTGATCAAATGACTCTTTTCTGGTAACCATTACAGAGATATGAGTTGACAGTAATTAAAATGACTTACACACTGGGATGGTTTCAAACTCAAATCTTCGACTGAAGACACCATAGCCTGCTGCTGTGCGTGCTCGAATTTGGAAGACATATACTGAAGCTGGTTTCAAGCCCTCTGCGGTTATAGTTGTCTCTTTAGATTTGATAATTGTATAGCTGGTTTCTTGGTCCTTGGATTACACATGTATATGCAATAAAAAAAAGTCAAAAAATGAATTATTAATGACAGCAAAACACAGAATCAAAGATAAGAAAAAAATCAGAAAATAACAGATTTGCTATTAGTACAAATATGACATTTTACAAACAAAATCCTACGCACCCTAGTTGTGTTAGTTATATAGAACCTTAAAGTATTATCTAGAACTCATAGATGTAAGATATGTTCTCCACCCATCCGCCACACTTGCCTTGGGCAGAAACAAATATGTAAACTTTAAAAATAAAATTTCCAGGAGATACACTATTTTACAGATACACTAATTTAGTATTGCTAATTGTGAGCTTGTTTTTCTCATAAATGATTTATTGGAGTGCAACTAACATGTTGCTTGTTTATAGAGGAAGGTGACAATGTCTGATATACAGCCAGGTAAGACTTATGCCTTTTATCTTCAGTGAATTTGATTTCTTTTTAAATTTTATTTTATATATATTTTAATTTTTTAACATCTTTATTGGAGTATAATTGCTTTACAATGGTGTGTTAGTTTCTGCTGTACAACAAAGTGAATCAGCTATACATAAACATATATCTCCATATCCCTTCCCTATTGCGTCTCCCTCCCACCCTCCCTATCCCACCCCTCTAGGTGGACACAGAGCACCGAGCTGATCTCCCTGTGCTATGCGGCTGCTTCCCACTAGCTATCTATTTTATATTACGAAGTGTATATATGTCCATGCCACTCTCTGACTTCGTCCCAGCTTACCGTTCCCCCTCCCCGTGTCCTCAACTCTATTCTCTTCGTCTGTGTCTTTATTCCTGTCTGGCCCCTAGGGTCTTCAGAACTTTTTTTTTTTTTTTTAGATTCCATATATTTGTGTTAGCATGAGGTATTTGTTTTTCTCTTTCTGAATTACTTCACTCTGTATGACAGTCTCTAAGTCCAACCACTTCACTACAGATAACTCAGTTTTGTTTCTTGTTATGGCTGAGTAATATTCCATTGTATGTATATGCCATATCTTCTTTATCCAGTCATCTGTAGATGGACATTTAGGTTGCTTCCATGTCCTGGCTATTGTAGATAGCCCTGCAATGAACACTGTGGTACATGACTCTTTTTGAATTATGAATTTCCCAGGGTATATGCCCAGTAGTGGGATTGCTGGGTCATATGGTAGTTCTATTTTTAGTTTTTTAAGGAACCTCCATACTGTTCTCCATAGTGGCTGTATTAATTTACCTTCTGACCAACAGTTCAAGATGATACCCTTTTCTCCACACCCTCTCCAGCATTTATTCTTTGTAGATTTTTTTGATGATGGCCATTCTGACTGGTGTGAGGTGATACCTCATTGTAGTTTTGATTTGCATTTCTATGATGATTAGTGATGTTGAGCATCCTTTCATGTGTTTGTTGGCAATCTGTATATCTTCTTTGGAGAAATGTCTATTTAGATCTTCTTCCCATTTTTGGAATGGGTTGTTTGGGTTTTTTTTGATATTGTGCTGCTTGTATATTTTGGAGATTAATCCTTTGTCAGTTGCTTCATTTGCAAATATTTCTCCCATTCTGAGGCTGTCTTTTCATCTTGTTTATGGTTTCCTTTGCTGTGCAAAAGCTTTTAAGTTTCAATAGGTCTCATTTGTTTATTTTTGTTTTTATTTCCATTTCTCTAGGAGGTGGGTCAAAAAGGATCTTGCTGTGATTTATGTCATAGAGTGTTCTGCCTATGTTTTCCTCTAAGAATTTTACAGTGTCTCGCCTTACATTTAGGTCTTTAATCCATTTTGAGTTTATTTTGTGTATGGTTTTAGGGAGTGTTCTAATTTCATTCATTTACATGTAGCGTCCAGTTTTCCCAGCACCACTTATTGAAGAGGCTGTCTTTTCTCCATTGTATATTCTTGCCTCCTTTATCAAAGATAAGGTGACCATATGTGTGGGGGTTTATCTCTGGGCTTTCTATCCTGTTCTATTGATCTATATTTCTGTTTTTGTGCCAGTACCATACTGTCTTGTTTACTGTAGCTTTGCAGTATAGTCTGAAGTCTGGGAGCTGGATTCCACCAGCTCTGATTTTCTTCCTCAAGATTGCTTTGGCTATTCGGGATCTTTTGTGTTTCCATACAAATTATGAATTTTTCTGTTCTAGTTCTGTGAAAAATGCCATTGGTAGTTTGCTAGGGATTGCACTGAATCTGTAGATTGCTTTGGGTAGTATAGTCATTTGCACAATGTTGATTCCTCCAGTCCAAGAACGTGGTATATCTCCCCATCTCTTTGTATCATCTTTAATTTCGTTCATCAGTGTCTTATAGTTTTCTGCATATAGGTCTTTTGTGTCCTTAGGTAGGTTTATTCCTAGGTATTTTATTCTTTTTGTTGCAATGGTAAATGAGAGTGTTTCCTTAATTTCTCTTTCAGATTTTTCATCATTAGTGTATAGGTATGAAAGAGATTTCTCTGCATTAATTTTGTATCCTGCTAGTTTATCAAATTCATTGATTGGCTCTACTAGTTTTCTGGTAGCATATTTAGGATTCTCTATGTATAGTATCATGTCATCTGCAGTGACAGTTTTACTTCTTCTTTTCCAATTTGGATTCCCTTTATTTCTTTTTCTTCTCTGATTGCTGTGGCTAAAACATCCATAACTACATTGAATAATAGTTTTGAAAGTGGGCAACCTTGTCTTATTCCTGATCTTAGTGGAAATGGCTTCAGTTTTTCATCACTGAGAACGATGTTGGCTGTGGGTGTGTCATATATGGCCTTTATTATGTTGAGGTAAGTTCCCTCTATGCTTACTTTCTGGAGAGTTTTTATCATAAATGGGTGTTGAATTTGTCAAAAGCTTTTTCTGCATCTATTGAGATGATCATATGGTTTTTCTCTTTCAATTTGTTAATATGGTGTATCACATTGATTGATTTGCGTATATTGAAGAATCCTTGCATTTCTGGGATAAACCCCACTTGATCATGGTGTACGGTCCTTTTAATGTGCTGTTGGATTCTGTTTGCTAGTAGTTTGCTGAGGATTTTTGCATCTATGTTCATCAGTGATATTGGTCTGTAGTTTTCTTTTTTTGTGACATCTTTGTCTGGTTTTGGTATCAGGGTGATGGTGACCTCTTAGAATGAGTTTGGGAGCGTTCCTCCCTCTGCTATATTTCGGAGGAGTTTGAGAAGGATAGGTGTTAGCTCTTCTCTAAGTTTTTGATAGAATTTGCCTCTGAAGCCATCTGGTCCTGGGCTTTTGTTTATTGGAAGATTTTAAATCACAGGCTCAATTTCAGTGCTTGTGATTGGTCTGTTTATATTGTCTATTTCTTCCTGGTTCAGTCTCGGGAGGTTGTGCTTTTTTAAGAATTTGACCATTTCTTCCAGGTTGCCCATTTTATTGTCATATAGTTGCTTGTAGTAATCTCTCATGATCCTTTGTATTTCTGCACTGTCGGTTGTTACTTCTCCTTTTTCATTTCTAATTCTTTTGATTTAAGTATTCTCCCTTCTTTTCTTGATCAGTCTGGCTAGTGGTTTATCAATTTTATCTTTTCAAAGAACCAGCTTTTAGTTTGATTGATTTTAGCTATTGTTTTCTTCATTTCTTTTTCATTTATTTCTGATCTGAACTTTATGATTTCTTTCCTTCTGCTAACTTTGGGGTTTTTTTTTCTTCTTTCTTCTCTGATTGCTTTAGGTTTAAGGTTAGGTTGTTTATTTGAGATTGTTCTTTTTCCTTGAGGTAGGATTGTATTGCTGTAAACTTCCCTCTTAGAACTGCCTTTGCGGCATCCCATAGGTTTTGAATTGTCGTGTTTTCATTGTCATTTGTTTCTAGGTAGTTTTTGATTTCCTCTTTCATTTCTTCAGTGATCTCTTGGTTATTTAGTAGTGTATTGTTTAGCCTCCTTGTGTTTGTACATATTTTTTCCTGTAATTGATAGATAGTCTCACAGCATTGTGGTCAGAAAAGATACTTGATACAATTTCAATTTTCTTACATTTACCAAAGCTTGATTTGTGACCCAAGATATGATCTATCCTGGAGAATGTTCCATGAGCACTTGAGAAGAAAGTGTATACTGTTGTTTTTGGATGGAATGTCCTATAAATATCAAATAAGTTCATATTGTTTAATGTATCATTTAAAGCTTGTGTTTCCTTATTTATTTTCATTTTGGATCATCTGTCCACTGGTGAAAGTGGGGTGTTAAAGTCCCCTAGTATTATTGTGTTACTGTTGATTTCTGCTTTTATGGCTATTAGCATTTGCCTTAAGTATTGAGGTGCTCCGAAGTTGGGTCCATAAATGTTTACAATTGTTAATGGATTGATTAATTGGATTGATCCATTGATCATTATGTAGTGTCCTTCTTTGTATCTTGTAATGGTCTTTACTTAAAGTCTATTTTGTCTGTTATGAGAATTGCTACTCCAGTTTTCTTTTGATTTCCATTTGCATAAAATATCTTTTTCCAACCCCTCATTTTCAGTCTGTGTGTGTCCTAGGTCTGAAGTGGGTCTCTTGTAGACAGCATATATATGGGTCTTGTTTTTGTAACCATTCAGCCAGTCCATGTCTTTTGGTTGGAGCATTTAATCTATTTACATTTAAGGTAGTTATCAATAAGTGTGTTGCTATTACCATTTTCTTAATTGTTTTGGGTTTGTTATTGTAGGTCTTTTCCTTCTCTTGTGTTTCCTGCCAACCAAGTTCCTTTAGGATTTGTTGTAAGGCTGGTTTGGTGGTGCTGAATTCTCTTAGCTTTTGTTTGTCTGTAAAGGTTTCAATTTCTCCATCAAATCTGAATGAGATCCTTGCTGGGTAGAGTAATCTTGGTTGTAGGTTTTTCTCTTTCATCACTTTTAATATGTCCTGCCAGTATGGGGATTCCCTTGTGTGTTATTTGTTGTTTTACCTTGCTGCTTTTAATATTTTTTCTTTGTATTTAATTTTTGATAGTTTGATTAATATGTGTCTTGGCATGTTTCTCCTTGCATTTATCCTGTATGGGACTCCCTATGCCTCCTGCACTTGACTGACTATTTCTTTTCCCATGTTAGGGAAGTTTTCAACTATAATCTCTTCAAATATTTTCTCAGTCCCTTTCTTTTTCTCTTCTCCTTCTGGGACCTCTATTGTTTAAATGTTGGTGCCTTTAATGTTGTCCCAGAGGTCTCTGAGGCTGTCTTCAATTCTTTTCATTCTTTTTTCTTTATTCTGCTCTGCAGTAGTTATTTCCACTCTTTTATCTTCCAGGTCATTTATCCATTCTTCTGCATCAGTTATTCTGCTATTGATTCCTTCTAGAGAATTTTTACTTTCATTTATTGTGTTGTTTATCATTGTTTGTTTGCTCTTTAGTTCTTCTAGGGCTTTCTTAAATGTTTCTTTTATTTTCTCCATTCTATTTCCAAGATTTTGGATCATCTTTACTATCATTACTCTGAATTCTTATTCATGTAGACTGCCTATTTCCTCTTCATTTGTTTGATCTGGTGGGTTTTTATCTTGCTCCTTCATCTGCTGTGTATTTCTCTGTCTTCTTATTTTGCTTAACTTACTGTGTTTGGGGTCTCCTTTCTGCAAGCTGCAGGTTTGTAGTTCCCCTTGTTTTTGGTGTGTGTCCCCAGTGGGTAAAGGTCGTTCAGTGGGTTGTGTAGGCATCCTGGTGGAGAGGACTTGTACCTTTGTTCTGGTGGATGAGGCTGGATTTTGTCTTTCTGGTGAGCCAGACTGCATCCGGTGGTGTGTCTTGGTGTGTCTGCAACCTTATTATGATTTTAGGCAGCCTCTCTGCTAACCGGTGGGTCTGTGTTCCTGTCTTGCTCGTTGTTTGTCATAGGGTGTCCTGCAGTGTAGCTTGCTTGTCATTGAGTGGAGCTGAGCCATAGCATTGAGATGGAGATCTCTGTGAGAGCTTTTGCCATTTGATATTACATGAGCCAGGAGGTCTCTGGTGGACCAATGTCCTGAACTCGGCTCTCCCACCTCAGAGGCTCCGGGTTGACACCTGGCTGCAGCACCAAGACTATGATTGTGGAGGCTTGGTGATTCCAAAATCTGATATAGTAGGCCAGCAGGCCAGAGACTCTGGGAAGAGTTGCAGCCCAAATGAAGGCCACTGGCAGAATCCCTTGAATTTGATTTCTAAGCATATTTAGGGGTTGGGAGAAGGAATGTGAACTTCACTGGAGAAATTTAATTTTAACTCACTAAGTCGAAACAGTGAGTTTTAAAGAAAAATTTCACATAAGCAAAATAATTTTTTCCTTTTTTAAAACTTCATTTTTTCACTCTCATGTGTTTGGGCTGGGTTAGTAGTGAATGGAGATGAAGGGGAAAAAGTCACCTAAAAGATAGCTTTGGAAAGTGAAACAGAGAGGAACTATTCCTATTTTGACTGCTAACAAAAGTCTAGACAAACCATCTATAACTCCTCATTATCTCTGAAGTTACCACTCTGAATATAAAGTGTTAGATATGTAAAGATTTAATACACATTCCCTGCTTTGAACTTTCTCTTCCCTTATGTTTTTCTGTGTGAATTTTTGGCTAAGCTTGTTTTTTCCTTAAGGTCTTTTCACATGTATTAAATTTCTGATAGATATTATAGGATGAATTAAAGATAGGTTATGATTAGAGATTTTATTCCCCTTTTTTAAGAATTGGGCTTTACTTAAAAGAACTTATTGATGCCTGTAAATCATTATTTTCTAAATATTTCAGGGAATTTTGTCTTTACAAGCAGAAAAAATGTATTGATTTTTTAAAAAGATCCAAGGGAAACAACACGCAAAGGATTTATTTTTCCTAAATGAGAAAAAAAAATTGAAAACAAGAAAATAACATTTACTTCTCAAGTACTCTAGTAGGAATAAGGTTATTATTTAATGTTCATAATGCTATTAAAAAGTAAAACAAATGCAAACCACACTCCTTGTTCCTTGAAGTTTACAGCATGCCATGCTGTACCTTTAGTGTGAACATTGAAATCACGTGCTAAAACACAGCAAACCCATTTTTACTTTATCCTCAGTTTCCTTATCTGTAAAATTGGGATAAAAATTGGTGGCTGGATATTCTCACAGAAATGTTGTAAGAATGAAACAGATAATGCAAGTGAAAACGTGTATTAAACTGTAAAGCACATGTTTTAATTGTCATAATTATTATTTTAATTTTTTTCTAATTTGACACATCAAAGTCAACTTCTAACCATATTCTATGCTACCACCAATACAATGTACAATAAACAATGGGTAAATATTCTTCCCTTAAAGCAGTTTACCATTCCTCATTTAATACGTTCAAACATATAACATTTTCTTAGGGTTATGTATATCCAAATTTCTCTATAGATAGATATGGTTTAAATTCTAATCCAAATAGATTTTTCTGATTCAGTCTACATAAACAATTGATCTTTGTTTTTTTTTAACACTCACGTTAGTTTAAGTGCCTAGTCTCTAAAGTGCTTAGGAAACTTTATTAGAGTTTTCAAAGAATTTAAAGTAGAAAAATAAATTCTATAAAGTTTTACCTAGTAATGTCAGTCATTTTCTTCACTCAGAAATATTTACTGATCTTGTCTACTCTATTACCCCTTCTGTTTGCTAGGGGTAGAACAGTAAAAAAAGCAGGCAATTTCTTGATGTGTTCCTTTTAAAAGGGGTAAATAGCTTCTATAAACTATTGTAGTTACTGATAATCTGAGTACACTCAAGTTTATGGCTGAATGTGTAAGACTTTCTTAGTAATATTATCCTTTCCAGTTTGGCTGTGATTGAATCAGTAATTTTCAGTAAAAAATGATAAAATATATGTTTGCTACTATTTGCATTTTGTTTAAAGGGAATTTGAGTTCATGAGAAAAATCTAGACAAAACTGAAGTTATGATTCTGGTATATTTGATATAATTAGGATTTTTACATGAAGTATTAACATTTATATGTAAAGTAAGATTTTTTTTTTAATGAAAAATAGCATAGGAATATCAGGGTTAGAATTCCAACCATGTTATTAACTAAGTACATGTGTAAATGTGGGTATGCAACTCAACCTAAGTTTTTTTCTTCTTTAAAATAGGATGAAATTATTTATCAACACTCTGTGAGGACACAGAGATAGAGATAATATACATAGCACCCAGCACAATCTTCTGAGCATTAGAACTTCTAGGTAAATTTGATTTTACCCTATAGCATGATGGCAAATTCTTCTACTGAAAAGAAAAAAAAATTTAAAAGCTTACATGATTGTAACTCTTAACTATTGAAAAAGTAGAAATTGATAATTTTGTCAAAAATAGAAAAAAAATCATTGCAAGGAAACTGGAATGCTGTTCCTTGAAATAAATGTATAATCTAACATCAGTTGATTATACAAAATTATACAGCATTCCGTCTGATTTATCTGTTAACATTATGTATGTCTCAGTGGTTCCTTATTGCGGGTCTAATGGTATGTTGTCTATCTGAGTTAGTTGAATACTATATTATTGAAGAGACTTAGCGAATATATCTAAGGGATCAAAACCCATAAATACACATTTTGAACCCTCGAATTATCTTCTAAAATTTGCTTCTGATCCACTCCTTTAAATCATCCTCATAAATTTCTCCATTTCACAAACCTATACACACATCTTCAACACCCACAACCAAATGTTGCCAAGTCCTTGGTCAGGGTAGTGGTTTGCTGCCTTCATGCCCCAGCTGAGCAAATGAGCTACATTCCCCAGCTGCTTAGCAAACACTGTTCACAGGCAGCGAGGGGAAGGAGCCAGCTGGTAAACACCCTGCCAAAGGGCAGCTTCCCTTTGCCTCTGTCTTTAATTAAGAGATGGCAATGGGCCCATCACCATGCAGGAGCAGAGAGGCCCAATGACCTCTATTAGAGCAGGGCAATCACAGGCAGAAATGCCAGCTGGCGAATGTGTGAGCCCTGGAAAGCTCTGCCACCTGTGTCTGGCCAAGAGCCATCCAATAAAATGGTGGTATCATTCTGAAGATTCAAAATGAGCTCTGGAAACCTATCAGGACCCCCACCTCAATACATGGTATAAAAGCTCATTATCCTTTTTTTTCCTTCTTAAAGTGTTAAAAAAAAAACCCAACCTTTTTGTGTATTTTACTGGTGTGCTCAATAATTTTGCTTGGCAAAAAAGTCGGGAATTAGTATCTTCTCTGTAAAATGGAAAACACTGACCAAAAGTTAACTTCCCCAAAATAATATATAAGGGTTGCTGCGTTAAAAGCATGTAGGTAGGCAACTTGTTATTCATTTATTGAGAATATGAATAGAAATCTTTTCTCCCCAAATCATTTTTTCTTACTTTCAGTTATGCAGATAATTTCCTTAAAGACAAAAAAAAAAAAGGATATGGGAGGGGGAAGGGTAAGCTGTGACAAAGCGAGAGAGATGCATGGACATATATACACTACCAAATGTAAGGTAGATAGCTAGTGGGGAGCAGCCGCATAGCACAGGGAGATCAGCTCAGTGCTTTGTGACCACCTGGAGGGGTGGGATAGGGAGTGGGAGGCAGGGAGACGTAAGAGGGAAGAGATATGGGAACATATGTATATGTATAACTGATTCACTTTGTTATAAAGCAGAAACTAACACACCACTGTAAAGCAATTATACTCCAATAAAGATGTTAAAAAAAAAAAAAAGACAAACTCATTGGTCCATCTAGTTGCTTCAGGTAAAGAAAAACTATGCAGGAAAACAAGTACTTGTTAAACTTTTAGTCGTCCTGCTGTTGAACTTTATTTCATCTAAGATATGTATATTCAAATATATAGTCTTCATAGTATATTTATTTTAAAATGTCATTATGCACCTCAACTTCTTTTAAAATCAATTTAATTACAATAAAAATCTGGAAACTTAAAATGTTTACAAAAGAATTCATAAAGATATATATATATATATATATATATATATATTTGCCTAGCTTTGCATTAGTATGCAGTAATAAAGCTTACAAAAAACTTGAAAAAGGAATGTAAACATTAATTTAACCAATTGTTTTTGGATACAGCATGTGCTTAAATTGTAGACTTCTAGCATTGGCAATTCAGTTTGGACCACTACTCCCAGAGAACGGAAATCAGTGAGGGTATTAATATTAAAATATTTTATTTGGTTTACCCTATTTTTTTTCAGTAAACACTGTAAATCTTATTGCAACATAGCTTTGTCTCAGAGGTATTTTCTTAGGACACTCTTGGTGAATAATGTATTAAATAATATATATATTTTTGAAATATAAGTATCTTCATTTGTGTTCCTTAATAATCCACTAGTTACATATAATGCCACCAGCAAATCATTCCTAGAGACAACTATTTCAAACATGATAATTGAGCTTTTATTTATCTATTTATAAAATGAATATATGAATATTGTATAGACATCCAAAACCTAAAAAGAATGTAGATAACCTCACTCTCCCCCACATAAACTTGGCTGTTTTGTACTCTGTTGTATCTTTACACAGGTAATTGTTGAATCAATGATGAACGAAGCAATTAAAAAGTGCTATGAATTGGGACTTCCCTGGTGGCACAGTGGTTAAGAATCTGCCTGTCAATGCAGGGGGCCCGGGTTTGAGCCCTGGTCCAGGAAGACCCCACATGCCATGGAGCAACTAGGCCCGTGCACCACAACTACTGAGCCTGCACTCTAGAGCCCATGTGCCACAACTACTGAAGCCCACGTGCCTAGAACCCATGCTCCACAACAAGAAAAGCCACAAAGAGAAGCTTGCACACCACAACAAAGAGTAGCCCCTGCTTGCAGCAACTACAGAAAGCCTGTGTGCAGCAACGAAGAACCAATGCAGCCAAATAAATAAATAAATAAAATTTATTTAAAAAAAAATCAGTTGCAAGAAAGTTTTTTAACAAATGTTATGAATTACTTCAATGTATTTCAATGTTTTATCTATAATCTTTCATCTATGCATATAAATGGAATGTTGAATTTTTAAGTAACTTTCATTAACAGGATATCAGTATTTCTCATGATACTTTTGCATTAGTATAAGTGGGACCATTCATTTCCCCTCTCGTTTCCAATGTTCTACCTTGGACAATTTCTTAGGTATTGCAGAGTAAGTTTTTGAACTTCCACCCTTTTCATTCTTCCCTAAGAGAGAAGGAGCAATGTCTCTGGGAGTTTGGGAGAAGCAACTGGGTAAGTGTGGCTGAGCCCTTCCTTCCCTTCTCTTTTGGGATCTGCTTCTCTGCATTATGTCAGCAATCTTTTATACTCCTACCTCCATAGGACACATACGTCTGGGCCAGGGTCTCCTATCCACCTCTTAGAGACTAGTTTGGGCACTCATCTATCTTTATCTGGTCTATTAGAACTCAGGTTGTTCTAAGTAGTGTATGCCATTCAGATCTAGTCTGTACAAAAAATCACAGTAAAATAGGGTGGGAGTTGTCGCTTCCAACATGGAAGCAACAAGGTGGCTACATATCTAAGCCAAATATTCCAGTCCAGCTTTAGAAATTATAAGTTCATCTTTAGTTTCCACCTGTTTATTCCTTTATCAATAGCTCATTCAGTTGTGGATTCAGCAAAGAGGAAGAGGGATGATTATTGCCTTTAGATTTCAACAACTATTATGCCAAAACATGTGAGAGTGGACCTAGGAGCCAACTCAGTGAAGAAGAGGAAATCAAGAAACTATAGGGAATGTGAAGCATACACTTCCAATTTTATGCCCTCAAATTTTTAAAATAAATTTTATGCTACAGTGTTAGATTTTTGTTATATTTTAAAATTATAAGGTACATATACACCTTATCTGCCTATACTTCCTTAATAGTATAGGTATTATGCAGGGTTACTGGCCATAAGAATGTGTTTTTCCTTGTGGTACACTGCAGTTACTACTGAAGGTTAACAACTCCAGTGTTTGGGACACTTTGAAAATGTCCTATGATTTCATCTTTTAATGCTGTGAACCCTAGTTAAGCTAATGTTGGACTCTACGGCAGTATCCTGGCGGTGTAAATTATTTGGCAGCAGCAGAACACAAATAAAGTGCTCCCTGTACACTTCCAGCTTTCATAATCATGACTGCAAGTCAATTGTCATTGATTTACACATAAAATACCAACACGCTTTTCTATAAATTGGATAACTGCAGTTTTTAAAATTAAAAAAAAAAGAAGAAGAAAAGATATTCTTTATTCTTAGTCCCACCTTTTCAAAATATTTGATTTCATACTCCAGGATGATTCCATTGGGGCGATCTGGCTCTTGCCAAGACAAAGAGATGCTGTTTTTTGCAATTTTCCCCTTTTTCACATTGGTGACTGGAGAGGGAGCTGCAAAATAAAGAGTAGCATGATTAACAGAGCCTTGAAATTACACCGGTCTATAATGTATATTGGGCATTCTTGACATGTAGAATAATAAAAATCCCAAATAATTAAATTTTCATTTTACTTGGAAACAATTATACTTTATATACAATTTTTACAGATTTTGAAGTGTTTTAAAAAAATATAAATCAACTAATATCCTGAGAATTTTCTGTAATAAAATTGTAGTCACATAGAATCTTAAGTCTACATTTTCTCTATAAAGTTTAGATACATAAACTATCTTACTTTTGATAAAATAAAGATGTTCTTGATGACCTTATGTATATTCTATATTCCTAAAATTTGTGGACTCTGTATAATATATCCCATTACACTAATAATACATAATTATCTATATTACCACATTTTTACAGCATTAAAACTCTTATAATTTCTTATTTTTGAAATCATATGGGTCCTATAACCACTGAAATTCATACATTAAATATAGTGGAGTTTTTCTTAAAAATATGCTATTAAATGTGTTAATATATTGAAAACAATAGCAAATAAAAGAGACATTTTCCTTCATTTCCATTTCCCCAAATATTTCAATAGAAATCACAATCATTTATGGTGTTCATTGCTATTTGCCAGTGTCTATTAAATGACACTGATGAAAATAGAAAAAAGATATGCTATTTTAGGTATATCTGAATATTTTGAAGTCACACACATATGAATATTTATTTCAACATCCATTTTTTATCAATTTGCTAAGACTTGTATAGACTCTCGGTTTGACACCATAAAGAGGTATTGACAAATACTTTTCTTGATGTAGATAACCTTTATTTTTGTAGTTTTCAGCTTTTATAGACAACCAAGGAAAAAAACCATCATGGACTACTGGATGGTATATATAATATATATATTTTATATATATATATATACACACACACACATATGTATGTGTGTGTGTGTATGTATAAAGAGATAGAGAAATAATATATAATATACATATTTTATATATAAAATACATATCTTATAACGTATATACATTATATATACATATATATTTATATAATGTATACATATAATAAGATGGAAAAGAGGTCAGCCATAGTGAATAGTGTATAACCACAGGCTTAGCCCTATGTGAACAGTATTAGACATCTGGTGAGATTAAAATTTAAAGATATGTTATATACATATATATGTATAGTATTTCTAACTATTTTAATTTCCAGCAGGGTTCAGACAAAGTAATACACTCTAATTCGTCATGTTTAATTATTTTTTCTACACCTCCAAAAATGTAATCAAATCAGAGGCACCACTTTGAGCAACAGACTGCAAGAACAAAGTTTAGAACTGTTTGGTGAGCCCCATACTGGTGTGACAAGGGTGTGGGGAAGAGGCTCATCATTTAAAAACAGAAGTGAGATCCTGTCGCTCCTCTGTGTCTCTCTGTTTCACTGCAGAGTGAAAGCCAAACGTGCAAATGCATACAAGCATCACTACCGTTTGGCTCTCTACATCTCTGACCTCATCATCTCCTGCTACCCTTCTTCAGCAGCTCTACCCAGGCTGGCTGTCTTTAGGCACTTCTGACACACTACTGCCTAAGGATCTTTGTATTTGCATCCTATTATTCAGAGGTGCTTCTCACCCTGACTTCTCCAGGGCTTTCTCCCTGCTCTGGGTTTCTCACTGAGACCTTTCGTGTCTGTTCTCTACCTCAGTCCCCCTCACCTCACCATGCCCTCTGTTTCTTCAGTGTTTTATTTTTCTCCCTAGTTCTTGAACTTCCACCATCTGATATTCATATCTTAATTTTATATTTGCTTTTTTCAGTCCTCTCAAGTAAAATGTAATTTTTATGAAAGCAGGAATATCGTTTATTTCATTCACAGCTGAATCCCTAGATCTAGAACAGCACCCGAACAGAGAAGGATTCCATAAATATGTATGGAATAAATGACTGGTGGTAAAAAATCAAATATAGAGAAAACCTTTATTTTTTATTATGTATTATGTCAACAAACTCATCTATGAAACGTGTGAAGTGTCTTTCAATAAAATTAAAATAGAGACAGATATACTCTGTAAGAGCAAAATTTGTTAACTAGTGTTTTCTAGTGTTTTATGTACTCATAATAGGGTGATGATGACTTTGGTACTATAAAATGTACTTTTATTCTTTTAATCATAGCACTTTTTGTGGTATTCAGATTCAGAGGATGCATAATTTCAGCCTTATCTGCTTTTCTTAAACATGTCCAGCTCCACAAATTTTCTGGACTACTACAGAACACATAGTGTGCATACAAAGCTAAAATTGTCTAAAAGAAGTTTTGAAATTGCAGTGTATTTACTTCCACAGAAACTTCACTGGACTGGTGGTTCTCACAGTCACATTTTGGCATAAGTTCAAAGTCCCTATTGATTCCCTCATGAGGGAAAATTCATGCCATATTTGGTATTGTGGACAAAGCATTCAGAAGACATGGAAACAAGAAAGAGGAAGCTATAAGCCCCCTAGCTCATCATAGTGTTTGTAGCAAAATAGCAAATTTACTGACAGAAACAGGAACAGAGAATTAAGGAAGACAGTAGAATTTTTTTTAATGTACTTTGTTCAGTAGTGAATACCTTTATGAATTATCTTAAATTATAAACTATACTCACTTTCCCATTACCACTACATATTTTTTGCATTATACTTTAGTAAAGATCCAGACAAAGACTGTCTTTAAAGTTCTTCACTCATTTTACTACATTGCAAACATTCTCATTTTGATTGATGTATTTCTTGTAGGTAGCTATCAGTTTTCACTTAATAAATTGACAGTGCTGCCAACTTTCTATTCATAATTGCATTTAACATGTATGCTCCATGAAGACAGGGATTAATTTGGTTTAGTTCACTGCTATATTCCCGGCACCAGAAAATTACTTGGCATATAGATATTTCATAAATTTTCATTGAATGGAAACATGCATGAATGAATGAATGGGAAATACATACATCATCATGTATCATTCAAAACCGAGTTTTTCTCATCTTACTTGCATATACTGGGATCTTATTATTTGGAGATTTATGCTTTATTTTAAAGCAATCAATTCTTTAATAAAATAATCAACCATTTCAACATGAAGCTATCAAATAAACATCAGCACAGACATAACCAGCCTAAAGCGGAATTCTTTGTTATTTACTTACATCCATCAAAGTTAAACATAAACTGTATGGCTTTCAAAGACTGTTTGATTTAATAAACACCATTGTTTTCCAACTTTGTTGTCTCAGAGGCTAAATAATATCCTTTAAATCATGGTTCAGAATGGAGGGAGAAGAGGAAACCACTTCTCAGCTCAGAGTAATTCAAGAATAATTTGCTCTGTGACGGGACCATCTCTGCATCATTTGTGTAAAGCTGATCAAAGTGGGGACACTGACAGCTCCTGGAGGCACAATGATGATGTGCAAATTGTAAATGTAAGCACTCTTACCCTACTGCAAAGTATTTTACAGATAATATGTACATTAAAATAACTGTAACCAGATTTGTCAATTGCAGGGCATGTTTAATTTATTTCATTCATCTCCCTCACTAATACCGTCTGCTCATTCTTTATCTACTCAACCATTTATTAAGTAAGCCTGGAACAAAATGAGAATTATGACACAGAGCATTGCTTCTTGTAAAATTGCACTGGATGATGTTACATCATAAAACTATTACCATCCTAGTGTAAGAAGAACAAAAATACTAGGAATCGAGTTGTGAATAGAAAATAATTTACATAGCTTCTAAGTTTCATCTTATGTGGAAACATCCCAAATTGTTTCTGTATTGTAGCTTCTATATTGGAGGTGAACTTTGAATACCACTATAATAAAGCAAGATATTTATCCCTTAGTAACATTTCCCATTATGGGCTAATTTGTCTAATTGAACTTAAAAAACTTAAATTGAGAATGGTTTTATATTTATAGAAAGATTATTAAAGTAGTACAGAGAGATTCCCTGTATCCCACACCTAATGTCCTCTATTAGAAATATCTTTACAAAAAAGTGGATATATGTATATGTATAACTGACTCACTTAGTTGTACCACAGAAACTAACACAACATTGTAAATCAACTATACTCCGATAAAAATTTTTTAAAAAGATGTTGTAAGATGTTTCCTACAACAGTACAGTATATTTATCACAATTAATGAACCAATATTGATACATTATTATTAATTAAAGTTCATTTTTATTCAGATTTCCTTATTTTTACTTATTATCCTTTTTATACCCCAGGATCACACTCAGTATCTGCCCAAATTATTGTCTCTTCAACCTATATACTTGTTTGTTTAATCATTTATTTATATTCATGTGGAGTACGGACACATGGGTTTTTTATACTTTAGCTTATAATCTAATACTTTATTTTTTACTTATATTGTTAAAGGTTTGGCCATTGATTACTCTTTCAGTTAGCTCCTATATCTCTTTGACATACCCCTATCATCCCGGGTTTTTCTGTCTGTTTTCTAGATCACTTTCTTTCCCCCTGGCACTGCAAGACCAGATGCGCTAGGTCCATCTTGTTTATTTACTGTCCTCAATCATAGAATAAGTAATTTCTCCTAGGAACACTGGTTTCTTTTATTGGAGAATTCCAAGGTCTGGATAAGTGTGCTCCTTGCTACTGGGGTTTTGCTTCTTGGCCCTCTCAGCTGGCAAAGCCAGGAAATAAATGGGTGTATGTTAACCTGTGTATATCTGTAAACATTTCTAAATATAACTATATGTGTGTATATATATATATATATGTTAAGCTAAACATACATGTAAACTGATGTCACCAACTCTAATCAGTTATCACACAGATTATTCTATCTTCTTCACCCTAACTTATCTGTAACCTCCTACTTCAACAGAGGCTCCCACCATCTGCCATCCATTTACTTAATTGTTTAATTCCAGTATATATGTCTAGTGGTTAAAGAATTGCCAATCTGTGTCTGTTTGACTTATTGATAATTATATAACGTAGAAATCTCTAACATCTCAATGGCACAAGCAATGACATACAAAATTCTGCTGTTATGTAAAACAGCATATCATCCTAACTTTTCAAATATAAAAGCTAGTTTAGGGCACAGTGTCCTTAGATGGGAAGGGATGCCATGACACAGACAGCTTTGAAGTCAAGCAGAATTGGCTTCAAATCCTTTGGCAACCAGCCATCTCCTAGCTGAGTGATTCTGTTTAAGTTACTTAACCACTATGAATGTAAATTTTATCTTTAAAATAGGAACAATGATACAAACTTTTTATAAGACTGTAGTCTGATTCTGTATTACAGTATTGGTATAGGGTAGGTACCAATTAAGTACTGTTTGTATTAATAGTCTTAAAATATTAGACAATTGTTTAAGAAGACTTCAATAACAGATTCTAACTCCTTAATCCTTTCAACCTTTCATCAATCAAAATTATATGTAGCCTATTCTCTAAACTTGACACTGTTCTAAATGTTGGGGGGGTGAGATCAAAAGGCAAAGTACCTATACAGATAAGATATTTAATTTTCAACATCCAGTGGATTTCACAACTCTACATAAATAAATAGTTATAGGTAAACTTCCTGCATCATTGCAGATTTTTTTAAAGACCTAAAAGTGTTGAATTTTTAATTGCTAATTAAATGACTAATAATTCACTTAATATAGATTGATGTGTGTCTCATTATTCAAAAGAAAGTTATCATGATGAAAACATGAAACTTAATTGTGTTACATGGAATAAGAAAATACCATTCATCAGTCCCTGTACACAATGCTATTTGTGTAGACAAAAATAAACTATAGATAGACTCAAGTATTGGTTACTTACATTTAAAAAAAACAAATAATACATCTCTATGTATCAATATTTGACCTATCCACATAAAATTTGAATCTTAAAGCACTGAGAAAGATAAATAAGGTAATATTGAAATCTTTTCAGTCTGTGACAATCCACAAATGTGTTAAAACTTTCTCAGATGGCACTTCTTTTACTTTCCTCCAAAGGTCCCTCCACATGAGTAATGTATTAGTTTATTTATACACAAGCTTTAAAAATACATGTATCTTATATTTAATTCCATAGGTCAAAATCTGGCCAAGTGGATTGTCAATATCTGCCAGCTGGAAGCTCCCACTCATCTCTGCCACGCAGTTCATCATATTTAGGTGTTTCTTGTTACCCAGATGGGTCTGGGACAGTGTTTTTTAAAAATACAGATTATTAGGCTTCACTCCAGGAAATTCTCACTCAGGAGGTCAGAATGGGCCAAGGATTCTGTGTTTTTAATAAACACTCTAGCTGAATTATTTTTTCAGTAATTTTGGGAAATATTGAAGGCAACCATACTAGGATCAGTTCTTTTAACAAAATTATACAAACCTGGAAACCTGAGGCAAGAAACTGGATCAGTGTTGTTTTGTGAACTGTTGACTTCTTAAACCTTTGGCTCACTCTAACTGCCTTTTTATCTTGATGTCTGATACCATATTTGCCTTTCTTCATTTGGGAATTGTTTCTTTCTATATTTTCCTGACCCATTAGTACTTTTTTTGTAAACTGATTTGTTTGTTCATTCAAGCAATCTGTTTTAGTCCAACCAGACTATAATCTCCATAAAATTAGAAAACTCTTGTGACTTTTTCACTATTGTCTGCTTAGTTTTTAGAACAGTTTCTGGATGATCCTAGGCACACACAAATTTTGATAAGAGGTGAATACTTATCCACATTCTATTACAATAGATTTTCTAGAGTTTTAAAATGAAGTCATACCGTACGTATTCTTTTTAGTTGGATTAATAAGGGACATGAGTAAACTTGCTGAGAGAAATGGATATGATTGCTGTCTTATTTGTAGTGATGTTTCACAGGTATGTAGATATGCTAAAACTTATCAAATTGTACACTTTATGTGCAGTTTATTGTATACCAATTATACACCAATAAAGACACTAAAGTGTATGTGCATGTATGGGTTTGACGTGAAAAGCATATGTGCCCAATGCCCCCCCAAGACTATTTATCAAAATGTGAATTAGTTAGAAAAGTGTAATAAAATAATATTGAAAGTTTTATTTTTGGGAAAAATTTGAATCTATTTTTATAGGTTAGTTATAATTGAAATTTAGTGGCTTTAATACAAATTCTATATGGATAATTACTTGTTTGCTGCTTAGGTAGACTGAAATAAATATTATAAAAATTAATGACTACAATCTCTTGTTACAGACTTGATACTTTTGTCTTTGTATTGTACCATACTCTGATGATACAATATAAATGAAAGTTGTAAATGTATATCAAGCTATAATAGACTCTTAACTTAAAATCAATTTTAAGGAAAATAAATGGTAAATGTTTAAATCATTCATGAGAAATGGCAGGAAGATAAAATAAAATAGAAAGAAGTGTGACCAAAATTATGTTGCCTCGGTGTCTGATGCAAACTGACACTATATCATCATCTATCCTCACATTATGAACAAGCATTTGGAATACTGTGCTTACTTGAATTTTCCCTATATGTGAATTTTCACTTATTTTCTTTCTAAAACAAAACATCTTTTAGTCTCACTATTAGCAAAACTTCCACATTTTTTAAAAAGGTAGAATCATCTAAATATTTTACATTATCTGATTTTTACATTATCATAACACTTCTATTTCTTTATATAATTTTAGACCACCTTTTGAAAAATTTCTACCCCAAGGTAAAAAGCAAAAAATGATTTTATTTATATGGTAGTGCGCTTAGTGAGGGCAGGGACAATTCCTTAATTGTATGGTTTCCTTCCAAGTGCAAAATGCTGACTGAAATGGACCGAACTGACATGGCAGCAATTACCAAAGGAATGGTTAAGAATGTCTATATATAAAAGAGTTGTCTGTCGGGCTCAATTGATCCTGGAAGACTTTTAAAAATTTGTGTTTTTTTTTTTTAAACTGAAGTTTTAAACTGAATTTTTTAAACAAAATTTTGTTTGATCCTGATCTTGCATTTGTACCATCTGTTGGACAGTAATTTCCCCATCGTTGGTCACTTTGTGCCATTTCTGTTTTTTTGTTGTTTTTTTTTTGTTTTTTTGCGGTACGCGGGCCTCTCACTGTTGTGGCCTCTCCCGTTGCGGAGCACAGGCTCCGGACGCGCAGGCTCAGCGGCCATGGTTCAAGGGCCCAGCCGCCCCGCGGCATGTGGGATCCTCCTGGACCGGGCCACGAACCCGTGTCCCCTGCATCGGCAGGCGGACTCTCAACCACTGCGCCACCAGGGAAGCCCGCCATTTCTGTTTTTATAATTAGGTGGGGGAAATCATAAACATATTTAGAGATCCCCCCCAAATCTCAGTTTTAGCTAATGTTACTATTATTATTACTATTAAAAATATGATCTATGGAGAGTAATTTGTCAGCAATTGCCTTATAATTAAGCCAAAGTTTGGACAGAATTTTACCTCTGTGTACATGAATATGTGTGTATGTGTGTGGGTTTATGTAGTTTAATGAAATGTAGATACATCCTTATTTCATTATATTTTTATATATGTGTATATAAAATGTGTATATTTATATATATACATATGTCTATATCTATATCTGTATATATAACACTCTATATATACATATACATATATACATAAATAGCAAGAGAATAATGTGCATCTTTTGTATAGCTGGTTTAATGAAACTACATATACTGACTACTCTGCTATACTTGCTTTTGAGTACATATATATCATTTGAACGTAATAAGCAATTAGATTTCCTAATGTAAATGAGAAATGCAGTTGCTGAATTAAATAATAAACATATCTGAAATTGTCAAAATGGAAAAGTGGGACAGATATTTTTAAATATGTACATGTTCATTGAGTATTATATTGTATATTTTATATTTCATACTATATGTAGCATATAAATGATAGATGTATACACTTATTCTATACTTAATATATATTTATTACTATGTTGTCATTTGATACCACCAGACTAAGAGAAATAACTACAGTGCATTCTCATCACACCTGGTATCCATGGTCTCTTCTAAAGAAAAAAGGCATTTTAGAGGTTTCTTTCTCAAATAAAAATTCAATCTGCTCATTTAGACAAAACCTACAATCCCTCCATCTTAAAAGCCTGCACTGGATCTTTTGATATATGATCAAAAGACCATTCCAAAAAAACTGGCTTTAAATGTCAGTACTTATAGAGAGAGGACATCCTTTTTAATAAAAAGAACCTATGAACTGAAATGTCCCATTAGGTATAGTTTGTTTTTTATCAAAAACTTGAAAATCATAAGATACTGAAAATAAATTGTTTTCAGTAGGAAATAAAACAACTTAATTGCAAAGAAGTAATTTTGATGTGATCAGACTTAATAGTATTAACCATATGCATCAAATACCATTTTGAAGACATGTGCACAATGATGCTAATTAGAAAAGAAAATGGCAATAATAAAAAGAGAGAACTATATCACTGGCATTTATAGTCAATGTTTTTCCGATACAATCATGCAAATTACAAAACAAATATTAAATGTAACAATGTGTAAAATGACACATGCCTCTTTATGAATTAATCCCACACCAAATAAACTATCATAGAATTTGTTTTTCATTTATTACTTCTTATTACCCTATAATAGAATTTTTATTACACAAAATGGCCTTACTATCAATGACAATTTAATCTTAACCACAATATTCATTTTATGATAAACAGAATTTAAATAGTTTTTACAATATCCTTTTAAAATAAAGTGGGGTTATATTTAGCAAGTAACATGGCACAGTTGGAAAACTTTAATCAACACAGTATTCTTCATATACATTATATCCAAGGGAATATAGTACCATATTTAATTTTAATCAATTTTACCAACTTTAATCAATGCTAAACCTCAATTATAGGATATGACAATTAGTCTTATAAAGTGGATAAATAGTAATTAGGTCAATAAACACACTCATAACTCATGTTTTTTCATAAGAGAAAAATTAATCTCTTCTTATAAATCCATATTATGTAAAGTCTTGTTTACCACAGAATAAGCCATAAACAATAACAAAACCATTAACTGGTAACTTTAATTCAATTTTTAATTACTTCAAGATTTTCATAATATAAACTGATCTAGCATTTTAAAAAGCAAAATAAACACATCATAAATATAAACAAGCTATTTTTTCCTTTATCACTTCCTATTGGTCTTAATCTTATATAGCTATATAAACAATAGGGATTATTTAATTCAACAAAGATCATGATAATAAGTTATCATTTATCTATTGACTGTTTAAGGAATCAGATTAAATTTCTGTTATACCATTTAAGTTCAAGGCCATCACATCTTCTTTCCCTAAATATATTTTCTCTGAGGCCATCTGACAGGATTCTTTTAAAATCTGAAGTTGTGCTGGTAGAAACAAGAAATTAAATTTTATGGCTATCAAACAACCAAGGAGACGTGAGCAGTGTTTATCAGCTGACCTCATAAACATCGTAATTACAATATCTTGAAATAGTATAATTCCTAGCAGCAACAAGAGAGGCCAGAAGAAAAGGCAAGGTTAATGATTATAGGTAGTCAACATTTTAAAGTCCAGAAAAAAGCCACATCAAGATATTCTGTTCCAAGTTAGTAATGTTATCAGATATTCAATTCTTCAGCTCTTACCATGAGACCAATTTTAGTGAATCCAACCACATATTTCCCAAGTGGTGGGAAATCTCAGCTAATATTGAATTTGCATGTGAGACCATTTTCTTTTGAGAGTGACCACACAGAGAAATTTCTAAAGCCAACAAAATACAGCACTATATATTTGTCATTAGAAGTTCAAATAGCATGAGGTTCATATGTTTTGTTTTATTGGAGCAGTAGTTTGTGCTCATATTTTCCAGAAAAGAAAAATAAAAGTACATAATTCTAGCTGTAAAATGCCCAAGATGATGCATTTTGCAAAATTTCAGTTATTACTCAGAAGGGATTAAGTCTACATTTTACTTTGACAAATGTTTAACAAATTTTGGCTACAAAAAAAAAAAAGGAGCAAGTACATTCATGGATGAATAGATGGATAAAGGAGTTATTGTAATTACCTGATAATACATTGCATTTACAGTAAACATTACATGCCCAATACTTTGTAGTCTAAGTACTTTATACACATTAACTCATTAAATATTTCTAACATCCCTAGGAAGTCCACACTATTACCATCCTCTTCTGAAGCACTGAAAAGTTAAGTAATTTGTTCAGTCAACCTACCAGGAATTGGTAGACCTAACCAGTCTTGCTTCAGAGTTTGTATTCTTAAGCATTACACCATAGAATAATAAAAGAATCCCTCAATAAGAGAGATGTTGCACTTTGTACTTAATTGGACATCAAATTATGTTAAAGATTACTCAGATTACCTAATTTTTCCTTGATATGGCCTAACCTCTTAATTTTTGTTCAACTTTTTAGTATCTTCCAAAGCTGATGACAGAAAACAAAATAAAAACAATAATCTCATAAAAGATTAGGCAACTCTACTGTCATATATACTGTATGCATTTTGTGATGTATAATTGTATCTACTCTGAGTTGTATTACCTAAAGCAATGGCTTTACAACCATTTGACCTACCATTTTTAAATATGTATTTTAGATATATGTAAGTTAAAAAAAATTTTAAACACATGTTAAGTCAGAAAGAGAAAAACAAATATATATTAATGCATATACGTGGAATTTAGAAAAATGGTATAGATAAACCTATTTGCAAAGCAGAAACAGAGACACAGACGTAGAGAACAAATGTATGGACACCAAGGTGGGGGGGGTTGGGATGAACTGGGAGATTGGAATTGATGTATGTACACTATTATGTATGAAGTAGATGGCTGGTGGGTGCCTACTGTATAGCACAGAGAACAAAAACACTAATTCATAAAGATATATGCACCCCAATGTTCACTGCAGCATTATTTACAGTAGCTAAGATATGGACACAACATAAGTAGTCATCAATAAATAAGTGGATAAAGAAATTGTGAGATATATATGTGTGCATGGATATATGTATATGTATGTATACATACATATATGTACATATGTATACATATACATATATACATATATATACACACACATATATATCTCACAATCACAAGATTGTTGCCTCACATAATGTTGCAACTCCTCTCACTAACAAATTGCAACTTTGAAACCAAAATGTTGACTATTTTTTATCTGACCACAAAGTACTCAAGCCAGGGCATGCTCTTCGGAAAGAATTTATGTGACTTCTCCAGCTTGTTCCGGAAAATGCTCCAAGCAGACACAATGCTTTGTAAAGATACAGTGATTAAAATAAAGCCTATAAATGAGACAACACACAAAATATAGATTCCTATATTTTCTCCATTGCCCTCCTGTGTGCAAATTGTGGTATATGTAGGTAAAGAAATTTACCATTAACAGTCTATATTACATATAATAACAACATAAAAGGAAGAGCAAATCACTTATAATATCCAAATTCTGACTAACACTTAGTCATACACTAAATATACACCCTGGGCAAGTTCATGAATGTTTTATTAGCACACATGAAAACCCAACTTACTATCACTGAGAATTTTAGAATTTAAGATTTGTGTAATAGGTGTTTGAGGTCAGTACATGATTTGTATCCCCTGTTACAGGTTTCTCGGCCCAGAATGGAAGCAGTTGCATTGATTAGACCACACTGATATGGGCCAAGGATAATATTTGCAGCACTCAGATGAAGAAGTATGCTTAAAGGCATAACAAACAGTCATAACATTTATTGGGGTTCTTTCATCTTCAAAAGATGATTTTTTAAAGTGTAGGAGAAATTGAGAAATCAAAATATTACAGACCTTGATGCTGACTCACAGGGCAGTAAGAAGAGATCTCTTAGCATTCTCTAAGATCTCTAAGGTATCTAATTAGATTGACAGATTTTAGAATTACTCTCAAGAAATTAAAGGTTTATAAACAAAGAATTTTTCTAGATGTGGGTTGTTGCACTCCTTGTTCTCTGAAAAGTTCTCGTGATTGCTGGAAATCTCAGATCTGGGAGCAAGGAGAGCTTCTGTTCTGGCTCTGCCACTATCCTTTTAGCATTAGGGGCAAATCATGGAGCCTTTTTATGTGTAAAATTAGGGTGCTGGAGCAGACTTTATATTATTCCTTCTGACACAAAATATTCTATAAGCATAGAAATGAAACACTGGGGGGAAAAAAAAGTCCATCTTGAATTGAGCAGAGAAACCCTGACACATGGTCATGTATCTTGAGCCTCAGTCCAATTAAATGCCTGAATTAATACAAATTACCTCTTCTGTAAATTTTAAATGATTTTTTTTTCAATTTTGGGGTCCTAAAAATTCATTATAATGTTAAAATTGAATTCAAAGCTTTTCCTTACTTGATGGTGGACATTATAATATTCTCAATGGACAAAGATAGCAACAGTTAATGATGAAATAACTGTATATAAGTTCACGTTATGTTTGTTGAGAACTAAACTGTTTAACATGAGAATTGCTTAATTCCACCTTTATCTATAGGAGGTGGGTCATTGGGGGCAGCTTCATCTTTTGAGGCAGAATTATTCTGATGAAATTGAACTTGGGAAATCCGAAACTCTATATAAATAATTTTAACTGAATGATCTATATTCTCCAGACAGCATTGAATTACTTTGGAGAAATGTTTCTATGTTTTCTGACCAATTACTTCAAGGTCTATTAAAGTAGTGTTACAAACAAGCACCAAAAACTGTAATTAATCATTAGTGATACACAGTTCCTTGGGGGCACTTTCATGTTAAATCTTGATCCTTTCCTTTATATTTTAAAACTCCTCTTTACTTAGAGGATCCAATAGATTATACCTCCTTATGACTAAATCATCCTCAAATAAGATAATGGAGGTACTAATGGAACAATCCAAAGAGTCTGGTAAAAAAATGATAATCTGGCACTGCATGTGTATTAAATGTTGACTAACTTGAGATTCAGTTTTTTTTTGTTTTTGTTTTTTTCCATTTCTGAATATGGACAAAATTCCATGAGAAATTCTTAGATTCAGATGCACAGTGCCTAATTTAAATGTATATATTTTAAAGAGTGAAATCAGCATGAGACTACACTAATATAAGAATTACTACAACAATAATTACCTGGCTATTTAGACATGAGATTATCTATCCACAACTAACTCACACCTACTGGGACCTGGAAAGTTTAATGACTTTGTGATCAATTATATAATGCCAAAGGTTGTTTTTTCCCCATAATTTAGTACTCATTTCTTTTCTTTTTATCCTCTCATGAATAAATGGTATCAGGCTTTTGATCTGTATATTTCCATCACAATAACATGGTAGGGGAGGAAACAAAACTCTTTTTACAGTGTTCACTGCCAGGAATTTATGAATTATGTGCTGATTTCTGTAAGTGTGCCTAAATATAGTGAAAGGGGCGTTTCATGAATGTGTAAACAAGAGAAAACATAAAAAGCAATGTTTTCTAATAGGAAAAACTAAATACTACCACTGTTATAATTTACTTTACTTTCACTTTCCCTCTTCACCCATGCATTACAAAGACATTTTTCTCAAACTTATCCCACAATCTCAGCTCATAATATTGTTGCAAAGAAGACGAATAGAGCACTCATACTGGCTTACAGGTCCTCAGAAAGAACCTCTAGCTTCCTGCCAATCAGAGTTTTTTCTTATTGTACTCAGTGGCCATCCTTCTTAACAAGTTTTAAAAGTTTAACAACCTTTCCAATGGGTCTTAAGAGTGTCTATCATCAATGTCTATCATCATTAGGCATTTGTTTCTTCAATTTATTAAAAAAGATATATCAAATTTTGGACAATCCATAAATAGTAATAGAAGTCTATTCATTTTTATTAAATATTAAAATAAAATTGATTGTATTTTATAAGAAGTGCCAAGTAAAAAAGCAATTTTTTGAAATCCATAATCATTAGGGAATGGCCCAAATTTCTGATACAGAAGCAAAATTACCAATCCCACTAACTACAAAGTCATTCATAGGATTACAAACCTGTTGTTTTCAATTATAAAATTTGATTCAAAATTTTGAATTCTAGAGTGAATCTGGAATTCAGCTCAAGTTCTTTCAAAATATAGTAAAGTCAGAAAATTCTACCAGTGCCTCAGTATATTCATTTGTAAAATTGGGATTTTATCTCTCTCCCACCTAACTCACAAAGTCACAGGGAGTTGATGCCATATTAAATGTAATATTAAAATCATAAAATCTCTATATCAAAAAAATCATGAATTTACAGAGTTAAAATTAAGCATCCATTTCCTTTGTCTCTCCTGTGGTGTCTTATCAAATCTCAAAGGCTTCACACTGCATTTTTTAAAAATGTGTCAGAAATGGTCCTCTGGTTTCAGAATTGAAAACAGTATTTATCTGTTCATAAAACACCATAGTAGAATCATTCTTCCATTTAATTAAATACTTGCAGAGAGACTACCATGTGGCGGGCACTATTTTAATTGCTGGGGAAACAGCAGTGAACAACATAAGCAAGTCCATTCCTTCTTGAAGCTTACATTTAAAATGTTATCAATTTATCTATAAATCTATTTATTTAATGAGCAGGAGGTACCAAGAATAATCACCCCAATATCTCAAAATATTCCACTGAACTCAGATTATTACAAAAGTCTCACATCCATCTTTTCCACCTATTTTTTCCTATGTGAATTCCCTGTATCAGTTAAATTAATTACTCAGTTAAACCCATTTACTTCTTGGAATTATATATATATATATATATATACACACACACACGAATAGTAATGTAAATGTAAATACACATACATATATGTATATATTTTCATATTTTCATTTGTTTGGAATGCCCTCTCACATCTTTCTTCTAAAATATGAGCTGAAAGCTATGGAAACAAAAAGAAGACAGTAAATAACCATGTGGAGTTGAAGAACATTATGAAAGGATTTAAATAAGGAAATATATGGGCTAAACCTTGAAATGGAAAATTTTCTATTGGGTAAAAACAACAAGGACCATTTGGGGTGAAGGAATATAAGTATAAAGACTAAGAGATAAGAAAAAGGTATATCATTCTCAGTGATGTTTGATGTTATAAAGGATATGTGTGGTGGGTGAAAGCAGAAAAAGAAGGTGGAATAAGTGTTGAAAACCAGAATGCTATTATCACTGATTTTATAATTAGGATAGTTTGTATTGTTGTTGTTGTTATTATTATTAATATTTTATATTTGGTATAAATTCAGTGTCTTCAAATAGATATTGCGCTCTTAAAAACAGTGACCAGTGATCTGTAACTTTTTGCCCCTAATCTCAAAGCAATGGGAATCACTCCACAAATGTTTGTGATTGCTATTGCTAACACTGCTATTGGTTGGTGCTGGCAGTGCGTGGTAAATATAATACTATTTAATATCAGTGAGAAAATCTATAGGAATTATAGAAATAGAGATCACAATGGCCTGGCAGATACTAGATTTTACCTGGGACTTGAATGATAGGCTATGAATGGATAGGAAATAAGAAAGAAAGGAAATTTTACCAAAGAAAATGTCCAAAGGCTCAAATGTGCAAAATAGAAAAAGGCACTAAACTCTGGGGACATTTAATCCTCTCTGGATTAAAGGGCTTGCACTAACATGTGTTTGGATAATAAGCTTAAATACTTATGCTAGGACCAAAGTACCAAGGACTTTGTAAGTCAAACTGATACTCAGTTATATTGGAGGCATAGGAACTAATATCATGAAAGTGGTATGGTAGGAAGATACCTCTGCCAAAGTATATAGGATGTCTGGGATGGGATGAAGGCAGGAGGGATCATATGAGATCGGTTTTAAAAGGTAAACAAAGAAAACAAAATGCGTGAATGATTGTTTGCCATCTCTTAAATAAGTTGTTTTCTTTTTCCAAGGGAATTACAATGCTATAACTGCTCAAACTCAAACCCTACAACCACCACCCCATGCTATCCTTCATTTATGTTAGGAAAAATGAACATCTACTCTGTTGAAAACCTTAAGGATCTCATACTCCCTGTATGGACATATTAAATTGATCATGAATTAAATTAGTTGCAAATTGAATTAATAATTAATCACAAATGTCCACTGATTCATGTCTATTATATTTTTTAAAACTTTCCTCATCTCTATTACAATGCCACCATAGATCAGGGTCTTACAATCCAATGGTAGAGACATATTTCACAGAGACATCAAGCAGGCTGCGAAATGGAAACTAACTTTTGGAGTTAGCTACAAGACGGCTAGTGGATTTATTTAAAAAAATAAAATACACAACACACACACACACAAGAATATCAGCTCAAAATGAGTAAAGAATAAAAGGAAGAAAGTTAAAGGTAAGTTGTAACTAAAAGAGACTATAGTAATATGTAATTATGAAAAAAGTGAGAACTCATAATTCTAGTTGAGGAATAAAAAGGAAATAAAAAAGAAGGGTTCAGATGGCTTATATTTGAATATAGCTGTAACAGTTAACACTGATATACAGTTGTCCCTCGGTATCCGCAGAGGATAGGTTCCAGGAATGCCCCTCAGATACCAAAATCCATGGACGCTCAAGTCCCTTATATAAAATGGTATAGTGTTTGCATATAACCTACACACATCATCTTGTATACTTTAAATCATCTCTAGATTACTTGTAATACCTAACACAATGTAAATGTTATGTAAATATTTGTCAGTGCATGGTAAATTTAAGTTTTGCTCTTTGAAACTTTTGGATTTTTCTTTCCAAATATTTTCCACTGGCGGTTGGTTGAATCCATGGATGTGGAACCCACGGATATGGAGGGATGACTGTGTAGCTTGTATAACTCCATACACTGAATTCATTAAAATGTACTAAACTGTTACATATACTAACTGTTATAAATCTCATAACAACACTATGAGGTAGATGCTGTCACCATTTCTATTTTACAGACAGGAATACTGAGGCAGAGAGAGGGTACAAATAGCGTTGGAGATGGTCAAACCCAAGGAATCTGGGTTCAGAGTCCACATGCTTAACCACTGACAGTACTATACTATATTACAACAGTTGTGTCCTAGAAGAGGCAGGGAAACTTGAAATACCTTAATACTTTCAGATATGTAAAAACTGCTTTACACTTTTAAGGGAAACCCAAATATTTAGCATTGTTGTTTTGCTTGGATTTCCTGTACAACAGGAATTTAGGTTAGTCAATAGATGTTGTATTTGTGTCTAATTTCTAAGATAAATGATGTACAATCTTTGTTCAACATAGAAAATATTTTTTCCCATGAGACATAATCACTGTTTAAAGTTCTTGATAGTCTGAGAGTTCTTATCTTGCAAGTGCTGGTTGAAAATTCCTTCCTAAATCTAGGCAGAATTACAAGATGCTGATATTAAGTGACATAAAAGCATTTGAGTTAGAAAGAAAATGTATACAAATCAATGATTAAGTAACCATAAAGTCAGATAACAGGGTATTTTAACTTGTCGTCTTAGGGTTTGAACTGAGGATTCATGATCTTTTTCAAAAACTCTCTGATTTATTTTAGCAATTCCAGTAGCATAGTTTATTCTGTATACAACATAGCTATATTTAATCTATTTTCTTTTATGTTTGCATTTGCCAAAAGGAAAGCCAAATGCTTGGGATTATCTGTATTTAATTGACTCAGGTAAAATGATGCCCTTGATGTTTATAAGAAGTAGGAAATATGCTTACATTATGAGGGCTTTTGTCATCTGTGTAACTATGGTATTAATTATACTTTATTTCATTTATCTTTTTGCAATGTTTATAGGTTGACTAGTTGCTTATTTCTTAGTTATCAAAAAATAAATAATATTTCTTTTTTGGAAATACCACTAATATCATGAGATGTTCTCTCATAGAGTCTTTGTGAATGAATATTTATTTATATAGATATTTAAAACCAAATAGAGTTCTTTGTTTCTTAAGAATTCTTTAAAAGATGATCTGAACATAATTATTTCTAATTTCAGAAATGTTACCATTAACCTCATGAAATATTTGCACATAATCAGTATGAATATTACTAAAAATTTGCATAGATATTATCAAACAAAACAAAGGTACTCTCTGGCTTTTATTAATTCATTAAAAAGATTTTTTAATACATATATGAGTAATACACTAAGGGGGGAACACTGTGATAAAAGAGGAGGTTCCAGAGGAGACCCTGAGATCTGGATAAATATTGAATTTAGTATTATACCTACAGAATTTCAGTAATATTTATGCAAAAAAATATGGAAAATATGAATTTACTATATTTTTATGCAAGTTATTAAAATTTTTCCTAAAGCTTTGCAAAGAAAAACAAATTCAGGATAGAATTCTCTGTTCTTGTCAGAATAGAGATGAATTTATTTTCCATTACTTTATCATATAAAAATATACTTCAATTTTTTTCTATGGTATTTCAATACATATATGTCCAATATTTTTTATTTGGGATTCATCAATGTTAAGGTACAACCCTGCCCAACTCTATGTCTGCAGATCCCTCCCTCTTAAAGTTTTTGGATGTCAAAACATATCACTCCAAATCTAGTAATTATAATTCAAAGTCTTATTACTCACTCAGACATATGCAAAGCAAGGGATGTCTTTGAGGAAGGGAAGGGTACCACCATGGGGAGGATTCTCATGTCTGGAAGGAGAGGAAGGGGGAGAGGAAGAGGAAACAGTAAAGCCTGGTCTCAGGAGCCATTTCTGGTGGCCCATCTCTCTGTGGGTGTGTTTAGAGGGGGTGGTAGTTGGGAAGGAAGATCAGAGGAATAATGTGGGTAGCCTTGTGTATGACTTCTCAAGCATAGGAAAAATAAGTAGGGCTGGGGCTTCTGTCTGTCCTTGTCTGCACAGGCCTCTGTTAACTATTCAGCCAAATGTCATTTTGCTATGAGTGACTTATTGCTTCCAAAGTTATTCCTCCACAATTTAACTATCAGAAATATATTCATTGTATGATACACAAAATGTTAATAACTTTGAAATTAATAAATGCTTGTCAATATACCTGCTTATTGATTTTCTAATAACTTCAAGTCACCATCTTATATAACACCATTAGGACATTTAATACTTTATTATAAAAACAAGTGATATAGAGTAATTAATTGAAGAAAAATGCAAATGACCAATAAACATGAAAAAAGTGCTTAGTTTCATGTAAATTAAAGCAACATTCATACCACTGGCAAAATTAAAAAAAAATTTAAACACATCTTATAGTATTAAAAGTATAAGAAAATTAATGCTTCCATGATTTACTTATAAAACAAGAAGTTTTTGAAAAGTAAGTTTACAGAATATCTTGGATTTAGAATGTACATACCTAGAGAAATTTATCTTTACTACTAGGTAAACATATGCATAAAGTAATGCTTACTCTAACATTATTTATGAGGAAAAAAAATAAAGAGGTAAGAGGGAAGAAAGAAAAAAATCTCAAGGAATGGAGGGAGGAAAGGAAAAAGGAAGGGACAGAGGGAGGAGGAGAAAAGGAGCAATTTGCATGACGTAGAAGAGTAATTAAGGTATATCCATTTTATGGAATACACTACAACTGTTAAAAAGGAAAATGTAAATTACATATAAACACAGCCTTGGAAGGTTCTGCAAAAGGTATTAAGAAAAAATAGTAATTTGGAACATTTGGAAAATCAAGCTGCCAGAGGGGAAAAACTGTCTCCAATTCAGAAATATTATCTAAGCCAAATGAAGTAACTATCAAGAAAACCCACTGATTAGCCAACTCAGTTGAACTTATTGGTTATATCTTTTTGTAATGTACTTCAGACGTATGATCTTTTTATTCTAACATATGTAGAGATTTCACTGGTCTGTCATTACTCTGCTAGGCATTTTACATGGATACCTCATTTAATCTCCCAGATAACCACATGAATTAGATACTATACATTATCCCGTATAACAGATAGTATATAGGTTAAGTAAGAATTCCTAAGTAAAATGTTTAATATCATTGAGTTTGTAAAAATTTCCATGTAGTCTGACTACAGAGATGACTACACAAATCTTTAAATTAGCTTTGCCCTGTGTACCAGTCAGTGTATGTGTGTGTGTATATATGTGTAGAAACTGGGCATATCATATGTACACATGCTCATACATTTAAATAATAATAGTTATTATATACTACATATATAATGTGCTATATTTTTTTAAATTTTGAATTTCTAAAAGCAATAAAGTGGATTAAAATTAAATATGCCTATCACAATCATATTTTTTCTCAGAGATGGCAATAAGAAATTTTGCAGTCAACTCGTATTGCCTAGAAAATCATTGTTATTCAGCAATTCCCTGTAAGGTGAGAAGAACTGAGATGCAGAGGAGGGTAAGTGACTTGTCTGTAGTCACACAGTCACTGCCTAACACTAGGGATGACAACTCTCAAGTCTCAGATCTCTACTGAGTTCATCAGATCACCAACATTTATACAATGAACTTCAGAAGTTAGAAACACTTTAAAGTTCCTATTGAACAAACTATATTTTCCAACAGTTCCTTTCAAAGAACAATGCTAGAAACTTCAAACACCTCAGTGACTTGCTTTTTAGAAGAGTAAATCTGAAATGTCAGGTGTAGTGGATGAGAAGGTTCTGCTGCAGTATCCTGGGGTTTGCCCTAGTTATTTTCAACTTGTCTAGACTGAGACATTGTAGTTCATAGTTGTGTCTGCTTTTCATTAGTTTTTAAAAGTGTATCCATGTATAAATCTTATCTGAATTCCATAAAGCTGATCAAGTTTTTCTAAAATGTAAGTTAATATTATCTGCACAAACTATATCAATAATTGCATTAGCTGGGGTCCATTTAGAAAAATAGAAACCATACTAGATATTTCAACAGAGGGAATTTAACATAGGGAGTTGTTTATACTGGTGTTGTAATACTGAAACAGATAAAAGGAAATATTGAGGTATTCCACTGGTAGGTGCTACAAAAGCAGCTATCATCCTTACATAAAAGAGAAAGAAATTTGGGGATATCAGAACCAAGAAGCCTTGCTGCTGCTAGTACCCCAGTGGTTTGGAGAAGAGCCTCTGAAGGGGTGTGATAAAGGTGGTTCTGGAATGCCTACAGAAATTAGAGGCTGAAACAAACTGCTGTTGTGGAGACAAAGCACTAGTGGAGCAATGCCTGAAACAACAAGCAAATAAGAAGGATAATTTCCCATCTTCCAATCTCCCTCTATTGACTGCAGTTGGTAGACTCTGACAGGAAGCCATCTGGCAAAAAGCAAAACCTTTTTTTGCTGGGTCTCAGTACGAGGATGACAAAACTAAATATAATATAGTGGAATTCCATTTGAAAGACAAAGATTTAATTGCCTATTTCCCCTAACGAAAGTTTATGTTTCTAGGCTTTTGGGGTGTGTGTATAGGGGGAGGGGCTTGGGGACGGTGAGGAATACACATGTATGTGTACAGGCTTTCTGTAGCTTTGGTTTGTACTGAAACAGTAAACATCACTTAGTAACTGGTTGTTGACTCTTACTTGAAGCCTTTCATGGTTGACTTGTATGCTTAAGTAATGATTTACTAATGTTGCCACCAAGTAATGAGGATGTATATCATAGTGAAAAGGGTTTTAGCTTTGGAATAGCACAAACAAGCTTAAATTTCAGTTCTGCAACTTTCTAGCTGAGTAATTGAGGGAAAATTGCTTACCCATTCTGAACCTCTTTTCATCTCTATAAAATCAAGATAATATCTGTCTTTAAGTTGTTACAGAGATTAAGGATATCATATTTATCTAATCTAGCCAATGCCTATTATATAGCAGTGCCCAGTATAGTATTATTACTGTAGATACTGGGAGCTTCTATTTGAATAATCTTATTTAGTCATCATAAAATCTCAGTAGAAAAGAGGAAATCAAAGCTCTATGAATGCTTACTATGCACAGCACACTGATCAAATTTTTATAGAGATGATCTCTTTTATAGCTATTAAATATACATTTTGTCTTGGTTTTCTAAATGAGAGGTATTAATTTTAGACAGGTGAAGTGACAGCTCAATTCTACACAGTTAGCATTCAAAGCCAGTTTGTTTTTACTTGTTTTCTGGTTGTTTTTATCACAGGTCTAGAAATACTACAGATGTCAGCTTAATTCTCATGAGTTTAGTTAAAATGGTTAGTGCCCAACCGGCAGATACACTTTCTCCTTCCAGATCAGGAGCACATTTAATCAGTTTGTTTTTCTTGCCACTGTAGCCAGTATTTACCTTCTTTCTTGGTAGTTCTGCTATATTATTCATTAGCCACCTCACCACTATTTATTGAAAATGAAAATAGCCACACCAATTACTGATACATTTTGCTTGGGTGCTTTTAGGAGTATTTGTGTCATTTTTCTCAAAAGCTTCAAATTCTTCCATCCTTAGACATTTCTTTTGCCCAGCAATAACTATAAAATAGATCTTTAGTCTTAATTTTTGTTTGAATTAGCCATTTAACACATTTTATTTTGTTGAACCTATACAGAAAAACAAGCAAAAAAATAGAGATGGGTTTTAGAAAAGTTGTACACAGCTGTCTATTTCACTATGTTTTAGCATTTATCCTATACTTCTAATAAATAAAATATTTCCTTTGGATTCTCTTCCTACTTCATAAATGTTTCTTATTCTCCTTGTCTATATTTTAGATATATATCTTTATAGAATATAAACAAACCAAAGATGTAGTAACTTTAAATGTCTTTTTTTTTTTTTTTTAACACTTTGGAGTTTAGTGTTTGGATTGACGATTTAAACTGTGGTATATATACATTTAAAATTTATATATAAATTGTTCAAAATAGTTTAGATTTTCTTCTTTTAATGCAGTATGTGGCTATAGAGTTCATAACTGAATTAACAAATATATTAACATTTTAAAACAGGAAATGTTATCTAAGCAATTTACTTATCAGTGCGGGAGTGTTGATAATCACAGATGGAAGAAGTCAGCTTAAAACAAATAATGAATAGCAAGAGGCCTTCAAATATTGCTGCTTTATAAGAAAATTTAAATGATCATACAGCTTCCTGGATAGTGAAGATGCCAACAAGATTGTGAATATTCTCAAGTAAATTTATTATTAAGAAAGTTAACTACATCTGAAACTGCTGCTTTGCAGACCAAAATTTTTGCTATTCCATAAAGAATCAGCCATAAAGATGAAACAGTAATATATGATAAGTAGAGGTTCATCATTTTTTATTACAAGCAGTTTTCACTTCACCACACAAAAAGATTATGTCTGTACTCCAGCCTTAACTTGCAAGTTTAAAAGAAGTTAGTTGTGCCATCTAAAATTTTAGCATTTTTTTCTATAGTTTGGCAGGTGATTCATATACTCAGCGACCTTCTCCTTGTCAGACTATACTCACTGCATTCATCTTTCAAACTAACAAAAGCATTAATGTTCTTGTACAAAAATATTAATCTTAGTTCAAATAGTTGTGCTTCAAATCCACTACTTCAAATACACAGACGGGTAACAGACACAGGAACAAGACTAGCAATTTCTTCCATCAGTTCCTCTAGTAGCTCAAGGAATAAAAATACTTAAATCTTCTATTAAATACTGAGTCCATTTTAAAATGTAACATTCAAAACATGCCACCTCTTTTGCTACTGTTGTCGTCCAGCACAACAACATCTCTTCCTGGATCCTGTAATAATATCCTAACTGGTGTCCCTTCTTCCAGTGTTGGCCACATAGCTATTAACTACCAAGCAGTCAAAGGGATCTTTGTAAAACAAAACTCATATCATGTCAACCCTCTATTTAACATACTCAGGTTAGTTTTAATAAAACAGCAAACTTCTCAACACGGCTTATAAGGCCTTTGATGAATATATTTGTTTGATTATTTAAGTTGCACCAGTTATTTGTTTTTTACTTTTTAAATATATTAACAACTTTATTGTCTTAGTATGAATTATTTTTTACAATATTTACAAGTATAAGGCCAAAAATGTCTATTTGGCTAAGAATATTATAATCAGTAAAAAAAACTTGTTTATTCATTCATTCATTCACTTATTTAATAAATAAATATTTTTCCCCATATTATACTAGAAATTTTGATGAGTACTAGGACACTACAGCAATACACAAGAAGACACAATCATTGATGTCACTGAGTTTAGACTCTAGTGAGGGATACAGGCAAGTAAAAGAGGCTATTACAATGTAGCACTGTGGGAAATAACTACACCGGTAGAATAGTGTACCTTGGGAAAACATAAGTGGAGTACCTCTTCCTGACCTGGAAAGTCAGGTGAGTTTTACCAGAAAATAACTTATAAATCAAAATATTAATAATATCCAGAAATTAGCCATTTAAAGGAGTATAGGGAAGTATGTTATAGACAAAAAGAACACGTGTGTGTGTGTGTGTGTTAATGAGCCTATGATGTTTCAATACGGCTGCAACACAAATTGTAAATTTGGAGAATGAGACATGAGGTTAGTGAGATAAACAGGGGCAAGTGATGTAGAACCAATAAACTATATTAAGGAGTTTTTGAATTTATCTAAGACCAACTGGGGATATTTAATAGCTACAAATAAAGAGTCATACTGCCAAGCCTGCATTTTTAAAAGCTTACTTTGTTTACCTTGCAAATGATGGATTAAAAATTGGGGGGGGGGCAATATACCAGTTAGGTTATGAAAGTAGTCCCCAATCAGATATATGCTGTTTGGTGGGGATCATGATATTCACTTAGATATTCCAAATACTTCTGCAAATAAATAAATGCTACCGAATCCAAGATTCTGCAGCCATCATTATGGTCAATGTCAAAGAAATGTATTATTCCTTTTGTCCTAGTGGTTTCTTGGAAAATGTAGTTTTGGAGGAGATATCTATGAGATAGATAAGTAGATAGATAGATGATAGGAAAAAAGAAGGAAAGAAAAAAAATATATATATATGATCTAATTCTGAAGGCTGGACTTGAGAGTGACAAAATTTTGTTGGTTTTTCTTCAAGCAAAAATTGACAAAATCTAGAAGACTGTTGAATGTTACTAAATATTATTTTTACTTAGACAACCTTAAATCAAAATTTTGCCTTCATAACCCATTCCTTGCCAACACAATCAGTTGCAAATGTTGAATTCTTTGCTACAGAGGATTCCATTGACTTGCAAAAAGTGCAAGATTGTATAGGAAGTGATTTAAAAAGTTGTTAGGAATTTCTGGTATACCTTGAATAAATTTTTCCTTGTCTGGCAAAGAAATGGCAGACCAAGAAAACTCTAGAAGATAGATCTGAGGAAATTACAACAAAATGACAAATATTAAAAAATACCATGTAAGAGAAAAGAGATATGCGATATTTGAGAAAAATTAGAATTTTCTAAAAGAAGTTCCAAAAGAAGAAAGCAAGAAGAGCCAGAAGACAAGAGTTGAAGAGAAAATGATGACCAAGTTCCAAAATAGGTGACTATCATATTTCCTCATTTCAACAACTGTGTTCCAAGAACTATTAAAGAAAATAATCTCAGCATCAATTTCTTGGCATATGGAAACTTTAAAAATCACGACGATAAAAACTTAAGAGACTTTAGAGAAGAAAAAAAGACAATTTACAGATAAACTACAATGTACACCGATAACAGGCCATTCTACAGAACAACCAAAAGTATACCAACAGAAATTTTTAAAAAATCATTGTCAACCTATTACAAAAGCAGAGAAAAGCTACAATCACCCCCCATGCCAACCACCAAAAAAAAGAAAGAAGATACAGATATTATGTATATATTACAAACTGATAATTATTCTATTGTAATTATAAATAAAAGAAACACAATGAAGAGTTTAGGAAAAGAGCCATGTATATATGAGAGTCTTTATTAAAAGCCCATAAAAATGATAAACATTTTTAACAAATGACATGAGAAAACAAGCCATTTGTATTAATATAACTCCAGAATCATAATATATCAGAAAGCAAATTATAGATGAACTAAATTATGTGAAAATACAAATTTTGAGATGAAAATATATGAGAATATTTTTGCAGCACACACCAGGAAAGGTTTTTTTTTTTTAAATTGACACAGAAATTACAAACCATGCAGAAAAGACTGATAATTCTGAACATGTTAAAATAAAAAATAACGTGTAACAAAATTTAAAAACATACTACAGGTTAATAAAAGATATATGTATTGTTTAAAACCAACAAAATTACTATCTAGTGAATGTAAATTTTAAAAATGAATATTTCAATATAATAAATGGGTTTAAAATTACTGGGTCACTCATAGAATAAACCTAAATGCCCAAAAATATATTAAAAATTTCAGTACTTTTTCAAAAATCCAGAAAAATGCAATTAAAACAAAAAAGAATACATTTAACACCCAAAATTTTAAAATCTAATAAAACCTGCATTAGTGAGAGCTTGTTGAAAAGGTCCTTTGCATTGATTTACATTTTTGAAAGTATATACATTGGCACACTTTGAATTTTAAGAACAGGAGAAAATTTAAAATACAAGAATTTAAATTCTGTTTCTCTGGCCCAACAAAACTCTAGGCAGAAGAGGTATGTACAACGATTGTTTGCATAGAAAAAGAAGTTGAAAAAAATCAAATTATTATTCAGTGAAAGAATGGATATACTGTGGTATAATCATATAGCAATTATATTCAGTAAAGTTCATACGCAGGCACTGTTACAGGTTCGATTATGTCCTTCAAAAAATGTTGAATTCCTAAAACCCAGTACCTGTGAATGTTACCTTCTTTGGAAATATGGTCACTAGTACTGACCTTAGTCCAGAATGACAATGTCCTTATAAAAAGGAGAAATATGGACCCATCGACACACACAGGGAGAACCTCTTATGAACACTGGGGTCATATTGCCCCAATCCAAAAAACTACCAGAATCTAGGAAGCCTAGAACAGATCCTTCCCTAGTGTCTTCAGAGGGAGCATGGTCCTGTCAACACCTTGATCTTGAAATTCTAGTCTTCATAACCATGAGACAATAAATTTCTTTTGTTTAGCCACTCAATTTGCGGTATTTTGTTAGGTTACCCCTAGCAAATGAATACAGGTATCAACACAGATAAGTCTCAAAAACACTAAAAAAGCAAGATGTTAGAATGTACATCAAGAGTGAACCCTAAGGTAAACTATGGACTTTGGCTGATTATCATGTGTCACTGTAGGTTCATCAGTTATAATAACAGTACCATGTTGGCAAAGGATATTGATAGTAGGGGAAGCTGCACATGTGTGGGAGCAGAGAGCATATGGGTGACTGTTATACATTCCTCTCAATTTTACTGTGAACCTAAAACTGCTTTAGAAATATTTAAATGAAAAGCAAGATGCAAAAACGTCATGGTATATCAAATTTTAAAGTATGGATTTTTATATTAATGCCTACATTTGCAGTAAAACTACAAAAAACGTAGAAACAATATACACACATACTTTACGATCATGGTTTCTTCTGGGAACAGGGTGAGGGAGAAGGAATGGGAGTCAGAATTTAACTGTAGAAATTTTAGTGTCTTTTTTTAGAAAGTGAAGGAGAATTTAAGCTACCAAGAGGAAAAAATTCTGTGCTTCAGCTTACTAGTATCTTATATCATTTTATGTATACTTTGTTTCTTTGAATTGTTTCACCATTACAAAGCGGAAAACAGAGCACTTACATTACTCCACGTTTTAACATCCAATAACCCAGGTCCATATGCAGTATTCCACATGCAAAGCCATTATGACCATTACATGGAAGGACAGACATTTAGACCAATGTAAAACCTGATAGTCACCTGTTTCACTTGCACATTCAAGGCAGAATGGAAAATGTGTGATCATGTGAAATATTAGAAGTAACATCTTTTCTCTTTCTAATTATGAATTATATCAAATCATTAAAATTGGAGGTAGCAATTAAAATACTGGACCAATGCTTAGATTAAAAAATGAAAGTGACATCCTAACAAATCAGTCCATTCTTCTTGACAGAATAAAGTTACCTACATATTGATTTCCCCATTAAGTTCCCCCCAAATTTGTTCACTTTCTAAACTCAGAGCACGGTTTCTCCTTAAGAACCTCAGAAATAATTGTGACAAAGAATTCATCAGTACAAATCCTACATTACTTTTTCCTCCTCTGTCCTCTCTCTTAAAATTGAAATGAGTAGTGCTTTGCCTCTTTAAGTATAACTTTATACAATCTCAAAAGTGTATTCGTGCATGAGACTGCTTTGACTAATGCCTGGAGCATGAACAGTGAAACCTTATTCCTTACTACAGCCCTTCTAATGATACTTCAAAGACTAACCAAGCACCCTAGAGGCTGTTCAGAATGCCCATCCTTCCATGATAAAGTTTGGCTAATAGAACAGATGGCTTCAATCACTTTTGAATGAGAAGTAGTTTCTTTCTGTGAGATATTTTGCATCAGATACACTGACTATCCAAAAGTCAATAGCAGTTTAAAAAATTTTTTTTAAGAATAATTGAAGAAAAAATGGAAAACCATATTTGTTTTTACAGTATAATCCCAAGTATCTTCAACTCACCATCTTTTTTTTTTTTTCTATAAAGGAAAACAAATAATTTTGGACAAAATTCTGAAAAAAATACCATTCTATTACATTTTAATCACACTCATCACACTTTGCAATCCCAGATATCTACCAAAGTAAACATTTTCATTTTTGCTAGTCATTCATTATAGCCTATTATGGATACATTAATTCCAAGTTATACAAAAAGCATGTTTAAAAAACATGATTATGATACCTAAATATCACATTCAAAGGATAGAATGGCACTTTTTTAACAACTGATTCATAGTTAAGAAAAAATTAAACAACAATATAAAGTAAAAATCAAATCAAATACATTCCTGAGCATGGCAAAACTATTTTATCAAAAGTATTATTAAAGTTATGGCAACTTTTCATAACTACATTCAAGTGCTCTTAACATTAGATTTTATTTTTCCCCTATCTAAGAGCATCAATCTAGCCAGATTCCTGGAATAATCAAAGTAGGCCTGACATTATGGTCAGGCACATATAAATCAGCTATGTCAGATGTTTAAGGCTGATTGGGTTTTGTTGCCATTTAAATGGAAGGATTCCTGAATGTGAGCAGGAATTGCAGGAGTCTGTAGGAGGAAGCAGACACTGTCTGCTTCAAGGAGGATTGTTTTCTTCTTGTTTAATTATTATCATTTTCTCCTGTAAATTTCCAACAGTCATTTTATTTTTTTAATTTAATGATATTTTCTCAGCTTCACTGAATTATGATTGACAGATAAAAAATTGTATATATTCAAAGTGTACAATGTGATGTTTTGATATATGTATACTCTGTGAAATGATCACCACAATCAAGATAATTAACATATCTATCACAAAGTCATATTCTTTTGATAGTTAAAGCTCATTTTTTTTTCTTTAAAATTATTTTACAGGTAAAGATGAGGTTTGAGTAGGTGGAAAGATCTATCCAGTGAAATATTTCGGAATCATTAGAAGAATGGGTTATGGAGAGAAAAAATAAATTCTACTGAAAAGTTTCATGTACTTTTAGCTTTTATTCAAAATGCTGTTGATCCTGTTCATATATATTTTACTGGTAAGTTTTTTAACCACTTCAGTGCTTGCTACTTACTGTGGCAGGAGTTAAAATTCATAATCTATTCTGTATAATTATTTAAAGAAAGAGATTATACATATTTCTTGCCACGTGAAATATTGAACTTTTGTTATAAACATCAAATAAACATGCCCATTTTTAATGTTAGTGAGAATGTAATTCATAAAAATATTTTAAATGCCAAGGTATGTCAGAAAACTTATCTGCAGTATTCTTCATTAATTTACACACACACACACACTTGCACAAGGGAGGGAAGGGGGTAACTATTCCAAGTAAACTTGTGACAGAGGCAGATCATTGCTTAAAACAAAGTACATTACCTTGCTCAACTAAAATACAAAACAAAAGAAATCAATACTGAATGGCTGTAAGAGCTCATAAATTAAAAATTAGACAGTAAAGTTTTAATGTTTACAAATTCACTTAAAACAATTTTTGAAGTGTCATTTTCCATGAATGCAAGCAAAGAAATTAAAATGAGTAATGTTTGTCTTTAAATTTGAAAGTAGAGTAGAAACAAGGAGGAAATTAGAGTGTTCAACTGATTCATAACTAGAAACAGCTGTTGCACTGTATTAACTCTGTGTTCTATTTAACACTTATGTATTTGTAGTAAAATAACAAGCATTTTTAAATAAGAAGAAGGAAAAATTCCCTCCAAAAAATGAGAAAGTTTTCCTGAACTGGTAATCATTATTTTTCCTTCCTATGTTTTCCATTTTCACTGAGTCACAGTTTTTAGGAAACTTATTTCCTCAGTCTTTGTGCATATAAACAATGGTTCTAGTAATTTAGACAAATTTAAAGGAGAAAGTTTGTGGTAATAAATGAGCATAATCTTTTGAACCATAATGGAAAAAAATTGCTTTCCTTTCAAATGCCTTTGCTTTCCATGCAACCATTGCAAGTTAAATGAAAGCAGATTTGCACAATTGTGTTTCATGGTTAATCATTTCTTAATACTCATAATGTAAGCTATTTTTCTAATTTTACTGTATCAGCACACATGAAAAATTATACTTACTTAAAAATCCTAATAGTGGAGAAAGATTAAGTGGTTTTATGTATAAAAAATTATAAAGCATGACTAACAGTAAAATTCTACATGTCACTAGATATCCCACTAAGTATGAGATTTTAAAACATATTTGTACAATCTGTTATCTACCTTTCTCTCCAAAATATGTGAAAATGAATTAGTGTTAAGACTTTTAATTCTCCACTGACTCTTTAGATCAATTAAAACTGCCCTGAAAAAGGCACAGGATTCTTTAAAAATAACTAGCTATTTGAGAAGAAATATTAAATTTATAGAACTAGTAATACCTAAATTCAGATTACTGTGAAAAGCATGCTTACATCATAAAAACAGCATGGCTTTTCCAACAAATCCTAAAACACTCTAGATTGTAGATTTTGAAAATAGATAAATGTAAAGATGTTATATTTTTAAAGCAAAACTTGGCCAAAGTATCTCAAAATTTTCTGATAAATGAGAAAAATTTTAACTGAAGTTTACATGTAGAGAAAAAGAATAAGAGAGGGTAGAACATAATAATTTGATCAGCTATTAGGTAATCAAATCATTGCTTTTTCTATCAATCTAATTTTGTTCATGTAATTGTGAGTTAAGAACTTGATGTGAACAAAAAGCTAAGTTCTGGTAGCAATAGCAGTTGTGGGCAATCACTTAAGTAAAAGTCATTGGGTTGCTAATTGTTGCTCATGTTTCCTGGGCATTTGCTTAATTACAATATATGTCAAGTACATTTTAGTCTCATGTATTTGATTGCTAAAGAAATGGCAGCAATAGAAGTGTTTCAATGAAAGATACATAACCTTTACGGAAAAAAAGAGATTAAAAAATTAATGATGACCAAAAAGGAAAATATTATATATTCATATGTATTGAAATAATTGGATACTGGACAGCAGGAAAATTCTGAAGGACAAAGAACAAATTCTGCATCATGAAAAGTGTTGGTCCTATGCAACATTCAATGGACCCTCAGCAAAGATGGAAGAAAGGTAATTCATCAAAAACGTAAAATCTTTCCAGTGTGTGTTTAGAAGCATGTCAGATACCCATTAGACAAATGTTAATGCAGGAAAAGGCTAGGACTTGTTCTATTTAAAGGCCACGTATGGTAAAAAATCTACACATCTTTATTTTTATCAACTGAATTTTGAAAGACTTCTTTCCCTCCTCTTCAAGGAAAGATCAGATTTCACGGCCATTCATAAAGGCATTATTTTTCCTACTCAACTGGATAGTAAAGGCTGCCAAAAGGAAAGTTGGGAGGAGAAAGAAACTTGTTAAAAAGAAAACCATGAATCACTATGAATAACTACTATGCAAATTTGCTTGAAAATAGGAACAATGAAGAATGAATGCCTGAACAGTGCTCTGCCAGTCTGTCACTGAAAGAAAGGAGACTCTCCGAAGACAGCAAAGGGAGTTTCTGTACCAGAGGCCTATCTTTACTGCCTGTGCCGACTCTGGCAGATTTCACAGCATTAATTTCTCTGGTTCTATTTCTGAACTCTGCTTTCTTCTGCTCTTTAATTTTCTTTCCCTTCATGGGAATGGGAAAAGTGGGAATAGTAGCATAAAATAATCTATGATTCTAAACATGCTGTGGTAGCTGTGCTGTTTTCTCCAATTTGTTAAAGACCAGCAAAAAGGAAAAACATGCACTTTGTTTTAGAATCACTGATGAAATGTTAATGCTGATTAGTGTGTCACAAGAAGACTGTATTTTTAACTAATCACGTATGCTGCTCAATTTCTGATGGGAGAGCTTGAAGGGAGCCAAGTAATTAATGGGTCTTGGAAATGTTTAATTAAAATTTTAATCAACATAAAAGTTACATAAAAACACAATTATTTTAGTCAAATATGATTCCATTGAAGTATATCAGCTATGAGAGGGAAAAAAACATGTAAAATAAACACACACATTATTAGCTAATTTATAATATGTCACCTACCCACATTCTCAAACTTGATTAGTAATAAATGAAAATTTTCTTTCCATTTCAAGCTATGGAAACACATTGATATACATGAAGGCATTATTTTCTTCCTTTCAATCTGATTAAACTGCTTAGTACATGAAAATGCATAACCCCAAGCGTTTATTTGCTATCTCACTGCAGCAATTAATATCATTCACATTATAAATTTCATTATTTTATTATCGTATAATGTAAATCAGTGTAACCAACAAAGAATAGATAGAAATGATAACCTTAGAACTGGCCTTCAGAATACAATAATACTATTATTATACTTAGAGGTAGGAAAATAGACATTTTAATAAGCTACATGTACTTTCATTTGTGAACTGAAATAAACATACCATATTCATTTCTCCTGTAAGAATGGAAGAGGGAGGAACACACTGGAGAAACTGCATCTTGTTTGGTTAGTGGAATGGAGTCTGGCTTGTATACTGGATTTAGCACTGTGACTTAGGCAAGTTCTCTAAACTCAGTGTCTTAATTTGTTAAATGAAGAAAACTTTATACCTACAAATAGGGTCCTTATAAGGATCAAATGGCTTAATTTGTGAAAACAATATAGTAAGCATTTTATAATTTATATATAAAATAAATAATAACATTTCTCCCCCATTTCTTCTTCTGTTAAAATAGATTTCTCTTTGATTTGAGAATATATTCTATATGTGAACTAATATTTGCTAATAATCACTTTTAAATGTATATCCCAGAAGAGGAGTCAAGAACTCATAATTTCAAATCAATAAGTTTTTCTACAATGCATTATTGTTTTTCTGTTGAATGAGGAGTCTCATGGCCTAAAACAGTGGTTTTCTAGGCATAGTTTATCACCTACCATATCAGAATTAGTAGGTATAATTATTAAAAATGTAGATACTTTGACCTATGCTATATCTATTGCATTGGGGGCCTGGATTTTTTGATATGCCAATGTAATGTACAAATGTATGCTATTTAGATTCATTGTTAAGGAAGGTGGCTTAAGAACAATCTTCTTGAAGGAGGTTCCTATAATATGATAAATGACTGTATAAACTTCCATTGTAATGAATTTTTTCACATTTAAAATTTTTATTTTCAATTATTTTATCTTAAAAAATTTGAAGCAATGAAGTTAATTTCATACAAAGAAACTTTAATGGCTCTTCAATGCATAGAAAATTAAATCTTTTTACTCTGGTATTAAAGCTTTCCAAAATCTTGCCCCAACATAGCTTTCCAAATTTATAGTCCCACTGATTTACATACAGCACAATCAAACTGGACCATTTGAAGTTCTTCACATGCATCTTTGACAATACTTCTCTGATTTTACTCAACATATTTCTCCACAGCCCAGCATGTTCTTTTCAGTCTCAAAATGTCCAGATTCTACCTACATTTCATTACCTTATTCAGACAGTATTTCCTTCATGAAAAAAGGAGATTTTTGATTTTCTTACCTGGAAATAATTATTATTTTTTCTGAAAGTCCACATTGATTTATTAATCTTCTTAATAGACCTACTTTTAACTTTATCTTATAGTTACTTGTATACATATATAATTTCTCACATTAAACTTTACACTCACTGAAGGCAGGAATTATGATTTATTTCTCTATTTTGAATATGGCCGAGAATAGTGTCTTTTTAATAGCAGGTGTCAAAATTATTATAGACTAAATGTATTAATAGAAACAAGGCTAAGGTAAATGTCATATATACATGAATTTTTTCAATCACTTATTTAATTAGCCATTCATTGGTAAGATTTATTTATGCCCATATTGCTCCATGTAGGATATGAGATTAATATCACCATCAGTAAGTGAGTTAATATATTCATTAATATGACTTTGAATGTTATTCTTCTAAATATCCAAAAAGTCTCTTTCATTAATTTTAGGTGCCTATGCCATACAATGAAAATACATGTGAATTTTCACATCTGTTTTTTTTTTTTTTCTGTACGCGGGCCTCTCACTGTTGTGGCCTCTCCCGTCGCGGAGCACAGGCTCCGGACGCGCAGGCCCAGCAGCCATGGCTCATGGGCCCAGCCACTCCGCGGCATGTGGGATCTTCCCGGACCGGGGCATGAACCAGTGTCCCCTGCATCGGCAGGTGGACTCTCAACTACTGCGCCACCAGGGAAGCCCACATCTGTTTTTTAAGAGACTAAGAATCAGTTACAATTTCACATTCTAATGCCTGCAAACAAGTTAAGTGAGGAACATAATCATAAATCTGAAGTATTGTGGTTCTTGCCTCTGGAGATTAAGCAGGGGCCAGCTATGCACTATGCGTATCCAAGGAATATAATAATCATGTTCAGTACTTTAATTCCTAATTCAAATTGGATCTAGAAACAAATTAAGAGAAATATTACATCTTACCAGTGGGTTTCAACTCAAATTTTGTGATCTAACACTTGTAAATTATCATATCCCATCACTACAATGAAAACTAAAGGAAAAGCAAAACAACAGTGATTAAAAAATTAACTCTGCTTTATGGAAAACTACTTTCCCAATCTTCCTCAATTATGATATATAACGCAAAAATCACTGCTCTTTGGGCATTTTCATATTTCTTATAATATTTATAAATATTTCCATTTCATCAATTGCACAATCGAAGTATGAATGATTACCTGGAGATAAGGTTTTCACTTGTAGTAAGTGTATCAAGCCAGTGATCTTAACTAGTCATGTATGGGAGATTTACTTCTAAGGCATGATTATCTACAAATCTTTTTGTAACTTCTCACATGCATGATATTATAAGAGGAAAATATACAGCATAATAATGTATATAGTTTATTAAGTTTATTTATGACTACAAAATTTTCCTAACTTAGGAAAAATAAAGTAAAACTCCAAATTTATCTGCCTATGCATTTTCAGTCTGTCTTTTGTTAGAATGGAGATGAAAAAAACACTAAAGCCACTAGAACCAATATAGAGGACTTTGTAATTTTGATAAAAGAAATCTAAGGAAGAACTATTCTGAAATAGAAGAATCTATTAAAAATGTATTTGTTGATTCTAAAATATTCTGTTATCCAATCCAACATAAATCACTTGGTTGGTAATCAAAGAAAAAAGGGCTTTGTATCAAGGGCTAATGTTGTCGATAGAAAATCCTACCCAAATCCTATTTTGAAATGATCTACTCTCTGTATGGAATTATCTTTGAACTTCAGCCTGAGAAATTTGAAAATAATGTATTTTTGACCTTTCCAGTTTTATTGTTTGTTGTAATGTTAATGTCTTGAAAATAAATAAACATGCTTTACTTTTTAAAATAATATATATACAGATATGTGTATTGATTCTGGTTATAAAAATAGATTTAGGAAAATTAAATATATATGGGTACAGAATTATGTTTATGTAGAATTTTAATACTATACAGTCTTAAATTTCAAATGCATAATATTTTATAATACATTTCTATTTCCAAATATGAATTTAACTATGTGACTGGAGATAGCCAGACATGATTTGAATCTCAGTTCCATCAATAACTATAATACTGAATAATTCTTAGTTTCCATTTGCCTCAGTTTTCTTAGCTTCAAGTGGAGGATGCTGGAGAATTAAATGAGTACTGAATGTAAATTATTTAGCTTTGTGCCTGGAATATACTAAACAACTGTTATAATAATAACTTTTCAAGGTCAACAGCCAGATAGAGGAAATATAAGATAAAAGCTAATGAGGATATAGTTTCATAAAAGAAACTCAGGCCAGGTCTCTAGAGACACAGAATCTCTAGAGACACAGGTCTCCAGAGACAGAATACAATTGATGTTGAATAATTATGCAGTTAACCAAGTACAGCATGCTTGCTATGGGAGGAATGAAGCATATACACAATTAAGGTGATGGCGAGATAGGTAGACAGCCTGATAGACAAATAGATAAACATCACAATTCATACATATTCATACATAAAATAGGACTACTGAAGAAGTTTGGTCTTTTGCATTTTAAGAAAAAATCAGGACTTCCCTGGTGGCTCAGTGGTTGAGAGTCCGCCTGCCGATGCTGGAGACACGAGTTCGTGCTCCGGTCTGGGAGGATCCCACATGCCGCGGAGCGGCTGGGCCCGTGAGCCATGGCCGCTGAGCCTGCGCGTCCGGAGCCTGTGCTCCGCAATGGGAGAGGCCCGCGTACCGCAAAAAAAAAAAAAAAAAGAATAAATCATCTATGTTGATTTCTGAATTATCTTTTGAGAATGAATACAGTGATGGTGGTCAATGTGATGCTCCTGAAACAAAATTGCCTGGATTCAAATTCTGATTTCTCTACTTATTAGTTCTATGTAAGTGGACTCAATTTTTTTTTTTTTTTTTTTTTTTTTTTTTGTTTGCGGTACACGGGCCTCTCACTGTTGTGGCCTCTCCCGTTGCGGAGCACAGACTCCGGACCCGCAGGCTCAGCAGCCATGGCTCACGGGCCCAGCCGCTCCACGGCATGTGGGATCCTCCTGGACCGGGGCACAAACCCGTGTCCCCTGCATCGGCAGGTGGACTCCCAACCACTGTGCCACCAGGGAAGCCCGGATTCAATTTTTATATGTCAGATTTCTCTTCAGTAAAAGAGGAATGATGAAGGTGATAATGAAGTAACGTTCATTAAGTATTCAGAGCACTTCTAGGTATTTGTAAGTGTACCACAGATGTTGGCTATGTTATTAATTTCCAGTTTCTGTAAGGAAACAGTCCCCAAATTTGGTGACTTAGATCAACAGTGATTTACAATTTCTCACAATTCTAGGCATTGGCTGGGTGATTCTTCTACAGGTCTTATCTGGATTTACTCACATGGCTGCATTCATCTCCCAGAAGGCCTGGGCTCTAGGCTTGTCCCAGAAATCCTTATCCCAAGTGTAGGGCTTTCTATGGGAAGGGTGGAGCCCTGTCTCTCCAGGTGCTCTCTCATCCTCCAAAAGGCTAGACCAGGCTTCCTCAGAAAACTATGACCTCAGGGTTCCAAGAGGTGGGGGATGGAGCTACCGGCCTTTAGAGGTCTGGGCTAACGAATTCACACCTCACTTTTGCTGTATTCTATTACTCAAGGAACATCACAAGCTGGTCCAGATTGAAGAGTTGGAAAAACAGAATTCATCTCTTGATGGAAGGAGCTTTAAGTGTTTTTATACCCTACCATAACTATTATTTTTATTCCAGGACCTGGAAGCTTAAATAGAAATCTCTATGTCTGCATATAGAAAGAATGAAACAAATTCTTTAGCCAGGTCTCTAAAAAATTTATGTTAATAAATGCAATCTTGAGAATATAAAACTATACTTAATAGCCATGGTCTGTAAGTAAATAATATTTTAAATTATTTCCCAGGAGGTCAGTGTATAGTACACAGAGGTATCAGTCTGTATTTTTATTGTTAAAGTTGTAACTAATGTTTAATCTAGTACCTGACAAAGAAGTCATATTGTGAATGCAAACATAGGCATATAATTTATATTTGCAACAAAACTAAACAGTATCGGTAACATTTTTTTTTCTTTTTTTTTCTTTTTTAATGAAGATAAGATCTCTCTGCCACTAACAATATATGTGCTCTCGTGGGATGTTGGTTCATTCTGTATCCCAGCAGCTTTCTATTTGGAAAACCATTTAGGACAAATGACTCAAGCATTTAGTAATGACATTCACAAGAGGAAACCTTATGAAATCTATCTCTTATATTAGGCATGGAATTTGTAGTTTTAGTGATACCAGTGAAGAAAATCCTTTTATTTAAACTGGATTTCAGTTGTTTAATATGTCACAGTCATGAGTTTGAAACGATTTTACAAAAGTTATGAGAAATATCACTGCTATTAATAAAGAATCTTTGAAGCAATAGGAAGCTCTTTACATCAGTGTTTGCACTATTAGAAAGGAAGAACACCAAAGAATCCACAAGGTTAAATGTGAAGAGCACTGGATAGGGATTCCAGACATCCACATTGCAGCATAAAATCTTTCAATGATTAAGCAGCCTTTGACAATTACTTCATTTTCTACTCTCCTCATTTAAATATCAATCCATTCAGTTAAATATAAATCCATTTGGATGTTGTGAAAATGTCATCGTCTACAATGTATATCATATGCAAGTCTTTATAGAATTTTTCTTTTGTCATTATTTGTTTAGGATTGATATTAATATTGATGCTTACATGTACAGAGATCCTAAGAAAGAATAAAAAGCTATAGTCACAACTCTTAAATTAAACATCAAAGATGATTTAGCAAATAAATGAACAATGTTTCCTGACGCTTAAATTTAAAATCTATCCATAAATTTCTTTCTCCCTAATTAAGGTTAAGCAAATGATTTATTATTCTATTCGTTTTCCTACACTAAAAAACTCCACATCCATTAACACTATAACAATACGAAATGTAATTTTACTTAGAGACCTCATAAAACTTTGCCTTTCACCTACTCTAAGAAGAAGAAAATTGTAGCTGCAGAATATCATGAAAAATATGAAAGAAACTCAGGCATATGCTAAATAAAGTAATAACTTCTTATAAATGTACAGGTAAGAGTTCTGCCAATGTGCATTGGTTGGGACTCAGTTTTGTTCATTTTAAATAATTAAGTTTCAAAGCTCATCAGTCTTTCCATATGCAGATTATTTTCTACATTTTTTTTTTTCTATTCAGAACCAATTTAAAATTACTGGCATGCCTAGAAATTAAAAAAAAAAAAAAAAAAGCGAGAATATACTTGAAATTTGCCTCCAGAAACTGATAAAGCAACACAAAGAGCAACTAGGCACTTTCATTTTAAGACATTCAATTAACTTAATCTAAATAGATAATAATTTACAAAATCGTACAAAAAAGCCTGAAAAACCAAAAGCTGTGATAGTTTTAACTAACAATTTTTTTTCTTTTGTTTTGTTTTTCTGCGGTACGCGGGCCTCACTGTTGTGGCCTCTCCCGTTGCGGAGCACAGGCTCCGGACGCGCAGGCTCAGCGGCCATGGCTCACAGGCCTAGCTGCTCCGCGGCATGTGGGACCTTCCCGGACCGGGACACGAACCCGTGTCCCCTGCATCGGCAGGCGAACTCTCAACCACTGCGCCACTAGGGAAGCCCCTAACAATGTTTTTGATGTAACAAATTACAAAATAATTAAACAGTAAGGTCGAATAATGTACACACACACGAAGGAGCACAACAGTATTTTAAGAAGAAATCAGACAGGATTATTTAAAACATAGAAATTATGACCAAATGTGAATGTTGTCAAAATTAGGATAACTTCATCTGAAAAGCGAAATTGCTTTTGGGTTCTTGAAGTGTCAGGAAGAATTGATATTAGTATTGAGAGGAGATCAGTTTTCTATTAATAATATTACATATAAAACTCCTGATATTTGAAAACTAATACCATTTCACTTAATTACATTATTTATTTAATCATTTATGAGCACCTGTTGTATGTTAGAACCATACTAGTCAGTGAGAATTCAGTCATGGATAAAACATGCATAATCTCTGCCCTCAAGGAGTTTATAGCATAGTGGAGGAAATAAATAAGAAAGCAAATAACGACATACTTGCATGAGAGGGATGAGTGTTTCAGAGCACTGAAGAGAAGCACCTATCTCAGATTTGATGATTCAAAGACAGCTTCTTGAAAGAAATCATCTTAGCTGGGAAATAAAGACCAAGCAGGAGCTAACCAAACAAAAAGTGGAGGTAATGGGGGCCTAAGGGATGTCTCCCGTGTGGGGTCCCATGCTATCAGCCAGTGTAATGACATCTTTTAATGTAGATCAGCAAATGATTTGAGAATTAGGAAGATGTAACTGTTTTATTTGATAAAACTGTAAAGTTTGGAATTTTCTAAGAATACCTATTTGTAGAAAGATACCTTTCAAGAATTTCCGTCATTTTTCATTCACTCACTCTTCCAACAAATAATTATCAAGTTATCTCTACATGCAGGTGCATTTCTTGGCAAGAAACAATAGTAACATTCCTGCACTTGATGGAACTTACATTCTCAGGGAGGAACAAAAAAGATATACAAAGTAAGTTATATAGTGCTATAAAGCACTATGTGCTGTGGAAAAAAATAAAACTGGAAAGTGAGATAAGAAAGGCCAGGATGAGGGCCCTGTGTGTGAGCGCAGGTGCGTGTGTACTACCATAAGCACACAATTATAAACAGGATGGTTAGGAAACACTTCTGAAAAGATATGTAGGCAAAAGGCATTTATTATGCCAAGGTAGGGAGACATATGGAAGTTTGGGAGAAGACGGTTCTAGGCAGAAGTAACAGCAAGTAGAAAAGTCCTGAGACTGGTACATATCTGGAAAGTTCAATGATTAGCAAGGAGGCAAGTTCATCTGGTAAAGAGAGTAAATGAGAAAGTACTGGGAGATGAGGTCAGCCAAAGAAGTGGTAAAGGTCCGGATCCTGTAGGTCTGTGTCATTTACTCTGAGCGAGATGGGGAGTCATGAGAGTTTTGAGCAGGGAAGTGATATCATTTGATGTATTTTAAAGAGATCCCTGTGGCTGCTTTGTGGAAAATAAACTGTGGAAGTCTGAAGGGTAAACAAAGGGATTCATTAGGAGACTATTACAATAATTTAATTATGAAATAACAAAGATTTGAATCAAAATGTTAGCAATGGAACGGGTGGGAAAAAACAGAATTATAGATTCATTTAGGTGTAGAATAGTTAGGATTTAGTGATGGTTGGATGTAGGATGTGAGGGTGAAAAAGCATCAAAAAGGACTCCAAGATTATGTCAACTCTCAAACATTACCTGGTAGTATCTGATTGTAAACACAGACTCTTTGTCCAGGTTGCTTCTTTTCCTTAAGATTTTATGGGCCAAGAATCTTGTTATTAAAGTCAGATACTTAAGATGGAGGCATCCTTTCTGTAACACTTCCCTTTCCTTCTAGGCAAGTCACCTCGGTGCATTTGAGCCTATAGCTGTCCACATGAATTCCCCACATCTTTCCTGCATCTGAGAACAGAAGGCAGAAATGAGACACACAAAATCGATAGCCCCTGTATCACCAAAGGGACAAACAAGATAGTTATTTTATTAAAAAAATATATAAAAGAGATGGCAATAAAGATGAGTGAAATTTAACTCTCTCACTTGTTTCTAATGGAACACACTCATAACAAACCAAAATACAAAGAGATTATGAATTTACTTCTACACAGTGGGATGAGCAAGGGAAAGATGGAGCAATGCCTGCTACTCAGAACAATATATGAAGGTCAGAAAGCAAAATAGAGTTTTCATGCTTAGAGAGTAAATCATGGTGATTGCAGTCTTTCTGACTGGGCAGGTCTTTTGCCTTGTTTCAGCTAGTAGAAAGCAATAAATGTGATGATGTGTAATTTTTCTTGGAAACCTGACTTCAACAAAGAGACAAACTGCAGTTTGAAAACCATATGGAGAAAAGCCCAGTTATCCCAACCAAGGCCTTTCTAAATAAGCCAGTTTGCTGATCTTCAGATGTATAAGACAGCTCAGACAAAACCAACAGAGTCACTGTGGTAGGCAGAATAATGGTCCTTCAAAGACATCCATGTCCTAATTCCCAGAATCTCTGAATATGTCACATTACATGGCAAAGGGAAATTAAAATTGCAGATGGAATTAAGGTTGCTAATCAGCAAATAAGGAGATTATCCCGGGTTATCTGAGTTTGTCTAATGTAATCACAAGGGTACATGAAAGTGAAGAGGGAGGCAGGGCAAGGCAATGTAAGAGGGACTTGAGTCACCATTGCTGGATTTGAAGTTGGAGAGAGGGGCTCACAAGCCGAAGAACGCAGGTATCCTCTAGTAGCTGGGAAGACAAGGAAATCAATTCTTTCCTAGAGCCCCCCAAAGAAAACAGCCTTGCAGACCTTGATTTTAGCCTAATGAGACCCTTGTTGAACTCTGATATAAAGTATAATTATCAGAGATAATTATATCGAATGATAATACATTTGTGTTGTTTAAGCCACTAAGTTTGCTTTAACTTGCTACAATAGCCATAGAAAACTAATACAGTTACCTACCCAACATGCAGCTGACTATACATGGATGAATAAGCAAGTCAAGGCAAGATGGAACACCTAGCAGTTATAGACTCTTGAGCAAAAATAAATGGTTATTATTTTAAGTTACTGAGTTTGGGGGTGGTTTGCTACATAGCACATTGCCAAGCATGCTTGTGGAATAAAATGTCAAAACTTTTTTTTTTTTTTTAAGTGAGAAGAGAAAAGGCTCTAGAGTAGAACTTTGAGGAATAAAAATGTACAAATTGATGGGAAAAATAAAATAATTTACAAAATAAAATGCAAAAGAAGATATATTTTAAGGGAGGGTTGGGTATTCCAAGAACAAAAAAAATTTACTCATAAAGACACTTGAAATACTAATAGACAAACTTTCACAAAACTTTTACCAATTAGAACAAAGGACACTGCACATGGGCAACAAAACAGAGTTTTAATCCTCAAATCCATCTATCATTTTTTGTGCCACAGTTTTAGAGTTTTGATGGGATTGACTCTACATCTGGGTCCGTGGTGAGGACCCTGCGGAGTTCCCTAGGGAAGCCCATGGGGAATGAGCCAGCTGGTCTATTCCTGACCCCTCGTCACAGCGATGGGTTCCATAGCATCCCTCTCTCAATCTGGCCCTTGTGCTTGAAGTCTAGGGCTGTTAGTTGATAAATTGAGGAAGAGAAGTTTTCTTTCCTTCTGGTATGATGTGCTATAAATGTATGACGTCTGGAATCGCTCTAGACATTTTGCTACCTTGAAAGAATTCCATCAAAACAGACCCAGGGCTTCCCTGGTGGCGCAATGGTTGAGAGTCCGCCTGCCGATGCAGGGGACACGGGTTCGTGCCCCGGTTTGGGAAGATCCCACATGCCGCGGAGCGGCTGGGCCCGTGAGCCACGGCCGCTGAGCCTGCGCGTCTGAAGCCTGTGCTCCGCAACGGGAGAGCCCACAACAGTGAGAGGCCCGCGTACCGGTATTAAAAAAAAAAAAAAAAAAACAGACCCAGAAGAGGGTAAGCTCTAAAAATCTCAGAGAAATGAAGTCAGATCTGTGATCAAACTGTTTCTGAAACTGGTGCTTTTCAATGATAAATATGTTCCCTGCATTGCTTAAGTACATTCTAGTTGAATTTATCTTATTTGCAGCATTTTGGCTGCTGTAGAGTCATACAACTATGAATATAAATCTGTAATCTATTAAAATAGGTAATACTGTGTAAAACAGGGATACAACTTACATACTTCAACGAGCTGGTGTGAGGAATAAGTAAGATAATGGGTGATACCTTTGGTTGTTCATATTTTAGAAAATATTGTGTAAGAGAAAAGAATTCTTGTATATGATAATTAAAACACCAAAGCCATGGCTGGATTAGATGAAATCTGAAATACCTTGAATTTCTCAAAACAAAAGGCCAGGGTTCGATGAAGGTGAGGAATGCAAGGGCTATTTAATAGTTATTTGGGAAAGAAGACCAGATTCAGGGATAAAAGGCAAACTCTGTCTCTATTTCCAATTTCACCAAAATGATTTTAGATATTTTGCTAAGAAATTTAGTTAACATATCTCTATAAAACTAGAACTTGGCACATAGTGATACATGTTTTTGCTACAATCATCATTATTATTATCAGCTTCTTTAAAATAAGTTTAAGGAGCATTTAATTAAGAATTTAAAATAGATTCTGATTAAATATAAAAAAAAACTATTCATATTAGTAAGACAAAAACAAATAAAATTAAGGGAGGGTAGATTGCTTTTAAACCAGAGTCTAGTTGTACCACTGATGTGACTTGCTAACAAAATAATCAATAGTTGTTTTTCAAGACAGTACAGCTAGTCCTTTTAAAAGTTCATACTTTTGAGTTGAAGAACCTCATCTCACATGGAAGTAACTGCAGAAGCCTTCGAGGGATTTTCTAAACACTTAATAGTAGAACATTTATTTTCTCTGCTGACTTGTAATAACCAAGTTCGTGAATACTATCTCCACAAAAAGCAGCACAGTGACATACAGTGTTAGATTTTTTTCTGTAAGGAAAATGTAACGGTAGGACTAGAAATAATTGTAGTGCTTTAGAAAGTAGAGAAAAAAGTCAGACTACCTGACATGATCCTTTACCAATTATGTAAGTGTGTGATTGCATAGATTCAGGACGCAACCCACTAATATTTCCAGTCCAAGTCCCTGGAAAAATAGACTTAAGTCATGTGAAAAACTGAATGTTTAGCTCCCTCTGAGAGTACCAATATTAGCATCTTACTGGAAAATGTGTAAAATGATTCATTTAATCTTTGAGTCCTTTTATCCTCAGACATAAATTTTAAATGTGTAAAATGGACCAAAACAAAAAAAAATAGAGGAGTCCCTCCCCACAGCCTTATCCAGTTTCACTTTTCACGGTTTCAGATACCCCCAGTCAACATCAGTCCAAAAATATTAAATGGAAAATCCGAGAAATAAACAACTCATAAGTTTTATTTTTTTAAAACTGAACTACTTTTTTTTTATTATTATTATTTTATCTCTGCATCCCAGTTCTTTTACTTTTTATATTTTATTTTTTAAATTTATTATTTACATCTTTATTGGAGTATAATTGCTTTACAGTGGTGTGTTAGTTTCTGCTTTATAACAAAGTGAATCAGTTATACATATACATATGTTCCCATATCTCTTCCCTCTTGCATCTCCCTCCCTTCCACCCTCCCTATCCCACCCCTCTAAGTGGTCACAAAGCACCGAGATGTTCTCCCTGTGCTATGCGGTTCCTTCCCACTAGCTATCTATTTTACGTTTGGTAGTGTATATATGTCCATGCCACTCTCTCGCTTTGTCACAGCTTACACTTCCTCCTCCTCATATCCTCAAGTTCATTCTCTAGTAGGTCTGTGTCTTTATTCCCGTCTTACCCTTAGGTTCTTTATGACATGTTTTTTCTTAGATTCCATATATATGTGTTAGGATACGGTATTTGTCTTTCTCTTTCTGACTTACGTCACTCTGTATGACAGACTCTAGGTCCATCCACCTCACTACAAATAACTCAATTTTGTTTCCTTTTATGGCTGAGTAATATTCCATTGTATATATGTGCCATGTCTTCTTTATCCATTCATCTGATGAAGGACACTTAGGTTGTTTCCATGTCCTGGCTATTGTAAATAGAGCTGCAATGAACATTTTGGTACATGACTCTTTTTGAATTATGGTTTTTTCAGGGTATATGCCCAGTAGTGGGATTGCTGGGTCATATGGTAGTTCTATTTGTAGTTTTTTAAGAAACCTCTATACTGCTCCCCATAGTGGCTGTACCAATTCACATTCCCACCAGCAGTGCAAGAGTGTTCCCTTTTCTCCACACCTTCTCCAGCATTTATTGTTTCTAGATTTTTTGATGATGGCCATTCTGACCGCTGTGAGGTGATATCATATTGTAGTTTTGATTTGCATTTCTCTAATGATTAATGATGTTGAGCATTCTTTCATGTGTGTGTTGGCAATCTGTGTATCTTCTTTGGAGAAATGTCTATTTAGGTCTTCTGCCCATTTTTGGATTGGATTGTTTGTTTTTTTGATATTGAGCTGCATGAGCTGCTTGTAAATTTTGGAGATTAATCCTTTGTCAGTTGCTTCATTTGCAAATATTTTCTGACATTTTGAGGTTTGTCTTTTGGTCTTGTTTATGGTTTCCTTTGCTGTGCAAAAGCTTTTAAGTTTCATTAGGTCCCATTTGTTTATTTTTGTTTTTATTTCAGTTTCTCTAGGAGGTGGGTCAAAAAGGATCTTGCTGTGATTTATGTCATAGAGTGTTCTGCCTATGTTTTCCTCTAAGAGTTTGATAGTTTCTGGCCTTACATTTAGGTCTTTAATCCATTTTGAGCTAATTTTTGTGTATGGTGTTAGAGAGTGATCTAATCTCATACTTTTACATGTACCTGTCCAGTTTTCCCAGCACCACTTATTGAAGAGGCTGTCCTTTCTCCAATGTACATTCCTGCCTCCTTTATCAAAGATAAGGTGACCATATGTGCATGGTTTACCTCTGGGCTTTCTATCCTGTTCCATTGATCTACATTTCTGTTTTTGTGTGAGTACCATACTGTCTAGATTACTGTAGCTTTGTAGTATAGTTTGAAGTCAGGGAGCTTTATTCTTCCCGCTCCATTTTTCTTTCTCAATATTGCTTTGGCTATTTGGGGTCTTTTGTGTTTCTATACAAATTGTGACATTTTTTGTTCTAGTTCTGTGAAAAATGCCAGTGGTAGTTTGATAGGGATTGCGTTGAATCTGTTAGATTGCTTTGGGTAGTAGAGTCATTTTCACAATGTTGATTCTTCCAATCCAAGAACATAGTATATATCTCCATCTATTTGTATCATCTTTAATTTCTTTCATCAGCCTCTTATAATTTTCTGCATACAGGTCTTTTGTCTCCTTAGGTAGGTTTATTCCTAGATACTTTATTCTTTTTGTTGCAGTGGTAAATGGGAGTGTTTGCTTAATTTCACTTTCAGATTTTTCACCATTAGTGTATAGGAATGCCAGAGATTTCTGTGCATTAGTTTTGTATCCTATTACTTTACCAAATTCATTGATTAACTCTAGTAGTTTTCTTGTAGCATCTTTAGGATTCTCTATGTATAGTATCATGTCATCTGCAAACAATGACAGCTTTACTTCTTCTTTTCTGATTTGGACTCCTTTTACTTCCTTTTCTTCTCTGATTGCTGTGGATAATACTTCCAAAACTATGTTAAATAAGAGTGGTGAGAGTGGGCAACCTTGTCTTGTTCCTGATCTTAGTGGAAATGCTTTCAGTTTTTCACCATTGAGGATGATGTTGGCTGTGGGTTTGTCATATATGGCCTTTATTATGTTCAGGAAAGTTCCCTCTATGCCTACTTTCTACAAGATTTTTATCATAAATGGGTGATGAATTTTGTCAAAAGCTTTCTCTGCATCTATTGAGATGATCATATGGTTTTTCTCCTTCAATTTGTTAATATGGTGTAGCACGTTGATTGATTTGCGTATATTGAAGAATCATTGCATTACTGGAATAAACCCCACTTGATCATGGTGTATTATCCTTTTAATGTGCTGTTGGATTCTGTTTGCTAGAATTTTATTGAGGATTTTTGCATCCATGTTCATCAGTGATATTGGCCTGTAGTTTTCTTTCTTTGTGACATCCATGTCTGGTTTTGGTATCAGGGTGACGGTGGCCTCGTAGAATGTGTTTGGGAGTGTTCCTCCCTTTGCTATATTTTGGAAGAGTTTGAGAAGAATAGGTGTTAGCTCTTCTCTAAATGTTTGATAGAATTTGCCTGTGAAGCCATCTGCTCCTGGGCTTTTGTTTATTGGAAGATTTTTAATCACAGTTTCAATTTCAGTGCTTGTGATTGGTCTCTTCATGTTTTCTCTTTCTTCCTATTTCAGCCTTGGCAGGTTGTGCATTTCTAAGAATTTGTCCATTTCTTCCAGGTTGTCTATTTTATTGGCATAGAGTTACTTGTAGTAATCTCTCATGATCTTTTGTATTTCTGCAGTGTCAGTTGTTACTTCTCCTTTTTCATTTCTAATTCTATTGATTTGAGTCTTCTCCCTTTTTTCTTGATGAGTCTGGCTAATGGTTTATCAATTTTGTTTATCTTCTCAAAGAACCAGCTTTTAGTTTTATTGATCTTTGCTATCATATTCTTCATTTCTTTTTCATTTATTTCTGATCTGATTTTCATGGTTTCTTTCCTTCTGCTAACTTGGGTTTTTTGTTCTTCTTTCTCTAATTGCTTTAGGTGAAAGGTTAGGTTGTTTATTCGAGATGTTTCCTGTTTCTTAAGGTAGGATTGTATTGCTATAAACTTCCTACTTAGAACTGCTTTTGCTGCATCCCATAGGTTTTGGGTCATTGTGTCTCCATTGTCATTTGTTCTAGGTATTTTTTGATTTCCTCTTTGATTTCTTCAGTGATCACTTCGTTATTAAGTAGTGTATTGTTTAGCTTCCATGTGTTTGTAGTTTTTCAGATCTTTTCCTGTAATTGACATCTAGTCTCATAGCATTGCGGTCAGAAAAGATATTTGATACGATTTCAATTTTCTTAAATTTACCAAGGCTTGATTTGTGACCCAAGATATGATCTATCCTGGAGAATGTTCCATGAGCACTTGAGAAAAATGTGTACTCTGTTGCTTTTGGATGGAATGTCCTATAAATATCAATTAAGTCCATCTTTTTTAATGTATCATTTAAGGCTTCTGTTTCCTTATTTATTTTCATTTTGGATGATCTGTCCATTGGTGAAAGTGGGGAGTTAAAGTCCCGTACTATGAATGTGTTACTGTCGATTTCCCCTTTTATGGCTGTTAGTATTTGCCTTATGTATTGAGGTGCTCCTATGTTGGGTGCATAAATATTTACAATTGTTATATCTTCTTCTTGGATCGATCCCTTGATCATTATGTGGTGTCCTTCTTTGTCTCTTCTCACAGTCTTTATTTTAAAGTCTATTTTGTCTGATATGAGAATTGCTACTCCAGCTTTCTTTTGGTTTTCATTTGCATGGAATATCTTTTTCCATACCTTCACTTTCAGTCTGTATGTTTCCCTAGGTCTGAAGTGGGTCTCTTGTAGACAGCATATATATGGGTCTTGTTTTTCTATCCATTCAGCCAGTCCGTGTCTTTTGGTGGGAGCATTTAGTCCATTTACATTTAAGGTAATTATCGATATGTATGTTCCTATTCCCATTTTCTTAATTGTTTTGGGTTCGTTATTGTAGGTCTTTTCCTTCTCTTGTGTTTCTTGCCTAGAGAAGTTCCTTTAGCATTTCTTGTAAAGCTGGTTTGGTGGTGCTGAACTCTCTCAGCTTTTGCTTGTCTGTAAAGGTTTTAATTTCTCCATCAAATCTGAATGAGATCCTTGCTGGGTAAAGTAATCTTGGTTGTAGGTTCTTCTCCTTCATCACTTTAAATATGTCCTGCCAGTCCCTTCTGGCTTGCAGAGTTTCTGCTGAAAGATCAGCTGTTAACCTTATGGGGATTCCCTTGTGTGTTATTTGTTGTTTTTCCCTTGCTGCTCTTAATATGTTTTCTTTGTATTTAATTTTTGACAGTTTGATTACTATGTGTCTTGGTGTGTTTCTCCTTGGATTTATCCTGTATGGGACTCTCTGTGCTTCCTGGACTTGATTAACTATTTCCTTTCCCATATTAGGGAAGTTTTCAACTATAATGTCTTCTAATATTTTCTCAGTCCCTTTCTTTTTCTCTTCTTCTTCTTGGACCCCTATAATTCGAATGTTGGTGTGTTTAATGTTTTCCCAGAGGTCTCTGAGACTGTCCTCAGTTCTTTTCATTCTTTTTTCTTTATTCTGCTCTGCAGTAGTTATTTCCACTGTTTTATCTTCCAGGTCACTTATCCGTTCTTCTGCCTCAGTTATTCTGCTATTGATCCCTTCTAGAGTATTTTTAATTTCATTTATTGTGTTGTTCATCATTGCTTGTTTCCTCTTTAGTTCTTCTAGGTCCTTGTTAAATGTTTCTTGCATTTTGTCCATTCTATTTCCAAGATTTTGGATCATCTTTACTATCATTATTCTGAGTTCTTTTTCAGGTAGACCGCCTATTTCCTCCTCATTTGTTAGGTCCGGTGGGTTTTTGTCTCACTCCTTCATCTGCTGTATGTTTTTGTGTCTTCTCATTTTGATTATCTTACTGTGTTTGGGGTCTCCTTTTTGCAAGCTGCAAGTTCGTAGTTCCCATTGTTTTTGGTGTCTGTCTCCCATGGTTAAAGTTGGTTCAGTGGGTTTTGTAGGCTTCCTGGTGGAGGGGACTAGTGCCTGTGTTCTGGTGGATAAGGCTGGATCTTGTCTTTCTGCTGGGCATGTCCACGTCTGGAGGTGTGTTTTGGGATGTCTGTGGCCTTATTATGGTTTTAGGCAGCCTGTCTGCTAATAGGTGGGGTTGTGTTCCTGTCTTGCTAGTTGTTTAGCATAGGATGTCCAGCACTGTAGCTTGTTGGTCATTGAGTGAAGCTGGATGTTGCTGTTGAGATGGAGCTCTCTGGAAGATTTTCGCCATTTGATATTACATGGAGCTGGGAGGTCTCTTGTGGACCAGTGTCCTGAAGTTGGGTCTCCCTCCTCAGAGGCACAGCACTGACTCCTGGCTGTAGCACCAACAGCCTTTCATCCACATGGCTCAGACCAGGTATGTGGGGAGTTTCTTCCCTTTGGGGAGCGTTCAGTGGATGTTCTGTAGGAGTTGTTCCACATGTAGATGTATATCTGATGTATTTGTGGGGAGGAAAGTGATCTCCGTGTCTTATTCTTCCACCATCTTCCCCCTCTCCTGAACTACTTTTAAAGGCAAATGCTCAGGGGTGTGAAGAGAGGCAACCGTCAAGAAAGAAACACTTGAAGAAATGCCTTCCAACAGAAGATCCACAAGACTTAAAAGGAAATACAACTCGGTCACCTAGTGGAAAGGCTGTAATGTGTGCGAGGGCCATCCTTTGTTGTGCATGACACTCAGGTCCAGCGCGGTGATGCCTCCGCCTCAGACGAGCGCTGACAAGTGACTCGCGGTGTGTACACCGTCTCCACGGCCCCCAGGAACTTCCTCCTCCTGGCTCCCCACCCCCACAGGCCCTGCCCACAAGCCAAGCATAAGTTTTAAATTGCCTATTGTTCTGAGTAATGTGATAAAATCTCACATTGACCCGCTTCATCCCACCTAGGATCCCCAACCCTCAACATCCTCTGCTCCTGGCAACCAAAAATCCACTTCTTCATGGCGCAATGATCCAGGAACTCCTGAAGCAGATGATCTTCCTTCTGACAAATCATCAGAATGTCAATAGCAGCCTAGCAGTATGTCACAATGCCAAGGTCATTCATTTTATGTCATCAGATAGGCATTTTATCAACTCACATCGTCACAAGAAGAAAAAAGGTGAGTACAGTACAAAAAGATATTTTGAGAGAAAGAGACCACATTGACATAAATTTTATTACAGTATATTGTTACAATTGTTCTATTTTATTATTAGTTATCATTGTTAATCCCTTGCTGTGCCTAACTTATGTATATATTAATATATAGGGAAAAACATAGTATATGTGTATAGCACAGGTCACCAACCCCGTTCACAGACCTCTACTGGTCTGCAACCTGTTAGGAACTGAGCCACACAGCAGGAGGTGAGTGGCAGGTGAGCCAGCAAAGCTTCATCTGCCAGTCCCCATCACTCACATTACTGCCTGAAACATTGCTCACATTACCGCTCACACCGCCCCTCCACCGTCCATGGAAAAACTGTCTTCCACAAAACCGGTCCCTGGTGCCAAAAAGGTAGGGACCGCTGATGTATAGGGTTCCATACTATCCAAGGTTTCAGGCATCCACTGGGGGTCTTGGAATGTATCCCCTGCAGATAAGTGATATTTTCTACTTGCATATGCAATCCTACGATCAATTCCCAACAAACTAGGAGGAGTTTTAGCACTACTACTCTCAATCCTTGTTCTAATATTCATCCCAATACTACACACATCTAAACAACGAAGCATAATATTCCGACCCTTCAGCCAACTCTTATTCTGAGTACTAGTCGCAGATCTCCTAACTCTAACATGAATTGGAGGCCAACCCGTAGAACACCCATACATAATTGTAGGCCAAATAGCATCTATCTTATATTTTCTCTTAATCCTAGTGTGAATACCAGTAACTAGTCTTATCGAAAATAAACTCCTAAAGTGAAGAGTCTTTGTAGTATAACAAAATACCCTGGCCTTGTAAGCCGGAAAAGGAGAAACCCACACTGCTAAACTGCTACCACCATTCCCATTACTACCAATAACTTAAAAACACTACTAATTTACTCTCTACAAAGGTTTTTTTCTGAAATAGAACTATTTCTTTCTATATGTATAGTGTATAAAGGGTTAATTAAGTATAAGTAATAACAAGTAAAGTCTTATTAATATGAGTATACTGTTGATGACAGAAATTATAACTTGAGAGGTTAGTAATTTATAGGATAATGAAAGTTTTCATCTTCAAATGTCATTTACTGTTTTATTAGGGAAAAATAAAGATTGTTTAAAAAATAGACACCCTCTAAATTCATATACTTTAAATACATAGATGTAATTAAAGCAGAGAAACTGCACTGTTTGGAATAATACTATATTTGTATTTGGTTCTCTACCACAAGCCTAAGGGAAATCATTGCTCGAATTGTAGTTTAAGCATCGGTTTGCAGTACAGGTCATATCCTCAGGCCTTTTAGGCTTGAAGATTCAATAATCTAGGCTCTCTTTTCTTACTAATGGAAGAAAATTTGTAAAAAGTGAGATTAAAAAGCCAGCACTGCAAGCATATTTTGTTTAATGGAAAACATTTCACATCTTCAAACACATTCTTCAAGCTAGATGCTTGTTTTGACAAAGAAGATATTGGTGTTTGTGTGCCAAGCTACAAATAGGTAATTTGCTCTGACTGAATTCCAATAATGTATTAAATGGACTGTCAAATATTAATAAAATTAGATATAACAGAATAAATTAAAATTATCCCAATAGTCAAATAATCTCAAGATAATTTTTGTCACTTCATTTTGTGTTAATATATCATTCAATAATAGGTCATTATCAGCAAAGATTGATCACTCTGGTATTGATGTTCACCAAACAAGGCATGACTATTGAAATAGATGTAAGGGCAGTTACAAAATGGTGTATCATCTATTTTTAATAGATGAAACTGTATATCCTAAGTGGATTTGAATAAATGCCTCTACAGACATGTATGTGTGATAAAGGAAGCAAAATACAGAGAAAAACAATGTGAAGTCAACAAGTCAATCCATATCATCATCCAAAGATAATGAATTTGATGCTATTGCTGCTGCGCTTAATACTCTAACTGTCATTAGTTCTCTTCTAACTGTTTTATTTTATTAGACTTTATTCTTCAATTCGTTAATTCTTTAGCAAGAAAATAAAAACTTCTAAGGTTGGAGTAGGATGGCGTACTTCAGCTGCTTTTGTATCTTTCAGAATGCTCAGTAGCATATGATGAATGCAGGAGGTGCTGAATAAATACTTGATGTTTGAATGAATGGCAGTCAATTTCAGGAAAATCACATGAACAAATCATTTCGACATGCTGTACAAAAAACATTTCAGTATTCTAAGTAAACTTCATTTAGAACCTAATAGAGGACTCATGGATATGCTTGATTTAAACATGATTTCACATCTGTATTATGCTACATCTAAAGAGCACACTAAGAAGCTTTACATGATGCCAGGTCACTGGGAATGCTTTCAGAACTTTGTTCTCAAGGACTAGAGAGCAACAGCACTTCAGAGTGAGGTTTTAAACAACTTGATATTCTATGCATATCAATTTACAATAGGCATCTTTACACAAATAAGTTCACAGCATACATGCCAATGAGATGAATGATTGAACAGTTCAAATGCTGAGTGGGTTGCTCTGATTCTGAACTGAACCACATGACGGTTCACACTTGAAATGGATTTTTGACCATGTTTCTGTTAAATAGAGAGTGAGTTTGCAACCAGAATTACATAAAAGAGCAGAGTTTAAAACTAGCTTCCAGGTGAGCAGTACGCAGAATAGAGTATCCACATTAGAAAGAAAGAAAATAGTATTAACAAAATCATTGTTGGCGCAAAAACAGAAATCAGCAGGTAAAGAGCTTTTGAGAAAAGCAACATCAAGCAAACCTGATTAAGCGTTGTCACCATTTCCCTAGAGAGAAGGGACAGGAAACAAATATCATAACCTCCTGCAAGTGTAATTTTTCTCAAAATGTGGGCTAAACACACCATGCAGCAGAATCACTGACTGTGTGTGTGTGTGTGTGTGTGTGTGTGTGTGTGTGTGTTAAAATATGCAGATTCTCGGGCCCTCCCTTGGATATAATGAACCATAAAGTGTGCAGCTCATGAGTAAGTAACTCATAAACACACTATAGATTGAAAACACTATGCATTGCTCTTAAATAGCACCGTAATCATTATACAAAACTCCTCTCTGGAATGAGTTCAGTCAATTGCAGTGAATCCTTTTGTCAAGATTAGAGTGTCTAAAGAAATAGATATTAAGAAAGTAGGAAGGCCAGCTAAGCAGTAGACCTTAAATAATAATGTCTGATTTCAGAGTTCCAGAAAACCTAAACTTATAAATTACAATTAAGGCTCTGTGTCTAGATCCTGAATTTAAAAGAGAGGGGCTTGGGAGAGGCACTCAACAGAAATAAGAAAACAAAACCTTAGCACGTAATTATTTGAAGAATTACAAAAAATTTAGAAACACGTTACACATCTCACCAGTAACTGAAATTATAACATTAATTCAAATAATAGAGAAACAATTGAACTCATTATTTTAGGTAATATTTTAAGAAGCACAGGTTCCAGGCATTATTGTGATCCCCAGGGGAAGATTCCAGAAAAATAGATAAGAAAGCAAATAGTTACACTGCCTGTGCTCCAGTTTACCTTAGAGAGGCAAGCCCAAACTGGAGAGCAGAGCAAACTTTCTTATGGAAGCAGAGATTTAAGCAGATCTGAAGACTGAGCTATCTAGGACAATGATGTAAGAAATAGGCTTCAGGCAGAGGAAACAGCAATATTTACTAGTGATTCAGAGCACAGTAGCTCTAGAGTAAGAATTTCATGGTTTGGATTCCTATTCCCTCACTTACTAGATTTGTGACCTTGGGCAAATCACTTCAGATCTTTAAACTTCAGTTTCTTCATCCTAAAAATGGGAATAATAATAATATTATGTCATGAAGATATTGCTAGAATCAAATAAGAAAATGCAAATAAAGTTCTTCGCATAGCAATGTGCACACACTAAGTGCTGAAACATGCTAGCCATCATAGTCTCTGTTATTGGTACCACAGTAGGTAGAAAGGAAAAAAAAGAAGGAACAGAAGTCCCTGAAGTCTCTTTTAGAAACCAGAGAAGTCTCTAGAAAGATTCTTGTCAGTGAACCAGACAAGTATTTTGAGGATTTCTAAAAATATTCCACCCCATCTGCTAATCCTTATTAAATACACTAGAGATGAATTATGGAGAAATTCATCAGATTAGTGTCTCATTTTTGAACTATGTTTTCAAAACAGTAAATAGGCATAGGAAAAGCTCAGAACTTGTGCCTCACTTAAGCCAAGTTTTGATGTGGATGGGCAGCTTCAATTGGCAAAATTAAAAGATTTTTGTTGGTAGTATGAGGCCAATGTACAGATATTCATGATATGTAATTAAACAAAACATTTTTCTCTAGATATATTTCCTTAGAAACTTCAATAATTGACAAATTAATATTTGTCCACAAACAAAAATGATGTAGCTAACAAAATTTGTATTTTTCCAAATACATTTTGATGAAAATGAAAATTATGACTATTTTCTATACACAAAGTATTTTCCCCCTTTTTGCTCTTACTTTGATGCTGTTATTCTCTTGTTTCTTTATGTTATTGCTGTGGATATTTTATTGAATTGAAAAACTTCAATGCCAATATAAAACTCAGTGTTTTAAGAAATCATTGAAGATAGAGTCACCACTGGAAAATGAAATCTCAGTTTACTCCTCCAAACTTGAAGCAGTTGCTTTTGTTACCTGTAGCATCACTGATTCTATATATTATTTTTCACTTTTGAATTTTTTTCTTTTTATTTTACTTCACCAATGAGTTTGTCTATATAATACTCATAAAGTCTAAAAGCTATTTATCTCATAGTTTCTTCTATGAACTCACACTATTTGGAATACTACTGAAAAGTTTCTTAAATACTACTATAGTAACATTTATCAATACCTTATTATGTGCTAAGCATTACTCTGTTTTATGGATATTAACTCATTTAATTCTCACAACCATCCAATGTTATAGATACTATTTTTTTTTCCATTTTACAAGTGGATAAACTGAGATTCTGGAAGGTTTCAGTAACTTACCATGTCACATAGCTAGTAAGTGGCAGAGAGAGCATGGAAAACAGAAAGTCTGGCTTCACAGTCTAGATCTTTAACCAACACACTAATTTTCTGCTCTGTGTAACAGATTAAATGTGCGCGCACACACACGCACACAGTTTCTACTCTGTGTATTTTATTTTGAAGACAATGAAATTATATTAGGTACACTGTGTAGGGAAATTGGAAAAGAACTGAAAATGTGACCTACGGTTTTATTGAGTTTTTTTCTTTTTTTATAAAATAAAATTTGGGTATACTGAATGAAAATCACTATATTAGGGCTTTAAATTGAATAAAGAATGCCCGCAGATTGGGTAGTCAAAGGATCTGGGTCTCTGTCCCTGGGTGAATTAGTGTGTAAAGTGCAGTGGACGTAAGACAGTTATAAGCAGCACATTAGATGGCCAAAAGCAATATAAGTGGATCTACAAAATATTTTGATTGTGGTGAAAAATTTAGTAGTCAGAATGAGATATTTAACATAACGATTACATGAAATTAAAAACACATGCATCCAATGCTAAATAAACTTTTAATAAGAATACCTATGAATAGAAATAAACAATTAATCCATGAAAAGGCTGCTGTTTAGGAAAATGGATTTGGGATAAAAGCAGTACATAAGAAAATATATAAACCAGGTGAGGACCTTGCATAGCTCAAAGATGGTAATGTGCCATGAGTTAAGGCATATTATTAACTCAACTCACATCATCTGAAATACAAAGAAAATACAGAATGAAGGAAAGAAAGAATAAAGGAAAGAAAGAAGGAAGAAAGAAAGGAAAGAAAGAAGGAAGAAAGGGGGAAGGGAGGAAGAAAAAGAGAAAGATAGGATGAACAAACCTTAATTACTTGAAAAAACAGATTTTTTCAAAATAATGGAGATAACTTGTTTAACAATTTTATGTAGAAATTTTCATTCAAATTCGAACAAATTCATTGGATATCATAGTTTGAATATGGTGGCAAATCTGAAGATTTTTCAGTAGCTTCAATTTGAGATTCCGAAATAGCAATGCTACTAATGGCAGCAGCAACTGCAATAAAGTAAAGTGCCTGCCATTTATTGCTTGACAGCTGCAGTGGCAATGTTTCGCTTCATCAGGCCAGATCTCTGGTAGAGTACTGGGCATTTCTCCTGAAACTTGCCTCTAATCTTTGAATCTATTTTTCTCAATGATTGTATAAGCCACTTAATACCTTTTATTAAAGGGCTTTTCTGTTTAAACCAGAGGAAATTTTGTTTGCAACTAAGAAAATAGACATTAAAACCAAAAAATGTTCCCCAAAGAGAAGTGTCGCAGGCAACAGTCTTTTAAAGGAATGGGGATTTGGACCAGTGGTTTGACTGGTTGAATTTCATTGTAGCAAGAACCTATGTAGTTTTAAAGGATGGTAATCTAACAACACGGGGCATATGTCTTATCACCTCTGGTCACCTCAAATAAAGTGATTCTTGAGGATAATATTTTTGGTGACCAAATTCCATCTGTTTTAGTACCATAAAAGCATGAGAAATATAAGAAATATAGGAAGGATAGCCTGTGTCTAACTGCACTGCAGAATTTAAAGAAACAAAATTAGCTTCTCAAAGTTTAAATTATCTGCTCAAGTCATATTTAGATGATCAGAGAGTCTCCATGCCGTATCTCACGTCCTCTTAACGGTGAAAAGGATGACAGAACTGCACATCAAAAACAAGTATTATCCCACAGAATTCCTGAACTGCTAAAATGATTGACTTTATTGCCTTGTCTTATGAGAAAATGAGGCCACTGACCAGAAAAAAAGAGTGAAACCCTGAGCATTGGAATGTGGATATGTAGGAGAATACATATGATTCAAAATATTCTCAACTTCTAAATCTTATTGAGTCTCTCCTGCTACCATTAAGCTGTCCCACACTTCACTGAAGAAGCTGTTCCTTCATGTCTTCAATACCTTATCTAAGATCATTAACTGATAGAAGGAAGTACTTGTCTTCCTGCTCAAACTTATTACTCCATTTGAACTCAACATCCCAACATCCTCTTGGCAGCCAACTACCTGGTCAATACTGGAGACAAGAAGCTCCTTGAATATGAGTCTCACAAGATTCTGTAACTTAAATCTTCAAAAGCATAGGAAATATGTGTGAAAATGGATTCTATGTGTTCCTTACAGAGAAGCGAGAAACAAATTCATTCAAGCTGGTATAAATGCATGATTAGAGATTCTGGATCCAATGTCATTCTCCAGGTAGCTATCACAAGTGCTAAATGCTTCGTCAATTAGTTGACCAAAATCTGGACTGAAAGGTGGGCTAAGTTTTTAAATAAAGTTCAGATACTGGGAATTCCTTGTTTTAATGTAGAAGAAGGGATTAAATGACCTACTGAAATAGGAATGTTAAAGTGGATTTATTTTCCAAGACCTATGAAACTATCTACTAATTACATCTTCAGAAAGAACCCAGAAGACAATTTCATTACCATAATGAGAAATAAATTGATGAGGACAGTGCCACTTTTATAAATAAAATCTCTAAGATTTCTGTTCTCTATACTTGAGAACACAGAGGTTGAAGATGCAGTGAAATGATTTCTTGATTTCTTTAGGGTTCAGGTATGGCAGAGGCCAAGTAGTAGCACTTTACCACTAGAAGGAAAGTGGGAACAGATTTCATTATAGGCAGCAGATGTGAATGGAAAAAGTCTAGTACGATGGCATTTAGCGACTGAAATAATGGGCCATTTGATCTGTACCACTAATGATATGAAGGTCTGAGAAATACGAATCAAACTTTAGTGACCTAGTTAGTCATGGTCTCTCACGAATTCCTAGACCCGATTTAGTCTACTTACCCTATAACCCCTAAATAAGAAGAGAAAGTTGACTGTCCTTAAGAAGGACTGTGCAATAGTAACATACGTTAACATTATACATTTTCCTTCTCAGTTTATCTGAGACGAATCTCTGGCCATTTCTAGGTAAGTGGGAGGGGGGGTGTTACTGCCCAGATTATAAAATGTAGATTTCTGGATCTAAATTTATATTTACAAACTAGGGTATAGAATATAGATTCCACAAATTATAGAAAACTGCCTCTGAGCTAACACTAATCCAAGTGAATCCGGAATACCAAGAAACCCTGATCTGAGTGGAGGCTATGATGGTAATGTGATGAATGAGATTTTGTCCTGAGCCCATATTACAACTGGCACATTCAATTCTTTGATTATTTCACCAGGTTACTGGTGTATATTTGGAAGACTTTCTCTTCAACTGGAAGAAATGTCTCTTTGTCTCTGAGGCTCATGCAGTAAAAGCTGTAAAACTGTAGTAATGACCAAACTAAAGCATCTCCCTCCTGCCAAAAGAGTAAACACACACCTTTAGTGGATCCATGGGGGGAATGCAGCAATTAGTGTCACCATAAAAAATAAAGGAATAAAGAGTGGGGATTACCAACATGCCGATTTAAATTACCTGTTTAATCTGTATAGAGGACAAACTAATCCTGGCAAACAACAATACATTTAATCAAGTGGTGATTACAAATACAGCCAATAAGTTCTCTCCACTGAAGAAAATCAACAAGGACTCTCAGAATGACTATAGTAATAATCTAGCAAGTGACAATGAACATTTTTTTTAACATCTCAATCAATAGAGACCAACAGAAAACATTTGTTGCCCTCTTCTCAGGAACAACTATGTACTTTTACCATCTCAATTCAGCATTCTCTTAAATTTCCAACTCTACAGCATAATTTAGTCTCAGGAACCCTGATCATCTCCACATCCTGTGAGACATCATGCTGGACAACTACATGAATGGCATCAAATTGAAAGTACTTGATGAAATGGGATTATCATGTCCCCCAGACACCTTTGGAAGAACCAAGAAATAAAACCCTTCGAAATACAGTAATCACATTTCTTAGTGATATTTCTGATAGTCTGGGACAGGTTGGGATATTCCCTCCAAAGTGTTTGTTGCACTTTGCTACTCATATCATGTTAATCAAGTGCTCTGAGGAAAAAGTCCAAGAGTCTAAGACTATTTCAAAACAATTAAAATTTGGTCTATTTCAGCTCAGAATTAAGATTCTGTACCTTTGCAAATTAAAGTGTTAATACTTTTGGTTTTTCAGTTAGAATGAGCTTATTCTTTCTAGGGATAAAATATACATTTGCATATATTAAAAGAGCTTTATGATTTAATTCTTGATAAAGTATGCCTAGTGCAAAATTATTTTAAAGTAAAAATTTTTTAAATATGTTTATAGAAGAGCATCATAAATGCACACTCTTTTGTAAGCAGTTAATAAAACATTTAAAGTAACTGCTTCAATGGGATTTTTAATTTTCATCCTATGTTGATATATCACCCTCCATCTATCCATCTATCTAGCAGATATATACTTTTAGACGCCCTAAAATAATAAAACAGAAGAACAACAGGAGAGAACAACAGAAGCATTGTCATGTAAATAATCTAAATGCTTTTCTCTATAAAGAAAAATTACTAAATGTACATCAATTTTTTAAAACAAGGCACTGCATAGAAAGACAAAATCACTAGAAAACTGGAGGAGCTCAATGAATTTTATTCCTTTTCTAAGTTTGAGTTTAATAAAGCACGGCTTGTATATCCATTATTTTATCCACTTTGCAATTTGACTATTAGAGTTCTTTATGTGATTAAAGTATTCACATTTCCGTGAGATGTTACGGAAAAACCCGAATGAATCTTTTGGCCAACGCAGTATTTTCCTATCACTTTCCCCTTCTCACACTGTTCTTTTACCTTTTTGTCTTTTTTAATACATCTTTATTGCAGTATAATTGCTTCACAATACTGTGTTAGTTTCTCTTGTACAACAAAGTGAATCAGCCATATGCATACATATCCCCTCCCTCTTAAGCCTCCCTCCCACCATCCCTAACCTACCCCTCTAGGTCGTCGCAAAGCATCAAGCTGATCTCCCTGTGCTCTATTGCTGCTTCCCACTAGCTATCTATTTTACATTTGGTAGTGTATATATATTTCGATGCTACTCTCACTTTGCCCCAGCTTCGCCCTCCCCCCACCCTGTGTCCACAAGTCCATTTGTAAATTACTTTTTTTTCCTCAGTTTCCCCCTTCATATGTGTTTATATTTCTTGACCATGATAATCCCCGCAATAACTCTGTAATTCTTTCCTTGTCAACCTAAGTACTTATGCTGCATTTTACAAGGCCCATAAATTCCAACTAATTATAGTATTTAGCTTTTCTTAAAACTTCATCTTTTGACTTGACTATTAAATTACATGCAAAAATAGTATCATTTGAATTCAGGCAACTCGCAAAAGCAAGATGCTAGACTCCATAATGATTTAATAGCTGGAAAAATGTCTTAAATGCTGTATAAACATCCATAAATTAATCATTTAATCACTATCCTCAGCACGAAATCATTATTTCCTTTTATAGACTGAGCCAGGGTTACCTAATCAGTTTCAGTTTCTAGCTTAATGCACGATTCTCATCTTGAAAAAATTACTATTTTTTTTCTTCTTGTACTTGTTGAATATAATTTTGAATCTGGACAGTTCATATATCACATTCTTGTCACAAATATAAATCAATCAGAAAATGACAAAAAATTATAAAGTTGAGATAAATCAAGAAACAAATGCATTTCTCAAAAAACACTCCTTAGAGGAGAATAAAACTAATGTTGGAATCTGCTGAAAGAAGTTTTATATAAAAACCGCATATGGTACAGATAACTTTCTTCAATTTAATGCTGAAGAAAAATTCAGACATTAAAACCAACTACTACAGCCCACTTTCTATAATGATGGTACTTGATAAATGTCCAGCATAGTGGCATTGAATCTAAGAGCTTTTAGGAGCTACTTGAAGTTAATAATTTTTGTGGAAATTGAGACTTAGTTGGTCTGAAATGTCAGATACTGCGAAAATCTCCCTTCTTATTTTGATTTTTTTTTGGGGTAGTTTTGTGGTGATTTTACACTATGTGTACTCTGAGAACTTGGGGAAAAGAAGCAGCAACCAAAAGTTTCTGCTCTGAATACAAATGTTTGTTTTACATGATAGCCATGCCTTGAACAGCTGGATAAAAATTATTCTTTCTTGATATTTAAGGTATTTATAGTTGAAAAAAAAAAAACACACTTTGCAGTCCTAACAGGCCAGCAAGTCAAAGACAACTAGACCAAACATTTATTAATAACATCATTTAAAAAATAAACGGTCATTTCTTACATCTAGTTCATCAGAGAAATATCTTTCAAAGAAAGTTATGCAAGCTTAGAAAATGTCCTCCCAAAGGGATACAACTCTTAATGATTGTTCAATATGCTTTCAATATGTTAATGAAAGATTCACAGGTAGAACCAAGTAAGCTTGAAAGACGTTGCATATGAAGTCTGAAATCAAATGTTTAATGCCAGTATTTTTCTGATGTGGGAAGGCAGTTCACATTCACAGAGCACTGCGATGGAAAATCCACATATACTAGTATTGCCAGAAGCTGAGTCTATACTGAAGGAAAACCTAACTTTCACTATTTTTGTCTAGCTCTTTTTAGCACTTTTATTAGTTCAACCTTAGGTTAGGGAGTAAATGGAGAAAATATAAAGGATTCACTGAGGACGGTGGTGTATACGTGTACCGTGTTTTTTCTCATGGAATAAAAAAATGCTATTGGCATGTATTCAACATGGATGAGAACATCTAGAGTGCTTAGAATGATTCTTAGTGAATTACGCACATACCTGTATATTATCTGGGCCACTTTTGAATGTTTTCTTCAGTTTTATCACTCAAAAATAACTATGAACTCAATGGCATGTGTTTTCTTTTTCTTATTCTCAAGAGATAACCACGTCATTTACCTGACACATCCAATAATTCTAATTATTTTGGCCAAAACTTGATTACCAACAGCATTCTCTTGTCAACCAGATCATTCCACCACCTACAAACTTATACTAACATTATATGAATTAAGTCTGATTCGATTCAGTCAAACACATCCTATTGCATTGTGAGCTCTACCGGCAAAGATGTCCTCACCCACAAAAGCCCACCTGAGGTAATTATGAGGTAACAAGCTTATGCCCTTGGACTGAGAGTTTTGGCCAAAAAATAGAAGGAAAGTTACATTTAATGTCTCTTTCCGCCCATGTACTTGTTGTTGACAAAAACAAGTTATAAGTTACTCATAGGCTTTGAATGACTCTTGCCACATAATGAGTTATTAATTCAGCCACAGTTTATCTTTGGTTTTTATTTTAACAGAAAATAATTCTTCTATATTGTTTACTTAAAATCAAATATTTGAGGGGAAAATTTAGGGGAATTAGTAGTTCAAGCAGAACTATTTTCCCTACTCCTTAATAATTACTCCCTAATATTTCCAAGATCTTCATATGGCATATAGATGTATCTTCACATGTATGGTGGTTGTACAGTGGTTCATAGTTATTTTAATTTTGATAAGTGGATTTATCAAAAAATTATCTCATGCATTTTTATTATAATAATAATAGAAATAATAAGAAAACCCTATTTCAATCTGCAAAGAAAATTCAGATGTGGTGCCAAACAAACAAACCAACCTGCCAGATTACCTGCTAAATTAATGAACTAAACAAAAACACCTGAAGTAAAACAACAACAATGTAGATCTGAGCTGTAATTATTGCACTGTGTGAAGTTATGGGATAAAAAATTTTGCCACAAATGGATTTGAGCCAGAAATGTATTTTTTAATGAAAAAATTCAATTAAAGCCTATCTTTTTTTTTTTTCTGTCCATGGATGTGTCTGCTAAGAAAGCCTTAGCTTTTATTTGCTTAAAGCTAAGATAAAGCATTTCAAGATGTATTTTACTTTAAGTCCTAACCCTCTGGATAATGAGAAGTCGTCTCTCATGTCTCAGGCAACGTTGCCCTGAGCTGTGGAGATGACTGACAGTGCTCGGCCTAAGGTACACGATTTGGTTAGACATCACACTTACCTGCTTGATTTGTGGTTACATTTACAGACACATACTGCCGGGCTCCTGGGCTCAAGTCGGACACTCCATTCACTGCCTCAATCTCAAAGGTATAGTTTGTGTGAGCAAGCAGATCCACCATCATGACAGAGGTGTTTTTCAGGCCGATTTGCTGGGGGAGGTACCTGACATGACCGCCACACTCGTCACACACACCTGCATGTGAGTTGCACTTCTTGCATGCAATATAATATGACACATCTTTCCTTCCACCAGTGTCAGCAGGAGGAATCCATTCCAGAAAGACACTAGTTTCATTAACATTTGAGATGGCATTCCGAGGAGCTGAGGGGGGTCCTGGTTTGCAAAGTAAAGTGAAAAAAACAAATTTTGAGATGATAAAATTAAGCATTGTTTACTACACAAATCTCTGGTCTGAAGGGAAAAAAATGGATTTGCAATCAATCTGTTAAGCAGGGAGAATGCAAGAGTCATCAATTTGTAATAATCTTTGAAAAATCTTCTTATACCTTTGTAGAAACAATAGTGGGGTTGGTATACTATAGAAATGACTTATCTTGGCAAAGTTGCAAATTCAAATAAAGATGTTTTGCTTAGTGTATATGTAAAGAATTATGGAGTAAAAATATTTATGCAAAAAATGTTAGATATAATTATGTATTCAAATAGTGGCAAGTTCTTTGGCAAGTCCAAGGACAAATTCTCCTTGGGGATTGAACAGATTACTTCCTCAGTGATACTCATCCCTGAAACCTAGGAAGTAAACATGAAGGATTTACTAAGCAATAAGCACAGGTAGAAATAGGATTTATTAGTGTGGCTCTTGACTACAAATTCCACCAAAAGTAGAAAAAATAGCCTTAGTTTATCTCAAAATAAATTGCATAGCTACTGATAAACCACCAACAGAATTTGGAACCTCCCTCATATGTCAAGAAAGAACTAGGATTTAAGTAGTTGATCAACATTGCAATCTGTAATAAGAGTTTGCTTACTTTGATATTGTTTTAATATTGTGTTTCTGCAAAATTGTGAATTTTACTTAATTGGAAACCTAAAATTTATTTTAAAAATAATTCTCAAAAACACAATAAGAGGAAGAATGAACATGTTCTGACCTTGAAAGATCAGCAGAATAAATTTATATATAAATAACAAATAATATTCATGTGTATATTATTTTATTTCTGAAATAATAGTTAGCAGACTAAAGAGAATTAAACTTGTTTACATATCAATTGTAACAAATGTATTACTCTGGTGGGGGACGTTGATAATGAGACAAGCTATGAATGTGTGCGGACAGGGGATACATGGGAAATCTCTACACCTTCCTCTCAATTTTGTTGTGAACCTAAAACTGCTCTAAAAAATAGAGTCTTTAAAAGAATTCATTGCATCATGTCTGAATCTATAGTAGATTTTTAGATACTCAGAGTTACAACTTCAGTCAGCTGTTAATATCATATGATCAGATGTTCTCAAAGAGAAAATACATTTATATTTGTTTCAGACGTAGTAAAGATTTCCCAACAGGGAATAAAATGGACTGTGATGGTAGCTGAATGGTTCATAAGCATAAATTAAGCTACTTAGGATGACATAGCTTAGTTATCTTAATATGTGCTGTCTGTTCTAAATATAGAAATTAATGTTAATTTCTACCTAAAATTTATTAAGCCATGACTACTGAGGACTAAATTTAAAAGTAATAAGAAAGCTACGTACCATTTATAAAATGTCACTTAAAATTAAAGAACCCCATAACGTAAAAGCTGCCAGTTTTGACAAAACAATCTCCACTTTAGTTATATTTGTGGTTGAAACCTGTGAATTTTTCCATACAACCTCACACACTTCGATTTAAAACAGTCACTTTAAGTTGAAACAAACACTTAAGATGGAAATACAAGGTTTTTTTTTTTTTCTATTCCCTCTACCTTATTTATTTAATAGTGGAAGGTTATGGAGAAAACGTAATTTGAGATCAAAATGTTACAGGTCTACTTGTGAGAAAAAGGTAAAATATACTTGAAATTTGTCTACTTCAAAAAGATATCAAACTTCTGAGGGTTTTTTTCTACCAACTGAAATACACCCCTCAGTTACCACCTTTCCTCTAAATCTGTAAAAACTGCATCAGAGTCTGACTCTTTTTCTTGACTCTGCTACTAACAGCCCCTCAGCATGTGGGTGGGGGCACATATGCCTCTCAAATTCAAAATAAAACTCATATTCAAGGGAAGCCCTAAAGTAGAGGTAACCAGTGGAGACTGAGACTGACATGCACCTAAAAACAATGTAATGAAATTTCACTGTCCTGCTAATAGATGTGATGCACGAACCAAAGTAGAGCTGTGAGAAGTACCCTCAATTTGAACAGATTCATTAGAATCTGAATTTTGTTTGATTTTCTTTTCCTACAGGTTTATAACATTTTGTTGTCCAGAGTACCAGAAAAAAACATTAAAAGTAGTTGAAACCATAAATTTAATAGCAAAGAGCCAAAGAGACATCAATCAAGCCATCTCATTTGGTATCATCATATGAAGAATTTGTGTTATTATGAATGCAACTAAGAACAGAACACACACACTCACAGATTATATATTAGAAAGATCTTCTACAGGACTCCCAATAGTCTTTTTTGAGAAATGCATACAAATTAGTGTTCTTTTGAGATACAGTATTAGAAATTCACACACCTGGAGACAGAGAAAATATAAAGCCTCAGGTCCTAAAAGAAAGCTAAGCAGTCCTTGCCACCAGAGCAGGGTTCTCCACCATTCCCAAACCTAGTAAATTTACAGAAATGGGGGCTCACATTTGTGCTGAGAAAGATAAAAGTCATGCATGGACTACTTAAAGAAAGAATACTTACAAAATTAATAAAATTTAAATAGGTCAAGATATGGTTTTCTCTCCCTAATTTACCAAACTACAGTCTAGCCAACACTCCTCCCCACTATTTGGGCTTTCTTTTGCTCTGAATAATTGAAGCAATTTCCACTGAAACCAATATGCATCACATGCAATCATTGTTTATATCTCCTCAATTCAAATGTATCCTCTCAAAAAATGTATATAATAATGTCATTTACTTATTTGAAGAGGATTGTTTATAATTAGTAATCATCTAACCCATAAAATTATCAGAATGTGATAAAGAATGATCTTTAGCAATACAGAGTTAATTAATATCAATGATTTGAGAAATTATGAAAATATGTTTCACTGACACGATGAAACTGACACTGAAATTCAGATAAAATTTCAGTTTGTGATTATTTAAGTAAAGAAATTGTATGTCTTTTTGTATGATACACGTGAATACTAAATTTCAAAAAAATGTGTCTTCATCTTTGAAAGCACCTACAACTTACTGGGATCTAAAATAGTAAAACATGGGACGTCATGGAAACTGAATGTTATGGGGAGATGGGATTCACTGTTCTTCCCTTCAATTTTCTGTTTTTGTTTGATCTGCTATAGAGACTATGGTAGAAAAACTAAAGAAGTATTGCCATGAAGCAAACTAACACATAAATTTGTTTCCTTTCCAGAAACATGTGGAACACTAGAAAAACAAAAACACCAAAACATTGATAGATGTGGATATACCCACTGCAACTGTTGGAATTAAATGTTTAATATTCATCTACTCATTATAAGATTACCTGATCATATAATTAATAAGTTAAGGACACTCACTGTTAATAAACACAACAGCTACTTGAAAATCCTAGTTGACAACTGATTTTATATTTGACTCTTAAATATGATTTGCCAACCCCCAGTTCTCCATGTTTGTGTAGTGTTTCCTGTCTTCTTTTATAAATGACCTTCTCATTGGTCTTTGCAGCTTAGTGGGGCAGGTTAGAACGAGAAGGTAGAAGTGCCATGTACTGCATGTTTTTGTGATCAGAAAGCTGCCTTGGAAGACGAAGAGGAAGAAAAATAAAAAAGGTTTACCAGAAACGGGGAAATGGATTTGTCAAAGTCATGTTTGGCTATCATGAACACTAAAATAAATCATAAAATAAAAGGAAAAATTCCATATTTGTGGCTCAGATGTTGAATTTGAAATGAGGGAAAATGGATGCTTCTCACAGTAAGTGATAAAAAAGACTCAAATTTCTCAATGCTTACTCAAGAAGGTTGAAATCTGGTGAAATACTATATTGGAAGATTAAACATTATGCCTGTTTTAGGGGAAATGGTAATAGAATGTAACAGGCTCCATCATGCTCTTTCTTCAAACTGGTGAAAGTTAGCATCACCAAATGTCCATGGGTTTCCTTACTTGTGCATGCCATTGTGGGTGGATCAGACTCCCTCCTGAAATAATCCTTTTCACAGACACAAGAGGTTGAAGCTTCCTCATGGGTATAACTGTGAGGTGGACATTTGCTGCAGCTCTGGCTGTGAGGTGAAGCTTTGAAGAACCCAGGTCTGCACACTGTCAAAAGAAATAAGAGACTAAGCTTTTCCCTGGAACAGATGCAGTGTTTGTTTTGTGAATAATGTCATTATTTTGACTAGTATACACAGATTACATATAACACCATCTTTTCATTAATTTCAAAAATTTTTCATCGGTTTCTGAATCATAAATAACAGCCTATTCATTCAGATAATTAAATATGTATTTTAAGTATTTAAATTACACATGTTAGAATAGATATATTTTTAGTGATTTTTATGCTACAGGAGCTTATAAGAAATTATATTATAAAAGGTAAATACTCATATGTATTTAAAACTGAAGAAGTGCTTTGAGTATAATTTTCATTTATGCTATTATTAACACAACTTATGTTGAAGAAACACAAAATTTCCACTATGCTCAGAGAATGGCATGGTACACAGTAGTTACTTAAAATTTTGTTGTTGAATTAATAAATAAACCAATTAGTAGGTGCTAAAACCTTCACAAAATTCTGTTAGAATGGAGAGAATGCACAATTGAGCTGGTATATCATTCACATTATTATTAATTCACATTATTATTATTATATTGATTCCAGGAGGAGTCAGATTTTAGGCATTTGTTTTACATTTTACTCCATTTTAGAACTTTTCATTGAGATTCTTACTGATTCAACATGCATCTATTCTAATATCAGTCATGTTTATACTATAAAAATTATAATGCTCTACAAAGGGGAAAAATTGTGCCTTATTCAATTTTCCATTCACAGTACTCATCGCAGTGTTTGACCACAGAAGGTGTTCACGTATTGTTATGTAATGCACACATGAGTAAATGGCATGGCACGAAAAATGTCACTGAACTACTTAGAATCACATGAAGAAAATGTTCTCCGATATTTTTCTTAAGTTGGTGGTCAGGTAAGTAAATGCTAACAAAGTAAGTCTCTTTATTCTGTAGATTCCCTAGACTTTTGTATCTTTCTTTCTTCTCAATGGGTAATAAAGCCAAACTTCAATATTCCAATTGCCCATTATGGACAAAGTAAAGACCATCAAACTGATGGTTTGATTACTTTTTAGAGCTTAGTTAACATAAAGCTAATCAACCATCTATGTTTTTTCATATTTTGAAAACTCACTATATATACTTAAGAGCATTTATTCAAGTATCAATGAACATTTGCTAAGCTTAAAGGTAAACTTGTATTTCAAAGGAAGTTTTTGATAGACATAATGAATTGGAGCCAATTTTCATGTGCTATAAATGATCTGGGGTTTTAGTAATCCATGCTAAGGTTTTCTGCCATCCCCATGTATAATCAGGAATTGACAAAAATGAGAAGGTACTTTTTCAGTAGATCTAATTATAGCTATAGTAAAGCCTTAATGCTCTCATAAATTCAGAGCAAATGTGAAGGTATTTGAAAGATAAGAAGAGCTTTTTGATAATATTAGGGACATTCTTGTAGTTAAATGATTAGGAGAAGATTTAAAATATTATTTTTCTTGTAATAGGATTGCTGTAGCAACCAGTACCATTCTTAGCTAAGTTACCCAATTTTTCTTCTTTCATCCTTTTTAGTAAAACTATTCTCACTTCAAACACGATTTGCTCTCAGACATGAATTGTTGATCTACATATTCTGCATATTTGGAACTCATTTATCACACATGAAACAAAAGTCATTTCTTTTTAATGAGTGCCTTTTAATTTAAAAACTTTATATGATATCACATATTACACTATTTTTCAACCCTCCATGGGAACTTTGGAAATAGGAAACAATATAAATGTAAGTAAAAAGTAGATAAATGTATCTTTCTGTTCAGTAGTTGAACAAAATGCTTTCAGCAGGTGTGGGCCAGAAAGTTTCCTTGCTACTGGGTTATGAAGGTAAAAAAGATAGACATGGCCCTGCCTTTATGAGTCTTAAAGGTACTGTAGGAATAATTATAAATATGATTGTTCTAGGAAAGAGAAAGAGCTTGGGAGTGAATATGGACACTTAATTTAGACTGGGATGTCAAAGAAGACTTCCCTTAGGAAGCAGAGTCTCTGCTGAGATGTAAAAGATTAGGTAAGTTATCCAATTTGAGGAGTACTGCAGTGCCTTAGAGGGTAAAGTCTTTTTAAAGGACCAAAAGAAGAGGAGGACCAATAGGGATATGAAAAACACTAAAATATTGATCAGGGAGATAGTAGGAATAAAGAGGCAGAGATGAAGTTAGGGAAGAGGATACCAGGTCAGAAACACCTTATGGCTTCTATGATTTGGGACTTTTATTTAACGGGTAAAGACAGGTCATTACAATGTCTTAAGCATGAAGATCAAAGTAGTGTTTAAGAGATCATTTCACTGTAGCACATGCAATGGATTGGAAAGGAACACGGTTGGAGGCATTTGGCCTTTTTGTTTCTGTTGCATTGGTCCGAAAATGGACAAGAGTGGATCCAATGGTGATAGATAAGAGTAGGTAAATTCAGGAGATGAATATGAGGTAAAATCAGCAAGATTTCAGGATATATTTAATTGATCAGGTTCATGAGTGATAAATCTTAAGAATGACTCTAAGGTGCTTGGCTTAAACTGCACTGGCAATACTGGTACCATTTTCTCAGAGCACACTATATCTGAAATGTATTGGGGGAAGATAATAATTATGTCTAAAGCATTATTTAATTTGAGGTGGCTAAAGAAATCCAAATAGAGGTATAGAGAGGAAAACTGTAGGGTTTAATGTTGTCCAAGAAAAATATCACAAAACCGTAATTATCCATTGCCTTCAAATCATGGCCCTAAATCCAAGTGAGACATGCAATGCTGCTACACAATCTTAGTATTATTTTCTTAGTTAACTTCAGTTCCCACTATTGAAAGGATTATTTTGTAGCTTTTCCTCTTTCTTCTAAGTCCTTACAAGCTCTGTTCCTTTGTGACTCTCATGGTATATGTGTGTGTGCACGCTGAGAAAATAGAAGTCATCAGAGAGGAACTTTCTTATTTTCCTACCACCAAATCTCCAAACCTATATGCACCTTTCTTCCTGTTAAAATGGAAATGTCTTTGCTCTTATCAAAAAAAAAAAAATCTTTATTTGAATTAGGAACTGTAACTCTCTGAGAGTAATCTTCCAAGTGTCTACTATCCCTTTTACATGCTCAGGGGCACTCTCAATCAATCTCTCTCTCTCTCTCTGTCTCTGTCTCTGTCTCTCTCCCGCTCGCTCACTCTCTCTCTCCCCCTTTCCCTCCCTCCTGTAGTCATTAACAGGAGCCTGATACAATTTCCAGAACTCATCAATGGAAACAAAGTGAAGCAAAACAAAACACATAACAACAACAAAACTATCAATCTCGCATGACCCCATTTCTCCCCATGGTAAAAGTTACCAAACAGTTTGGTTTCCATGCAGAACACAATTTCTTAAATTATTTTTCCATACATGCATATCCACCTACTCATTTTAAGTCACATGTTGACACACTCCACTCCACTGCCACTGCTTTTATTAAGAATGTAGCCTACTTGTTGCCATACTTCTCCACAGCATTTGATCATGTCCTCTTTTGGGAAACTCCAGTTAATTTTCCTACAAAATGCTAGCATAGCCTACAAGTTTCCACACAATATTTAAGAAACCCTTTAAATGTGACCTCCTTCCGCACTCACTATCTCCATTCATACTAACCTACTTGCAATTTCCAGCACTTGAGAAACTCCTTTATCTGCCTCTGAATATTGCAGGAAAAGCATTCTAGGCCAAAAGACAAGAAATGTAAATTGGGGGGCGAGGTAAAAAAGCTTGTAGTTCATGATAAACTTGGATTTAATCTGAACACATTTGGAAGGCTCTGTGTGTATTATTATTTTCTTTTTTTGAGGACATTCTTTCTGTTAAGAGCTGTGGCAGGGAATATTTGTACTGTGGTGAGAAAATAAAAATTATACTCTATACCCTGAAGCTATGATATATTTGGGAAACAGAAAATAAATAGTCATAAAAGTAAAATTTACTTTTTACATTTTAATCATGACAATATTCAACAAAAATTATTTAGGTAAGCAGTAAAATTTCTCTAAATTCCAACTTGATATAGTTCATTCAAAATAAAGGAAGCTTCTGGAGCAAAGCTGTTTCACATGACACGTCACCTAAATATTTGAAAATACTATGCAAGTTCACTCAAGTTGGACAAGAAACAGGAGAAAAAAATGCATCCTATGTTAACATGTTTCATAAGATTATCTTAGCAGTCCTCTGGAGGCACAGAAACTATTTTTAATAGTTCTTATTCTGTCCATGCTTCAAGTCTCATTTTAAGTGCTACGTTTTTCTTTTTCTTTTTTCTTTCTTTGGCGGTAAGCGGGCCTCTCACTGTTGCGGCCTCTCCCGCTGCGGAGCACAGGCTCCGGACGCGCAGGCTCAGCGGCCATGGCTCACGGGCCCAGCCGCTCCGCGGCATGTGGGATCTTCCCGGACCGGTGCGTCCCCTGCATCGGCAGGCGGACTCTCAACCACTGCGCCACCAGGGAAGCCCCAAGTGCTACGTTTTTTTTTCTATGATGTTTGTGCTAAATCCATGATTACATATTGTTTCCTTACACATCCTTTAGAACTTTGAACCATTTGTTTAGCGTCTCTTTTATGGTAGGTAGAAAATATTTTGCCAAAATTCTATGTGTATGAATTCTTATCTACGCCCAACCCATATAAACATTCTGGAGAATGGAAACTGTTCATTTGATTTTCATCATATGAAGCATAGTTCTTTGTATTGAGTACATATTCATCAGTATTTACTGGTATAAGCAGTACATTTGCGTCTTTCTTAGGGTCTAAATGGTATGGCAGGAACTTAAAAAAGCTGGTAATCAGAGTTGTTTAAATATTAAGTTCTGGCAAGTAAAAAATAATATTTCATCTTCACTCACTACTTTAGAAGTTTTGCACAGATCACCAACACTAACTCTCATATGTATCACTTTAAAAGCAAAGATGTTATAGTCAGTTTTTAAATTTAAACATAAGATGCATGTCATCTATATTCAAATTAATGAAGGCTGTCATTTGTTAAAAGTGCGAAAAGGTGCTGTCTACTCTGATTAGGAATTTTTAAAAATCCTCAAAATTACCAAAAATGTATAGTTGACAAGTTAGGATTTTTTCAACTATTTCTTGTCATTTAAATTACTTTTAATGTTTCCAAAATATTTTCATGTTAAAAGTCCTTCACTCTTGGGATACTTAAATGAATCCACTTTATAATTCAAAGTCAATACTCCAGAAGCATGGTCACCAAGGAAAAAAATTATTTAAGTAATGTAAAAAATACTGTTTTAGTAATTTATAATTAAATTATAATTCTCCCCATTAGAATTAAAATATACAGATCATTTAAATATATATATAAATATATATGTGTAGAAGGAAATGAGAATAATAAATGCACAGACTGCTGTTGTCTATAGAGTTCAAGATATAATTAACCTTCAAAAATGTCATTAGATTTATCCAATTATACTTTATTAAGAATGACAGAAAATCACTATGAACAAGATTTTTACCATAGTTCTATCATATGTGAATTGTCAGAGAATATAAGCTATGTCAAATTTGCTTTTTAAATAGATTTTTCAAAATAAGGTGCCCACAAGATAGTTAGCTGAAATTTAAAAGATGTGTTAATTAAGAAAAACAGCATAACACAACATGCTAGAAGGAAATTACAACTCAAAATATATCCAATAATATTTATACCAAAATTTAACAGTAATAGCAGATTTATCCTTACATTTAAAATATATGCTCAGTAAAAAAATAAGTACTGTGTTAAAACACTGACATTAAAATAGATTTTCAACTAGGTAACATTTCTTGAATGCTTGCAAACAGAAACATGAGACCTAACCTATTTTAGAATCTAGAATAGGCTAATTAGAATCTAAGTTTAAATGATTGAAAGCAATAAGGCTAATTTGAATATTAGAAAACAATATCAGAGAAGAACAAGAATACTATTGATAAATACTTTAAATATATCTCTTTCTCTAGATATGTATATGTATATATATATATATATAAATTAGGCTCACCAAATATTGATAGACGCTCAAAGGAATTACATAATATTTATAAATAAAAAGTAAAATTAATTGCTACATATCCTTTACATATTCACTCATTCAATATATGTAATAAACCAAGCTTGTATGTCATAAATTGTACTGGACATATAAATATAAGTAAAAACTACTCATTGCCATTATTCCATTAAATAACTCAGTCATGTGGCTATTGCTTACATGTTGTCTGGCACATATTTAGGCATTCATTACTTGTTTAATGTTTAGTATTAATACACACATTTTTAAAAGACGCTCAGAATGACAATTTAAAAATAGCATCCTGTGTGTGTGTGTCTGTATGTGTGTGGAGACAAAAAATTTTTGTCTCTCAGTAAAAGATATATACACACATATTATTATAAATTATAGTTATATATAAAATTATAACTTTTCTATATTTATTAAGTTATACTTTATATTGTAAATTATAAATAAAATATAGATGTGTCACTTTAGAAATTGTTTAGGATTGTATTATTCTCAGATTTTTATGTTCTAAATCTATGTCATTTATAGAAGTGCTGTATCATGTAGGGTCAATGATCAATTCTACTGAACTGAACTCCCTCTCATAGTCTAGGGTAAGACACCTCCCCTATAGGTCACAAAAGAGCAGAATATCCTTAAATTTAGTAAAAAAAAAATGTATTATGTACCAATATTACCTCCTATCCTACTTTATTTCTAAGATCAGAACTTCCATACTTCATAACTAACAGCTAGCAACATTAGAAAATACTTAAAATGTGAAATATACTGAATAAGTTATGTATAGATAATATCTATGTACTAAATAACCTGGGATGGAATATTTGTCATGCTCAAGTAATGCATGTTGATTGAATTATTACTTAAAATTATTCCTTGATGATGATATGGTTTTCTAAGATAAAAACAGTTAAGCTAAACTAATTTCAGTTTCACAAGTTTAAATACCAAGAGTCCTGTGGAGTATTCATGAAAAGACATTATGCAGTGATATGATGATGTATCTCTCCACTTTGGCAACATGGACATTTTGAGATATAATAACTAACCCATGAAGCCCTCTGTGGTTTGGAATGGACTGACACATGGCCCCTAAACTGTGTACAGCTGTAATTCACAAGACTACCATTTTATATTTATCTAACAATCTCCACTAAAATAAAGGCCACAGAATTTCAGCGACTCTTCAAAGACTTCCATAACCAATGTATACAAGGATGAACATTTATTGAAAATAATAGAATCCATGGTATCTCTCAAAGCAGAGGTTATAATTTCCCTTTAATTTTTGATTAACTGGATTTCTCTCCAATAACAAATTGCTATAGATAATTTTAAAGTTGTATTTTAATTGTTAATTTACTGGACACATTTTATTGCTGTAATTTCAATAGATACTTAAGATGCTGAGCAGTTTTGTTCTCCCAAACAAATACCAACATGCTTTAGTAATAGTGTGTATAGGATATGTATGAAAGTGTATGTGAATGTGCAAAACACTTGATATTTGGTTATATATTTTCAACTTCATTTAAAAATTAATTAGATAAAATTAATTTAAAATTTTAATCAGATAAAGATTTGGGAGTTAAAAAGTATTTATGTTGTTAAAATGAACAGAATCCAACACAACATTTGTTTTGAAGTGTATGCAAGGTCTGGCCCAGAGTCTTGACCTTGACAGCTATGATAAAAATAGTGCTTTCTGTTATGAACATTTCACCTTGTACCACTGGGCATTACATCTCAGTTCACTAACTCAGAAGATGATACCACCAGAGTAACAAAATCATATATCCTCTGATATGATGATAAAGTACAGATTAAGTATGTACCATTTTGAAATAAAGAATAAGCCACTCTTTGTAGTATAAATTAATTAGTGATAATTTTCTCCTTAAAAATCAAGCAACAACTACAACAAAGGAAACTTTACTCCTCAGTCCATTAAGAGAATTGCTCCCCAGATTGGTTATAATTTGACTTTAACTAAAATGTTAACAATGCAGTTCTCTTTAAAAAGCATAGATATAGAGAGATTAACTACAGTATTTGAAAACTATAATTTACATTAAAACAAAAGAAATATTTAAAAATTGCCCTGATTATTTGCGAGAAAGTGTGCTTGGATATAGGAGGTAGCTGGTTTATATGAACATAAATACAATGAAGGCAGTATAAAGGATACACCTAAGACATGCAGTCATTCTAAATTTTCTCCAGATTGCACACTGAGACTTAAACTGAATCAAGCCATTTTGCAAATGTTTAATCCATATCTATGAAATGTTGTCCTTTTAAATTGAAAGTCTGTGAATTAGCAAAAGCAACTGGCTAGTGCAGTTAATTTGGCAAAAGCAGCCACATATTTACCCCTAATTTTCAGTGTTCAAGTGTCCTATTGGGTTTCAAATTAAACAATTTCAAACGTCAACATTAGGGGCACAATGCTTTACTCACAGAATAGAAAATTCATGCCCAAAATAACTTAGTAAAGACTGTCCTTTAATAATATACCTTATTTCTAGAAACTTCAAGCAGGCAAAATCTGAAATATATTTCATAGCATTATATATTACATTATCTTTATTTGTCTATGTTTAGCTCACATATTTTTTCTTCTTAGTTTAATGTGATCGGTGCTATAGAATTTCTCAATCATTCCCAGAGCTTATTTTTATGTCGTAGCTATCTGGTGATCTCAATTTCAAAACCAGAATGAGGCTTGGCTTTTTTTCAAAAGTCAAAGCAGAAAGAAAAAGGAAGCCAGAAAAAGAATAACTAAATGGCTGGTCTCAAGGATGATTACAAAGCAGGTTCTTTACTTCATAATATGGAAATTTAGACTTCAAGATTATAATCTCAATTAAAATTAGATTATGTTTTAAAGCATATTCCTTTCCACTGTCACTTTATGGTTACCATCCTGCCGGCATCTCACCAAACATTTTCTTTTATAATTACATGATATAGAAACAATAATTACAGTAGCCATACTAATAAAATGACATATATTCAGCATGACCACTAGTGCCAGTCAATAAGTGGAACTCTACACAGATCCATATCATTTAATTAGGACAATAATAATACGAAGTCAGTGCTATTAATTCCATCGTACAGGTACCAGGCTAAGCAATGTGCCTAAATTCTTAGAACCAGCCAGTAAGTAAAGAATCAGAAGTTCAGCACCGGAGTGTCTGGTAACACAGCTAAGCTTTCTCACTATTATTCTGTTGAGAGCAGGCCTTGAGGCACCATCTTTCTTGTTCCTGGATAATAGTCACTCTCTATGTAATGAACCATTCTCAGGGTTGAGGATTGTGGAGAACATTTCAAGTGTATTCTATGCAATCTCAGGTAACCCAGACTGCTATTAATAGGACTTTATTCACTACTTGTTTCTCATTACTGTGTTCTCCACAGTTCCTGTTTTTAACTCTTTCAGTCCATGTGGCCACCTAATATCTCATCTTTGATTAAAGAGCTTGAACTTATGAGGTTATTAGACTTGAGCTCAAATCTTGACAATTTTACATTGTATCCATATGCCCCTTGAGATGATACATTACAAACCTTGAAACTAATTTTCCATATCTGTAAAACAGTAGCTCCTTTATGGATATTTCTAAGGGTTTAATTGGAATACACACATACACAGGTATAGATCCAAATATAGTATAGGTATAGATATATACGATGTGTAACATACACACCCATATATGTGTAGCACTGCGCTTGGCAGAGAACACTCAATAAATGTTAACTCTTTACTAATATGAAGAATACTATGATTAATACGCCAATGGTCATCAAGTCTTGAGCTACCTCTATGTCTATCCGCTTCAACTCAGAATAGATTTACATCTCATAATCACAAGATTACAGAACTGGAAATGACCTTACACGTGGCTGTCACATGCCAGACATAATACATACACATACCAGGCTTGTGTATAATGAGTAGCAGTAATTCCTCTCACCTCCCTTTGTTTTTCCACTGAAGAAACCATACTACCACTTGAGTGACAGTAAAATACAAGGCTTCATTAAAACTAGCCTGGGCTTCCCTGGTGGCGCAGTGGTTGAGAGTCCGCCTGCCGATGCAGGGGACACGGGTTTGTGCCCCGGTCCGGGAGGATCCCACATGCTGTGGAGCGGCTGGGCCCGTGAGCCATGGCCGCTGAGCCAGCGCATCCGGAGCCTGTGCTCCGCAGTGGGAGAGGCCACAGCAGTGAGAGGCCCGCATACCACAAAAAAAACAAAAAAAACAAACAAAAAAAACAAACTAACCTAAATTAAGAAAGACATTTCAGAGCTTTTAACTATTTAACAGAAAAGCAAAAAAGATTAAAATAGCCTGCCTAAAATCACAGAGAAATTTAGGACTAAAACTTTGGCCGCTGATTCCAATGCTATACTTTTTCAAGTACATTCTTGAACTATTGTCAGAAGGATAATAACTCACTTTTAAAACAAAAATAAACCTCATAAAACCATGCCATGGAAAGCAGTTGTTCATGGTGGTGATGGTGTTAGACTTCACCTCTTCCACTTTTCTGTGTTACCTTGAATATCTCACAACTGTCTTGACTAACATCATCCACTCCAGACTTAGATGGTCACCACACTATGGGCAAGTCTTAAAGTAGTCTCAAATTAGATAAACAAATTAAAAATGTTCACTTCATTAGAATATAAAGCTTTAAGAGACTGCCAGCATTTATCTTTTTTAATACAATCAGGAATAACCTTTTATAAGGCTAAAATTTGACTCATGATAATTTTTCCTTCCTTAAACAAAAGACAATCTCAGAAGTTTGATAATCTTTGTCTTTGTGAGTGCCTAGAGATGTAGGGTATATTAATATTCTTACAGGTTTGTGAATAATATCACAATTTTAGGGAAACACTTTCTTCTAAGAAACTACAATTTGAATAGTATGAATGACTAACCTAAAAGCTACAGATGATGGAGGCTGATGAAAGCATGTGCAGTGCATTACAGAACCCGAACTTTTACATTTCTTTTCTTCTTTCTTTCCTTTTTTTTACATCATGAACATATTACTTTGACACATTTTTCAGCACAAAACGTACAAAATTGATATTGAAAAGATAGCATTTGTTATGGACTAAATGTTGTTTGTGCCCTCAAAATTCATATGCTGAAGCCCTGACTTCCAATGTGATGGCAGTAGGAGGTGGGGCCTGTGGAAGGTAACTAAGTAGATGAGATCATGAGGGTGAGGCCCTCATGATGGAATTAGTGGGAGATGGGGAGTGGCTGGAGCAAAGTTAGTAAAAGTAAGTGTATTAGGGGATGTGGTCAAACAGGTGGTGGGCAACAGATCACAAAGGGCTTTGAAGGCTGTTGTAAAAACTTTCATTTTTACTCAGAGAAATGACATAGTTCAATTTTAAAGGATCACTGTGGCTTCTGTCTTGAGAACTGACTTTAATGGATAAAGAGGAAGAGCAAGGGGAACAGTTAAGAGGCTACTACTATAATCCACCAGAAGGATAATGCTGGTTTGGTCCAGGTTGGTAGTAGTGGAAGTGCTGTGAGACCACTGGATGCTGCATATAATTTATGGTAGAGAAAACAGCAATTTGCTGACAGATTGGATGAGAGATATAAGATAAAGAGAGGAGTAAAGCATGATGTGAGGAACTGAAAGGGTGAAACTGTTCTCATCTGATATAGAGAAGTTTGCAGATGGTGCAGGTTTTCAGGGGAAGATGGAGAATTCAGTTTGGGACATATTACATTTAAGAACTATGAGAAATTCAAGAGCAGATGTCAACCATACAGCTGCATAGATGAGTCTGGAGTTTGAGAGATAACTCAGGGCTGAAGTTAAGAGTATTTAAGGCCATGGGACTGAATAAAATCTCCATGGGGAAGAGTGTTCATGGAGAAGAGAAGATGGTCCTCCACACTCAGTATCCAACACAAAAAATTCCAGACATATTGGTGTCTTTGGCTTGGTGCTCAGGATACAAAGATACTACCAAGAGACTAAAAGCGTAGCTTTCAGCTATTTATTTACTAATTATTGTGCCTTCAAAGTTCCGGGCAATTTACTAAGACATATTTTAACTTCACTTCCTCAGTTAAAACTCAAGAAATCCATGAGGTAAATAATATCATCCATTTTACACTTAAGTAAACTGTACCCCTGAAATATACCCCCCAAAAAGCTGAGATTCAGACTCCATTCTGTTCACTGACAAGTCTGTCCCCCAATCTCCTACTTCTTTATCCTTGAAGGGATTCTGGCTCTTTATCCTTGAAAGGACTCTGGCTCTGTCAGCCTTCTTTCCCAAGAAGAAACTCAGCCCCACTTTCTCTCTCCACCTTTCCTTTTGGTTTCTGAAGGAAAACCCATATTTGGTTGGACTAAATGCCACCTGGCTTTGTACCATCCCACTTTTTATTCAAAGATGACCAAAATTAAGTAATACATTATCTGGGGGAACATTTTCATTTTTTTCTCTGTAAGATGTAAATTTCTTTCTAGCTCATGATGGCATTTTAATCAAAATTATGGTAAAAATCAACAGGGACAATATTAAAAATCACCTTTTGGAAAGTAGTCATTATGTTGTGATACTTAAAGCTTCTTATTAAAAATACACTAAATCCATCATTAGCAGTAGTTACTATTAAGAATATTTTTCATATCAGTAAGCATGGCATTGCCAGTGGTAGGTGAACATACAGAGAAAAAAGTATAAGAAATAAATGTCATGAGTTACGTTAATTTTAATAAACTTTTAAAAGACATTTTAAATGTAAAGACTATAGTGTTTTACATAGATTTTACAATGAATCACTTAAACATCAACTGATATATCATAAACATGAAAAATAAATGAATACATCTAACTTTTTCAAAATCTATCCTGTATGCAAAATTTAAAAATTAATCTAGTGGTGAAATCTGGGGGGAAAAACCCTGACTTTTCAAAAGCCAGATGTGTGATGGCTTACTAGAACTGAGTCTTCAGTCCTGTGATCAAGCCTGCCATGCAGATTTGTCACTGAACCTACAGAGAAAGAGGGATTCTCAAATTATGATCTGGTTTAAACAACTGGAGTAATTTGTGGTTAGGAAATATGAATTTGGGAGAACTTATTTTGATTTATGTTGTGTGTGTTTGCACTACCCACATTTTAGTCCAAAGCAGCAATAAGTTACAAACATTGTTCTTAAGGAGTCACTAAATATTCTTGATGGATTTTCATTTATGTAAGCACACAGATAGTAGGGAAGTCTCTATTTTTTATGAACTCTTCCCCAGACATATTAAGTATTTAAATTAAAGTTGAAATGGAATCATTCCTAGTTCTGACAAATCATATTTTTTAGTGGAGTACTTCACGTGAAGATTTCTAAGCACTTTTGAATATTTCACATACTTTGTGTGTTTATTTTCTTTAAGGTATTTGAAACTATGCCTAGAAACAAGGCATTGACTGAATCAACTTTTACACCTTTTAAAAATTTTGGAAAGGTATCTCAATAATTAATCTTTGTCTGGTCTTTTAAATCATTTTAACACGTATTATGATTTTGTCATGAGAATCAAAAAAAGTCAGTAGGAAACAACTTTCTATTCTTAGCCATATAATAAAAGTCAAGATTTAACACTTATTGAGTGCCTACTGTATGCCAGGTCTTGTCATAAATGCTTTGCATATACTATCACACTTTACCTACCATTTTATCCCTTACCTCATGAATCATCTTCTCTATACAACTCTGTACATCCCCCCTTTTATTGATCCCATGTCCCTCGCTTCTGTAACACCTGAAAACCTACTATTATAATTCTTAGTCTATTTTAAATTATCAACAAAATCTCCTGCATCCTCAATCTTTTTTCATATTCCTTTTACTTTTTAGCTCTAGCAAACACATGGTTCTCTCCTGAAGACAGTAACTGCCCAGGGGTAACGGTTATCTCATATGCCCTCCTACCAGTTGGCTTCTAAACGGGGCAAGTGTCCCTCGTGCTCTACATTGCACTTCCCAGACCATTCTCCCTATAGTAGATTTTATTTTTCACAGTGCCTGCTGCAAGATCTCCCATGATATCTTTTTAAATTTATTTTTGGTGAGCGCATTTAAGTTCTACTCTCCTGGCAAATTTCAATCATACAGTTTAGTGTTATCCACTGTAGTCACCATGTTATCTTTGAGAGTAAAAGCAAAAGGTGAAACCTGAAATGTATAAGTTTTTGAAATGTATAAGTTTTTGATATGAATCCTAGAGCTTCCTGTTTTTTCCAACATTTATATTTACTTTTTTTATGTCTAAGTTTCTACCAAAATTAAAGAAAGCTGAGCTTGTGAAGTAAGCTTTATAGAAGTGCCAAACCTAAACTATTCAGGTCTTAATCATTTGAGAGTCACTGTTGCATAGGTTTGCCCCAAAGGGAAGCAAAAGTAAACATTTCCCTTCCTCTTCTTTATGTAATCCATCTACCATTCCCACCCTGACAAATTCATTTCCCACTGCCTGCCATAAACTTGAAGTACTAGCCTGCAGCATGTTCAGCAGCAGCTCTTAGCCCACTGTCTGTGCTTCTCAGATTTAGAGCTTCCAGAGCTTGATTTGTGAAGCTCTATTCTGAAAATCGTTATGTAACTTAACTTTTCCCTTCATTTTAAATTTCACAGTCCATCTGAAAATTCTTTTTATTTAACAAATAGCTATAACTCTCAAAACACCCATCTCTGGTACTCAAACCAACAGAAAAAGGTCTAAGATCTCACTAACTGATTTATATTTGCTAGGGGTGCTGAAAAATCTGAGGTCTGTCCCAGCACTGCCTCTAACGTGTTCTGTATCTTCCAAGGAGGCTCTGGTTCTTTTGTGTCCAAATTCTTTGAGAATATTGCAGGATAGGGATTTTCTGCTTCATCCTTGGTCTGCTGGGCATTTCTAAGTAATTAATAATTATAGATGAACTATGTAAATACACAAATTTTCAATAATTGCACTTGACTTACTCAAAGTCAACACCCTATTTATTTTCCTCATCATTTTCATCTTTCCTACCGGTAAGCAAAACACTTCTCTGTATTTAAATATGATAAAAAAGCAACCTTGACCCTTCTCCAAATCATATCTGCCATCAAAATTAATTTTCCAGAGTATGGAGACTTTTTAATAACATATGATCTGAGCTCTGTGGTTAGTGGAGAACAGATTTAAAGTGTCATCCAGTTTATCCAATATTTACATTACAGAAACCTCTGTGCTTCCTTAATGTAAATGTATGAATAACATAAGACTTTGAGTTAGTGTAACTGAACCAGCAGAGGCCCAATTTATTTCATGATTGATGTACAGCTCTTCATATCACACCCCTGTCCTCTACCAACAATGCTTTCCTTACACAGTGTGCAACTGGTGCTTTTTTAACTCTTCATTTCTATTTTCTATTCTTACAACTCACTGCAATTGAAATGATTCAATATAAATTTTACAACAATCTGAATAAGGTGGTCTCACATCACACATTTTATTTTAAATCACTTACTATAAGCAATACCCTGGGAATTGAGAATATATTAAGGGAGTCTAAAAAGCATGATTAACAGAAAGAGGCAAAGGATATAAAAGAAAAGCATTATCAGGTGGCTGCTAATTTAGTTAGTGGATTTAATTTTTTTCATACTCTATCTTCTCCATTCTTAATATTTAATCACAGAGCATCAGTAGGTAGACTAACACAAAATATATAGTTGAAATATATACTTAATATATACATGATAAAGTATGTAGTATAATATTTAATATAATATAACATAATATAACAGACATCATATTATATAATATGTATTATATATCACCTGGGAATCCCACAAAAGTAATAAATATGCATAAGACAACTATGAATATCTTTCCTTTGTACCGTGGTTTTTCATGTAAAATAAGTTGGAATCATACATTATCACAGTGACCTGGTGCTTGAGCTTTGAGGCAACAAAGTATGGAAACAGAGATTAGGGGTACATTTTCAGTTGGCCTGATATTTCATTTCTCTTTGCTATTGTAAATGGAGGGGGGACTGGCTAATTTTCCTACAGTGTGTGAGAAGATGTCCAGCTGGCTGGGATAAAAGACACATTTTAAGAGAAAAAAACTTGTTTTGCTATATGATGAAAAACATATTTTATAACCAAACGTGAAAACAGAAAACAGTTTTCAATTGAGCTTACAAATCTGATGCTCTACAGTATTTTCCTTTATGAAACAGTTTGGATATCAAAGACCAGGAGCTATCAATGTGGAACCGAGGTTTTACAGAGAAAATAAAAAGGATGTTCCAATAGCTTTGTTGAATTTTCAGAGTCCTCTTGATTTTTTTAGTTGCTTCTAGCTCCTCCTGAGAAAAAGAAAACTACTGAGTAAGAGTTTCAATACACAGTATGACTAGAGGCAAGTTTTCAAGTTCAAAAGTGTCTTTTTCCTAACCTAGAACAAAGAAGGGGGAAAATGGTGGATGCCTTACTTCCACATCAGAATAGCTAAGGTGATTAAGCCAGCACTACAAAAACTCTTCTGAAAACTTCAGAGTAAATATTGAACTATGAAATGCCTAGAAGTAATTTTAAATGATTGACTAGAAAAGCAACTTGGTCTCCCCTTCCAAGCAAAATTGTAAACATTCATAAACAATTTTACTGCTGTCTACATTGCTTTCACTGTATTTTTTCATGCACTACATTTTTGATGGACCACAGTACTCAAGGAAGTCTATCAAACAATTGGAGCAGGATTGTCATTAGAGTAGTGAAATTGAAATAGGTAAGTATAAAATTTTTAAAAAGATAAAATATTTTGAAGTGACTCTGTCGAAGGAGAAAGGAGTCTAGAGGCAAAGTCTAGAGAGCAAAACAGATAATGTGCTTTGTCTACTGAGCCAAAGATGACTAGGTAGACAAAGATGTGATTCTTTCAAATGTTAACACATCATATCCTTTATTGTTGCCTTATATTTTTATACCAGACATGTATTTCTATGCTATTTATGGTGTGTACATTTACATACCACTTGTCCCATTGCTCAGTTTTGTAATTATATCTGTAGCTGTATTTTCACTCCAAACTGTAACTTCCTAGAAGATCAGAGTTGTGTTGTATATATCTCAGCATACCTGTTTGGAACCAATCAAACTCTGCTTGGATTAGCCAAATGGAGTATCAGAAAATAGCCTCTAGATAAAGGAATTTAAATATTAAATATACCTATATATCACACTTTATGTAGCTTTGCATTTTCATTGTGTTTAATTCTGAATAAAATCCTGGTAATTTTCCATATCAATAAACAAGCTTTTCAAGTACTTACACCAATATTTTCCCAAGAAAAAGAACAGATTGTTTGGCAGCTGAAACACTGAGGACATAAGTAAATATAACAGATCCCCTAGCTAACTCCTACAAAGCAAAGGAGGGGTACCTGAATTTTGTGTTTAAAAGTATCTAATCCTTCCAACAAAGATCTATTCTGTTCCACAATGATACACATCATATAAATGTCACATCTTTTTATGAGGCATTGTCTGTAACTTTTTCCTTTCTTAAAAATATCTGCCATACCATATTATCTCCTAAGTTCCATGTAGAGTCCTACAGTATGTAGCCTGTGCCTTAAGAAGAGCCTGTATTTGAAGGTAGTAGATTTCTAAAGCTTACAATTATGCAATTTTCCATCTACTAAAAGACTATTAAGTAGATATGTCTTGGAACTGCTGTATTAATGGAGTGGCATTTGGCAGGTAATGCTATGATTTATTTTAAAAGTTGCCTTTATGACTGTGTCTAAGAAAGAGAAATAATTTAATATAATTTCATTCATTCATTCATTCACTCACAAGTTTTTGATTATTTTGTCCCAGGGCTATGAAATGATAATGATACAATTTAAAAAGACAGGTTTAAAATTTATCATGAAGTTAATATATAGCTTTTCATATTTTAAGATGGAACATTTTTATACAATGTATTCTTTCTCCTGTCTACAGCAGTTATCAATCTGTTTGCTACAAGTGTCCTGCTCTTAAACTGTACAGATACACATTTGTGACGCATTCAAGTAACCTACTACACCCTTTGGAACCATTGAAAAACTATTTACTATACTCTAAAGAGCAGTGATCTGCCTTAAAGTGCTCACATTTAAAAGTACAGACTTCCTCAAATGAAAAACATAAAGAAGTAAAAACACAATGACCTTACTAAACACACAGACTCATCATTTTCTCAGAGAGAAGCCCCCTGGCATGAATAAACCATGAATGTACTGTTGAAGGAATAGTAAAAGAATAGTAAAAGTTAGAGCATATCAAATTTCTTTATTTTTTTGCTTCAAACAAGTACCATGGAATTTTTCTGAATCTGTTCTATATCTTTCTCTCAGGCACCAAAGATGTTTTGAAAATCTCTTGGTAGCTGGCTATTATCTTAAGCACGGAGGTTATAGAGATGAGTAACACTTCCTGTAACTTGATTTTGCCGGTTATTGGACAAATTAACCTCTCTCAATTTCAGCTTCCTCATATAAAATGTAGTATACTACTACTATCTACCTCATTGTATTGTTGTTATGAACCACCAATATTTAGCCCAGTACCTGTCATATAGTAAGTATTCGACTGATGATAGGTATTATTATTTTTCATTTATCAAAACTTATTGGCAGGGCTTCCCTGGTGGTGCAGCGGTTGGGAGTCCACCTGCCGATGCAGGGGACACGGGATCCTGCCCCGGTCCGGGAAGATCCCGCAGGCCGCGGAGCGGCTGGGCCCGTGAGCCATGGCTGCTGAGCCTGCGCGTCCGGAGCCTGTGGTCCGCGACGGGAGAGGCCACAACAGTGAGAGGCCCGCGTACCGCAAAAAAAAAACAAACAAAAAAACTTATTGGTAATCTGATAAATTGTCAGAATTTATCACATAACTTGTCTAAAAAAAGACAAGTTAATTATGAAGCAATTCTCTCCTTAGTGAATTTCCATTGTTTGTTAGGAAAAAATATCTACAATAGTTCAAAATCAGTTAGGAAAATAAAATTAGCATCACTCTGATATCAGTTTAAGGAAACCAAAATGCCATGAAAGCCATACCTTGCATATTTGTAGATCATACCACCTAAATGCCAACGGCATCAAATTAAAATTTTGCCTCATTTCCACCTTCTTAGAAAAATGCAGGATCTCCCTCATTTTCTTCCTTTTTATCTTATTATTTATCTTCAGTCAGGTAAAGGCAATAGATCCAGATAATAAAATTCCAAAATATATTAACAGGAATTTCAGAGAAGAAAAAAACCTCTATTGCCACCAAATCCACATTTTTAAAAAAAGTTCATTCTTACCCCTACTTGGAAAATTATAAATTTTAGCTACCAACTCATAGGTATCAGACTGCAACCATTTAAAATATTGATATTACTGACAGTTGGTGAGAAAGTGGTAACAATTAAATTTGTATATAGTGCTAAGGACAAGCACACTTTGGAGAGAAATTTGGCAGTATCTGCCTAAATTCCACCTCTATGTATGTCTCTTAGAGAAACACTCACAAATATGCCAAGAGCCTTGTACTGATATTTATTGTGCTATTGAGACACAATCTATAGTAGAATACTATACAGCAATGAAATTTTAAAAATTAGATGTTTATTCACCAAAGGCATAAAACATGAAAAACTTATGCTGATAGGAAAAATAGCTGTAAAATTATACATAAAATATTTTCCAATTACCTAAATTTTGTAAAACTAAGAAAACATAATTATATACTGAATTGGAGATATGCACACACATACCCACAGACCCACAGACCCACACACGTAGAAACCCACACACAAAATACACATGAAGTACAAAAAGACATAACTAGAGGAGAGTATTTACTTTTGGAAAGGGTTAAGACTCAGTAGGAGTGGAGCCTCAACTTTATTTTTTTAATGAAATAATAATTTAAAAAGAAAACCATTTCTTTTTAAAATCAGACCTATATTTTCAACCAATAACCCCACGGGGTTTGGTATGAAAAGCTGAATGGTAACTCTGCTAGGACTAAGATGTGGTGGGAATTAAAGTTCTGGGCATCCTTAATTTTAAACATTTTAGTTACTTAAATAAATGTTCCAGGGTTTAGTATTATCTGCTCATCTCTCTCATTATGTTGATGGAAGTTTAAGCCATGGTCAGCTTGAAAAAAAAATCATTTGACCAGTAAATGGCATTACCAAAATGTTTCCTAAGACATTTCTTACATAATGAGATATAACCTTGCTGTGGATGTTTGCAAATATAAAAGGGGGACACAGTTAAGCATTTCACATTGATAAAATATTAGGTGCTATGAGCCAAAACACCACAGAAGAAATGAGCAGCTTCTAGATTTAGCCTAATTAGTCCAAAATTGGATAAAGAAAAAAATATACTGTGCTTTAATTTTGGCACTGATTTTTGCTAAGATTGAAAAAGAGGGATTTCCTAGTTTAAAGACTCTAATTATTCTCCTCAAGTACATTTTTTGCACTCTTAAGAAATGTGGTTAAGTCACTTCCTCCTCTATCCTCCTTTTATCCTTAAGAAGTAAAAAGCATTTGGTTTTCCCTGTTGCTTAAAAAAGTCTGTAGAAAATTCAATCTGTATAGACATTCATTCATTAAAATCCATCTTTTAATGTTTAATTCAAGAATCCCAAGAGGGAAATAACTAGTTCAGGATACCCAGTGATTTACATACTACATCCTTGTCAACAAATATGCAGGGCAGGAATGAATTTCATTTCCTTTTGTTTCACACTATTTTTTCCATCTTTGGTTGCATTTGAATTTTAACTCTGTTCACATTCTGCTATTCATAGGAAAGTGGCCTGAAGCGGACAGAAAAAGCAGCACTAAATCGAGCACGTAAATCACCTCTTCCCTAGTTCCACAACCTATTTAAAGAGCATCCTGGCACTGATGCTTGGAAATAATATACTGTCGAACCCGACACAGCAGAAGGACTCTACTTCAAATTATAGGATAGTCCAGGTGACCGTGCAATTATAATTAACCTCTTGCCCACAATGTCAGTAATAAACAGTCAAGCGAGTGATGGATCTAAGAAAGTAATCAGGTAACTGAAAAAGCGATTTCTGAGGTTTTAGTGTTTAAAAAAATATTTTAAATTAAAATATCTCACAACTTCAAAAATGGTTTCCTGGTGAATGTAATAGTGTTCTTCCCTGTTAAAGCAACTATATCATATGACATAATAAAATCGACTAGAAGAATATCTGACACACAACAGGTGATCAAGAACTGTTTATGAAAACACTTGCAGAATGTTAATAAGCACATTTGCAGAAATCCACAATCTTTCTAATCCTCAAGCACTGGTCCAATGTTTGAAATAGTTTTTCAAAGCATACTTTTTCCCAATCAGACTTATATGAAATAATAACTATACTGATATATTGACATCAATTATATATGAATATAATGCATGCATAAAGACACAGATATAGCATATCAGGTTATGTATACTCTTCATATAGAGAACCAGAGAACAAGAGAGACAGAAATGTTGTGTTTAAGTATACCTGGTCTTTTCACTATAGATATTAATAATTTTCATTGTGTATATGCCACATACACACATAATGAATGTATGTAACAGCTTATTAACAGATATCATGGTTTAACAAATCTCTGTAGAGGCAAGAATTTTCCAACCTTTGAATCACACAAATGTGCTTGCATATGTAAAACTGGAACTATGACATAGACATATGTTACCCTTACTCTACTAAAATATACTTAGTTCAAACTCAGTATATTAAATTAATATAGTGATGGTAATTACCATAAAAATTTTCCAAGGAATTCAGGGATCAATTCTGACAAAGTTCTGGTAGGTGCTATTAATGAACTAAAGTCTACTATTAAAAAGCAATCTTTTCTAATTCAAAATGACATTATAATCATACAAATTTAGAAACATTGATACTCAAAGTTAACACACATATATAAGATAATTAAGAAAGCAATTAAAGTATAAACAATTAAAAATAATACTATGTATTCTTTATTATGACAAGTGCCAGGTGAAACAGAGGTAGTATAACAAAATGACTTTAGTTTCATATTTCTTACATTCTAGCTGGGGAAAAAAGTCTATCATAGAGTTTTTAAAAAGAGAATTAATATAATTAGTACAAACTGTTGAAAGGATGAAACCCAAGAATAAATTAACCAGTTAGAGAAAATTTATGGAGCTGTTAGGATTAGAGCTATGCCTAGTAACACAAAAAAGAATAATCTTAATATTAAAAAAACAAACAACCCAATCCAAAAATGGGCAGAAGACCTAAATAGATATTTCTCCAAAGAAGATATACAGATTGCCAACAAACACATGAAAGGATGCTCAACATCACTAATCATTAGAGAAATGCAAATCAAAGCTACAATGAGGTATCACCTCACACCAGTAAGAATGGCCATCATCAAAAAATCTAGAAACAATAAATGCTGGAGAGGGTATGGAAAAAACGGAACCCTTTTGCACTGTTGGTGGGAATGTAAATTGATACAGCCACTATGGATAACAGTATGGAGGTTCCTAAAAAAACTAAAAATATAACTACCATGTGACCCAGCAATCCCACTACTGGGCATATACCCTGAGAAAACCATAATTCAAAAAGAGTCATGTAACACAATGTTCATTGCAGCTCTATTTACAATAGCCAGGACTTGGAAGCAACCTAAGTGTCCATCGACAGATGAATGGATAAAGAAGATGTGGCACATATATACAATGGAATATTATTCAGCCATAATAAGAAACAAAATTGAGTTATTTGCAGTGAGGCGGATGGACCCAGAGTCTGTCATACAGAGTGAAGTAAGTCAGAAAGAGAAAAACAAATATTGTATGCTAACACATATATATGGAATCCAAAAAAAAAAAATGGTTGTGAAGAACCTAGGGGCAGGACAGGAATAAAGACGCAGACATAGAGAGTGGACTTGAGGACACAGGGAGTGGTAAGGGTAAGCTGGGATGAAGTGAGAGAGTGGCATGGACCTATACAAACTACTATATATAAAATAGATAACTAATAAGGACCTACTGTGTAGCACAGGGAACTCTACTCAATACTCTGTAATGACCTATATGGGAAAAGAATCTAAAAACGAGTGAATATATGTATAACTGATTCACTTTGCTGTACACCTGAAGCTAACACAACATTGTAAATCAACTATACTACAATATAATTTTTTTAAAAAAAGAATGAAAGCAATATATGCAGGATGGCTTTGCGGGATAACAAGAATCTTGGTACCTGATAGTAAAGAAGTATGACATCAGTCCTCGGCTGAATTCCCCCGGGCTTCTTTTGCACGAGAGAAAAACAATTATACTTATTTAAGCAATGAAACTTGTTTAGGCCTTTGAACTTTCACTTATATTCAGCAAAAGCTAATTCTAATGAATACTTAAGCCCACAGCACTTCAGGGCAAAAACTGCCTTCTCCTAATCTCTTTTGAAGCAAACAGATAACAATTTATCACTGTGATCTGACTTCTTTCAGTTCATTTAACTTCCCTGAAGTATGACAGGCATCAAAATCTCTTGTAATTGACTCCTTACTGACTGGCAAGGAAATTACTGCATCTGACAAGATCGTCAAGGAAAACAAATTTCCAATTCCATAATATGGAAGAAGTTCCATTCCTACTGAGCTAGTATATGAGTGAAACCATGTATATTTTACTAATTGTCTGAGATAAAGTGCAATTTTCTCACACACACCAGAAAGATTAATCCAGCAGCATCCTAAGCAGTCAATTTTACTGTACTTTTTGAGACAGAAATTTTACTTAAATCTTTGCAAGGTCTCTGAATTCTACATATATATTTTTTAAGTGTTGGTGAAATAAATTAAATTTGGCTTTGAATCAAATTACAAACAATTCCAAAGCATATAAATTTCATTCAACAATTTCATCCACGTAAAATGAGACATTTGTATCTTTCAACTTGAATAAAAGGAAATCTAAAATACAGAAGATTTAAATCCATTGTTCATATAGCAGAAGTTTTGGAAAGAGAAATCTATAAAAATCTTTATATTTACATCCCCGTTTAACAGCAATTCATGGCACAAAAAGGAAAATGAAAACAAATTAATTGTTCAGTTTCAAGTATTCTATACTTGATTTATCGTGATACATAAAATTGGTGCATATCTTAGAATCATGTTTCTGTGATGACAACCCAGTTTTACATCCTTTAAATGGTAAAAGAATTAATCACTTTTGTATTCTAATTGGGTCAGACTATGACTTAAAGGGACACATTTTTCCATAAAACCCCTGGGATTCAAAAATTAGAGCATATTTCTCACATGAGAGACAGAGTGAATATCTATATGCTCCCTGTAGTGGAAATAAAGGAAGGTGGTGAACCAAAATTTATTTTCAGTTATAAGAAACTGGGATATGGACCACTTATTTTCCAATTGATTCTTTACAACTCAACTGAGCATGTGCTTATATCTAAATTGGAACATTATCATCTTAAATTTAAGGAATAAAACTAATGTGCATCATTAAGTCTTATAGTTATTACATAACTGTACGATAAGTAGGAGATATTTAGTGAAAATATATGACACAGAAAAATCCAAGTTTTTCAGATGGCAAAATTAAGTTGTACCTTGCTATTGTGGCACTAGCTCCCTGAAACTCAGGGATGCCTGCAAGAGAATGTTTACTTACCCTATTAGATACATTCCCAAATTTTAAAAATGCCCAGAAATAAATATTTACAAAATAGGTTCAGGCTCACAGTCTTCATATGGGCTCAATTCTTTTTTTTAGTATAGAACCATTTCTTACTTGTATCATGTTAAACATGGACTTTTCTACATATTTGGTATATCTCAGAACCCAAAAGTGAATTTGTCTCAAAGCTCTAAATAAGGATAATAGTACCTTTTCTCCTAGGATTTGATAAGATTAAAGATTTGATAAGGTTAAAAAGATTAATGCAGAGGAAAATAGAGTAGGGCCTGTCAAGCGGGGGGACACAAAGATTTAGCGGTTACTATGATTGGCAGAGAAAAGTGAAGTTTCATAAACACCTGCTTCAGGGGCTCTCTGTCTCCCACTCTCCCTAAGGCCAAGTCCCTCCATTTTGGCTTGAACTCTAGTGATTCAAAGCCACATCCTAAATCCCCTTTCACTCTAGTAAGCGTAAGGCATTCTGTTCTTTGTAAACACAAGACAGAAAAACTGAGAGGCAAATTCTGCTTCTAGTGTCTACTTTTATACTAATTCAGACCTCATAGAGATCTTCATCCCAAGACATGATATAGACTAAACATACAGATAGCAATTTTTCAAAAGTTTAAATCAATGTATTAATGATAGACAGTTTTATTAAGGGCAACCATAAGGCTGTAAGAATGTGGAATAAGGATAATCTATCTTATACTGCTGAACAAATGGCATGAAGTATACAAACGGCTTCACCAAAGAGCATTTCTTGTCACTCCTACTAGATGTTTAGGGCTTGGCTGAAGTGCCCCTGGGTCTAAAGAAAGATTAAAGCCTTATCCTCCTTTCTTAGGAGCATAAATGAGACTGTAGCTTTGATAGGTATTACTTGGTTCCTTCTTTTCCATCATTATTCTCTCCAGGAATGAGTCAAAGATGTTATTCTAGAAGAAGTTTCTTAAAAATATAATTAGAATTCTTAAAAGGTGAACAGAAAAAGAAGAAGTAGGAAATGGAAAAGGAGAAAGAGGAAAAAAGATGGAGAAAAGAATTTGTTAAAATATAATTTATTAAGGGAATGAAGATAGGCCTTTTATGTGTCAGTTAGCATAAAAGAAGACAGAAATAATGTCTGAATATGACAAAAATGACCCTTCGTTAATTATTTTTAGGCAGATGTGAAAAAGAAACATAGTCATAATTCCATTTGCTTCTATAATCATGTTCAATAGCAGTTTGTTAAAATTGTACGGCAAGCAGATCAAGGGACTGGTATGTTCAGATAGCTGCTCCAAGAGGTTAAAAACAGCTACAATTTGATCAGTAGAGATGTTACAATCTCACTGAAAAAAAATTTCAAATTAAATGATATTATAGAGAAAGAGTTTTGGAAGAAACAAGGAGGCTTTAAATTAGGCTTATCCACTTTTCAAGAAAGTTTCTTGAAAGCATACTGTTTTCAAAATCTGACTCACTTTGCTAATGCTTCACTCTAGTTGTTGTTATTGTGAATCATGTTAGTGATGATCGCACCTTTTATTCCATTTTACAATCATATAATATGCCAAATAATAAGCTAAATATCATTGCACCTTATTATACAATAAAATTCGCATGTGACTACTGTATTTTTTTCCAATAAGTGCTTTTGAAAAACTATTCTATTCTGGGAGCATTCCTGCAATTTAAAATTTACAAAAAAAAATAGGCAATTATGTAATGTGATTGTTCTATAAGGGTGTTCTACTGACAGGAAGAAGATACTGACAGAGTCAGCACCATGCATGAAATTAATCACAGTGAAACAAATGTCAGGAACATACAGACACTTATCATGAATGTCATAAATGAATGGGTGGCAACAAGACATGTTAACACTATATTTCACGGTATAGGCCAAAGGGTATATTCTTAAAGCCTGAGGAGTATTCTTAAAAGTTCTATTTTCCAAATGGAAGAAATATGATCCTGAAAAGTTATTTCTTCTCAAAAGAATCAAATTGTCTCTTGTCTTGCACAGTTCATGTGAATAAATGGGATCTGACACCAGTCTAACTTTATCATTGACAATTCTATAGTTCAATAAGCAATCATTTTTTCCCTCTCTGAACTGCTTATTCTCCCGAGTTTGGTGCCCAGAGCATGTCTTTCCAGTGCGTGTTTAAAAATAATTTATATGCTGACAATCTGAAAAATAATAGTAAAACAAAAAAGCAGGACAACAGGTTCATTTTTTAAAGAAGAGAAGCATTGCAAAAGATTCCTGCAAACATGAATTTAAGTTGGCAGGGTCCTCTTACACAACTAATCATACAATAATTAAAATACTGCAGGAATTTATTTAACACCAGGTTGGTTTCACCTAGGCACTTAGATTGCCACATTACAGGACAGAAAGTCAAGGGTGCTTAACAGTTATCCCTCTTGGATGCCTTTTTTCTCCTTATTCTTTTTCTCTTTATAATGGTATGCGTTTCCAAGCCCCAACCCCATCCCATCCCCATCCCAGAACCTGACAGCAGTCACTTTTAGTGAAAAATCCTTTTCCTAACACATTGAAGTGTTAGGTCTGGTTGCTGATTTCTGTTCAATGGAAGGAAAGGAACACTTTTCAGCAAAGGAAAGACTTTGAAAATGACGAGCCTGAGACAAAAATGACAGTACAACTACATGCCCCTCTCTCTCTTTCTCTCTAGCCCACATCCCTCTCTCTTCCTCTCTCTCCCTTTTCTCCTTGTCCTTTCTTCACCCCCCCAATCTTCCCTTCTTTTCCTCCTTTCTTTCTATCTTTACCTTTTTTTCTATTTTTAAGAAAAATATCATTCAGGTTTTTTTGTTTTTTTTTCTCTCTGTCTCCAATCTGTCTTTTCCTCTAAGCTGTGTTTAAACAGACAAAGATAGAAAGTTCAGTCATGAAGGAAAAACTACTTTGTGGTCATAAAACTATGCAGATGCTATTCTCATTAATATATTTGTCATCAAAGAAGCACAGTTTTATCCAGGATCATTTTTTTCTGCCCTAGTAATGTTGGTATTTCTAATTGAAAGAAATATAATGTCAAAGAATCAGGCATCTGTGATTCTCAAATAAGTGTATTCCTGCTACTTTCTCTTCATTTAATTTGTCCCATTTCTCCTCTCCCTGCTTATACAGTTTGGAAGGGGGTTCAAATGGGATCAGTTATGGAAAGCAGTACTCATGTAGCTGGTAGCCCCCAAACAGATGGGATCTCCATTTTTCCAAAATAACCCATTACTCCTGATCAGGTAACTACAAAGATCACTGTCTTGACTAATACATATGAAAGCAGAAAGATGGGATCAATACATGATGCCAAGGCTTGAACAATGCTTATCAAAAATAAAACAAATTGTTATCAGTTATTTCTTTGACCTAAAAGTCCAGAAGAGAGATGAGGTTTATAGAACTTGACTAGTAGTACAACAATTTGACATAATGGGATATGAATAAACTAGAAAACACAAAACAAGGAATTCTGGAGCTCAGGCTGAGTGATCGTTGATAGAGAAGAAGGTGAAAAGGAAAGAACAAAATATTTTTAACACTAGGTGATTTTCCATTTGACAAAAGACATTACATTGCAGCATATATAAGCTACCACTCTTTATTGATCCAACAGAAGCTTGCGTGTGAGGCCAATGATTTCATTTGCTAGGACCAACTCACATGGTCTGGAACAAAAAAGGTCGGCAACAATAGAACAATGGTCTAACGACAGAAGTTACAACTTGACATATCTACTGTAGGAGTCAATTAATTGTAGACGAGCACTGGAATGATAGAATGTCACATTCACCATACTCAGTGGTACTCTAACACAGGGGTCTATGAGGACCACACAGCAAATATTTACAGCTTCATGAGCCACAAGGTTTCCATCACAGCCACTCAACTCTCGAGTTGTAGCTCAAAATTAGGAATTGACAATATGTAAATAATAAATAAATGAGCTCTGGGGGGAATTTGGCTCACGTGCCTGCATTTGAATGACCCCATCCCAAAGAATCACACTTGAGTAAACATTTTAAATTATTTTACTACTTTTTAATCTTTATTTTATAAGTAAATGGAGAGGCAGTGAGAGTTTGGAAGTGCTAGGATGCTGACTTCTGACTGCCATGTATTATACACAGCATTCATGGTAGAGGCACTTAGAAAATTTAATAACTAATCAAGTTGCAGCTATACTGGACACCAAATAAATATTTATGTGTCCCATCATTAATATTTCCTTCTATTCTGGGAATAATAAAAGGCATCAAGAACAGCTATGTGGAAAATTGAGAGCTGCATCAAAAGGGGGATGTGCTTGGCATTGCTTTAAAAACAATGTAGCTCTTTGCACATTTGCATATAAATTTTTTCCTGAATTTAAATAAACTATTTTTCTAATGGTTCTTATTTATTTTTGAACAAATATATTGCACTTATTCATTTTCTCTGTAGTGCAATATCTCCTGACTCAAACATACTTGCAGATATTTTAGCAACTGTCCAATGATTTGCAAAAGTGATTTATAATGCCAGAGTTTCTGATTCTGTTCAAAGTTAGCAAGTGAAACTCTAAACTCTATGACACTGTTACCCAAAAAGCACGGACTTTCTTTTTTTTTTTTTTTTTTTGTGGTACGCGGGCCTCTCACTGCTGTGGTCTCTCCCGTTGCGGAGCACAGGCTCTGGGCGCGCAGGCTCAACGGCCATGGCTCACGGGCCCAGCCGCTCTGCTGCATGTGGGATATTCCCGGACCGGGGCACAAACCCATGTCCCCTGCATCGGCAGGCAGACTCTCAACCACTGCATCACCAGGGAAGCCCAAGCACTGACTTTCTTAATCTCATCTGGATATTAAGAAGAAATTAAAATATCTAAGAACTTCAAGATCCCTAAAGTCTAATTCTACAAAAAAATATGTCAGCATTATTAAAAGCAATCATTAAGTTTCTACCAATCACCAAAAGGAATGTTATTTTTAGGAGGTAGCACTTTAAAAACTTTTTACTAATTCAAATCAACTTTGTCCCACTTGCAAAGTAACCTGTCTGCATAACACATTTAATGGAAAATTTCAACCTCTTCCCTAACAGAATAAGCATTCATAAGTCCCAATGTGACTGGAAGCAACAGTTCTGTAATGGAAATGTCACTGCAACCTTAAATATAGAGTTTGCCACCGTGAAAACTGTAATAACAGATGATCACAAATGACTGGTGTGATGAATCAATGCGGAGAAAGAAGGAGAGAAAGAAGTCTGTGTAGGTGTTTGTGTGGAGTCGGGGGAAGAGTGCCTTAAACACAGGAGTATACAGATGGCAGTGACAGAGGCATTCTGGGATAAATTTGACTTTTTACACCATGGGACTTCTCTGCTACCTGCAGTTACCTATACATCAACTGGACAAAATAATGAAGATTCAAAGGCAAGTGGAGAAAAAAGAAATTACAAGAGTGACCTTATTGCTTTCACTTTGGTGATGAGAACAAAAGAAAAGAGGAATAAAAAAGAGCAAATGAGACAGGCAAGCTGTTTTGAAAAAGGTCAGTCAATATATATTGACTGGGCTCTCCTGACATATTTCATGGTCTAACATAGTTCATAATCCATTAATTTTTTTTCCTATTGTTGTATCAAATACAATGTTCTGGATAAGAGAAAACAGATTTAAAAAACTACTGTTGGGGCTTCCCTGGTGGCACAGTGGTTGAGAGTCCACCTGCCGATGCAGGAGACACGGGTTCGTGCCCGGTCCGGGAAGATCCCACATGCCGCAGAGTGGCTGGGCCCGTGAGCCATGGCCGTTGAGCCTGCGCGTCCGGAGACTGTGCTCCGCAACGGGAGAGGCCACAACAGTGAGAGGCCCGCGTACCGTAAAAAAAAACCCAAAACCCAAAAAACAAACTACTCTTGGACTTCCTCTTTTTATTATGATGAAATACGTAATTCAGGCTAATTTTCCCTCTTAGAACAAGTTTAAAAAGCAGAACAAAATACTTAAGAATATCTCCTTGATGATTGGGGACACTGTCCCTAGCAGTATTGTTGATCCCCAAACTGAAAGGCTAAGCGGTCCTTTTGACAGCCTCATAGGTTTAGGGAAAGAGAGATTGGAATCTAATGGCCATCCAGAGACAGGGGCTGAGGGATCCCAGGTAAATACAGTAGTACTGCATTGGAAAGTGACCCTGGAAGCCTGCAGTCTAGATAAAACCAGAGGCACTCTCATACAGGATTTTGCTCAGCTTCAGATTATCTCAATCATTAAAATGGATTGAGAAGATCTCAGATTATGAGTACCACAAATCCTGGGTCAAAAGTAAGCATTCTCTGTCGAGGAAAATATTATCATCCAGTAAATCAAATAAGCACACAGTTTTGCAAATAAAATATACAATACATAATCAAAAATAACCAGCACTGCAAGATAGGGCAATATGAATAAAAACTAGCCAGCCCCAAACAACAAGCAACATCAACTGATTCATGGAGACTACAGTATTGATATTAGCAGATGTAGATATTAAATAACTATAACTATCTAAAAATAGCTATATAAAATATGTTCAATAAGAAAAATACAAGAATAAGATTTTTTGTAGAAATTTGGAAATTTTATTTTAAAATGGTAAAATATAATAAAATTAGGAACTTAATGGATGGGGTAAGAGCAAATTAGACAAAATAGAAGAAAGAGTTAGTGGACTGGAACATAAGTAAAAGGAAAAAATTCCAGACTGAAATAAAAGGAGAAGAATGGAAAATGTAGAAGAAGACAGGGTATGAGACAAAGATAATACCCTGGGAAGTAATAACATACCTCTAATTGGAATCAGAGGAAGGGAGGAAAAATAAGATGAGTCAGAAGTAATGTTTAATAAAGTAAGGACTAAGAAATTTGCAAACTTGATGAAAGATGTGAAACCACAGCTTCAAGAAACTTTATTAATTCCAAGCAAGGAAATATAAAGTAATACATTTGGGGAGATTATTGTCTATGCTTCATGTTTCTGTATGTCCTACAAGCAGAAGCACTGACTGGCTTTGTTCAAGACTGATCTTTGCATAGATGTTTGCATAGTAAACATTCTTGGATAATAGAGTAAGTGCCTCACTCTACAGCAGAGAGGTTTTTCTGTATGCTCCAATGTAACAAAGGTACAGCTATAAAATCTCATGTTCCCTTAACACAATGCCTCTCACCTGAAATGCAACCCACTGAGTATGCAGGTGCCACTTGGCACTCTGCTTCTCTATCTGGGAATTGAGGCTCAGGGAATTGGCATGATGCTAACAACCTAGCTAGTGGTAATGCAGTGAATAATAAAGCTCTTTGTCTCTGACCTGGGAGTATCCTGTCTTCTACCAGTATCCATGAAACTTGGCAAGATAATTGTATTAGCTTGAAAATGAATTGAAAATAGCAGATCTTTCACAGTTCTTGATGTATATACCAAGTAAAAATTCAGAAAGCCAAGACAAAAATAAATCTTAATATCAGCCAAAGAAACCTGTCAGATTACTTTCAAATGAGAAAAAGTACACTAACAACTGAATTTTCAATAGAAATCATGGAAGCAAGAAGATAACGGAATGATACCAGCAAGTCTCGAAGAAAATTCTGGCAACCTAGAATTTATAATCAGCAAAAACACCCTCAATATTCAAGGTGATTTTCAGACAAACAAATTGAGAAAAATTATTATCAGTAGACCCAAGTCTTCAGGAATTCTAAAAGGTATTCTTCTGACAGCAGGAATATGATTATAAATGGAAGGACTCAGATTCAAGAATGATGATAAATAGCAAAATATGTAAGTATACAGCAAATTTTAAATTAATATTTATACAACCATAATAGTTTGAAATATAGAGCCAATTAAAATAAAAGACAGCAATGGCTTCAGTTTGGAAAAGAGTCATAGTATTAAGCATTCTAAGGCGATCTTTTTTCTGGAAAGAAGGTTAAAGTAACAAATACATTTCTTTAATATGAAAGAGATGCATGCTGTAATCTCTAGGACAGCCCTTAAACCCTAAAGAAAATAGAAAAAACAAAGAATTGAATTAAATTTCCTATTTAAAGTATGTCTTTCTATAGAAGAGATTAACAGACCAAGTAGATCAAGGTTACAGTATATATTTTTTATTTGTACATAAAAAGATTAATGTTAAAGTTTTAAGAATCATATATATGCCCAAACTTTGATATACAGGAATATTTCCTTTAGACACAAAAATTAAAATTAAGTCCCTGCCTTGTAAGGGTTACTAATAATCCCTAAGGTATCTGTCAACTATGCTGCCCAGAGCCCCCAAAGCACACTTTACATTTATTTATAAAACTAAGTATATTACAGCATTTAAGACTGTGTATATGACTACATAGTGATGTTGTTATTACATAAGTATCATGTTTAAAACATTTGACATGTAAAACCAATATACAAAAATTCTTAGAAGTTTTTCTCAAAACATAACAAAGAGGAATACTTCAAAAAATAATAATAATCACTGTTAAATTATTTTTTTATTTGCTTTACTGAACTGGATAAAACATAAGAAAAGAGAAATAATAAACAGAAGTAAAAATTATTTTTAGACACAAGTTGCTAATTCTTCAGAACTTTTGTTTCATGGGTGGTGGGGGAGAAGTGCTCCTAATTCTCTTCATTCCAGTCATTACATCAATGTGAAAATATGTTGAAGCGTAAGAAATTGCTGATATTCACCTATTTTGACACGTGAAAATGGATATTTCACTTGATTTATATTTTAGTAACATTTCAAATGTTAAATAACTTCTAAACTTCTCTTAACTTCTATTTTTTTTTTGGGGGGGGGTGGTACGCGGGCCTCTCACTGCTGTGGCCTCTCCCGTTGCGGAGCACAAGCTCCGGACGCGCAGGCCCAGTGGCCATGGTTCACGGGCCCAGCCACTCCGCGGCATGTGGGATCTTCCCGGACCGGGGCACGAACCCACGTCCCCTGCATCGGCAGGCGGACTTTCAACCACTGCACCACCAGGGAAGCCCTTTCTTAACTTCTAAATGTGTGCATGTTGTATACAGCACTTACATTTTTATTTTAGTATGTCAAGCATGTGTTATGACATATTGCATAAATAGCATTCTAATATAAGTTTAAAATTTTGTGATATACTTATTGCACAAACAATAGTCAATATTCAATGCTAAATAACCAAAGTAGTCGTCCTCATTTTTACTCATACTGATTATACTACTCAGTACTCTGTATAATGAATAATGCTGATTGATTCTGATTGTAATTTCAGAGTTCTAAGAATGTAGATATTCCCATGCAGATAGTACAATTATTCTGAACATTGGAAGCTAGTGGTTAATAAATTACATGTTAAAAATTGTAGTAAAATATTTATCGTCTGTACTTGCAAAGTTATTTTGGCAATTTTCTTTTCCTTCTACAAACTTGTAGAACTGCAACACAAAACACTGTAAATGAGGCTCATCTTAAACAAGCTGAGCAATGATTTAGGCCTCAGTACATTTCTATCTGTCTCCTCAGTGATGCTATGTTTTCATTCAGAGCAGGGGGGGATAAAAATACCAACATCACTAATGAAGCTGTTCGGCCCTGTGGCCTGATGTTGGAACAGCAGACGCTGACTTCATCAGTATTTAAATTACAGGAGCAAAGAATGTTTTCTAGTTGAGCACTGTTCCAGTTCTTTGAACTGACTGCCATGGATTCCCGGAGCTTGACCGCATTACAATTTTCACACTTAGCAACTGTAAAATTGTTAAAGAGATATCTTTCCACACGGTTTATCCATTATTACTGCTAAGTTTGGCATACCACCTTAGTTACGGACTTTAAATGCCACTTTCATCACTTCCCAGGGTAACCTTGGCCATGAAATTGGAAAATCAGATCATTTTCTGGTCCGTTTTCTTCTTTTCCTTTGCATGAGATTAGATTTTGCTACGCTTGACTGACAAATCCCATTTAGGATTCAAGGAGAGGCCTGTGCCCGACCTCTTTAAGAAGTGGGAGGTGAGATGTCTTAGGCAGTGATGGGGAAGAAAGGACCAATTTCAACTCATCACACAAAGGCAATTAGTGATTAATTCACACTGTGAGACAAAAATACTTGTAAAAGTATAAAGTGTTTTAGTGTCAGATCACAACATTATTTAAGATTCTTTAAAAATACCAGTCATGTTCAAGGGTTTTCTCTGCATGTTTTTTCTTTCAAATTATATTTCTTGTTCTGTTACAGAGTAAAGCACAAGCTCAAATTATTTCTACCTGAATAATATGTTCCACAATTAACAGGAAAAATCATTTTTTAAGAAATAACCAATGTTAATCCAAAATAGATACATTTTTCATGGCATATTAACATAAGGTGATCGCTTTATTATTCAGGGATGTAATGCTTAGTTGCTTGGCTGTACAGTTCCAGATATTACCTGCTTTGAGGACATTTATCCATTGTTGATGTGGTGATAAAGTGTGGTTGAAGAAAGGACGAAAGTAATAATTGGTAAATGCCTCAGATTAATATTATGTATTCCAGACTTTGTTTTCTGAGTATATGTAATAGGATTCAAATCTCAATAATGAGTTTAGGGATGAGTTGGCATTTTAAAATCTATGTCCTGCTACATCACAAATTTACATTAAACTGATTGAAACAAACAAACAAAAAATCAACTAGATACATTGTCATAAGAATCTGAATGAGCAAATGGATCAATGAGATGTCCAAGCCATCTTCTTGCGTTTAGAGACCTGTTCAACACTGAAAGACCATTTGATTTAAATAGGCAAACTTGGAAGAGTGATATCTTTAAGGATCAACAGGCTAAAAATGATTGTTACTTTATGTTGATTTCTACGCCTACTGTCCTGTTTCTTTCTAAACTTCTTTTTATCAATAGTTGCATTTCCAGGAATTATTACTGTATCACATTTTGCATCACTGAAGTTCTAGTGACTTCAGAAAGAATCTTTAGTAGTCCTCAATTTCTCTTTCAATACATTTAGTTTCTGATTTGTGTCCAGTCAGTTTGGGGCTCTAGCCAAACACCTGGTAAAATAATAAGCTGAAATTCATTTCTAAACATTATGTGGGAAGAAATGTGGATCACAGTACCTTGCATAAAGTGCAAATAAATATTTGTGAAAGACTAGGCCATTTCCCTTCATCTCTCTGGCTGTATAAATATTGCAGTGCATGAATGAAGTGTTCAGATGTAGGAACTCAAATGTTTTGAAATCAATTATAAAAAGAGATTCACAGCTGCCTAAAAATTTAAATAACTTGTTTTTCCCCAAATGGAAACTCTTTCAGTAATATGGAAATATGCACCATCCTAATAGAAAATTCTAGTGAAATTTTATTTTATATATTAGGTACATTTCTGAGAAGCTGTGCAAAGCAAGCAAGTGTATAAAAAAAAAATTCTCAGTGAATTTCATTACATTTTCAGTAAGAATACCTCTTAGCAAAAGATGTTGTCTTTGGTACATGAGAAAAATTATTACATACCTATGAATTTCAATGTTCATTTCAAAAAGTACTCCTCTTTTATCCCTGTGCTTCTAATATTATATACCATTTGAAGATGTCAAGCACATGAGAAAAAAAAAATCTCTGAAATTTGCACTTCTGCAAGTCTCAAAGATACACACTCTCACTTGAAATCTCGTATATGTATGTATATTGATATATAACATACATATGATTTCCATTTTACTATTTTCATTCATTTCATTGGATTTCATTACTTAGTTGGCTGTCATTTTGGCTATCCTTGTTGTGATATCAACAACATTCAGCTCTATTTTATTCACCAAATAATGATTACTTATTAAGTATGTGCAAATTAATTTTTATTAAAAGTTAATAATTTACTTTAGGAAATATAGGTGAGAAATAAAATAGTCTTTGAACAAAATCTGATAGTTGGGCAAGGAAAAAGTGGTAAGACAAATATGTAGATAATTATAATAAAAATATACTACAGATTTGATTTCTTCTTAAACTCTACATTAGTTTTTTCAGGTAATGCTAGTACTTAGTCTACATTTAATTAATAAACTATTCCCCTATGTATGGTCAATGGATTTCTCATCACTAAATATATTTCCATGTTGAATTTTCTTTTTACTTGATAAAAAGTTCTATCATTCTGAAGACAACTATATGAATTATCTGATTATTTTTCATACGGTCAATATTTAGTGAGAATTTAACTTATGTAAACAATTGTTTTAAGGCTTGGTTATGTAACTGAGGAGTAGGTATCCTGGGTCTCTGGAGTCTCAGTATTAATAAATTTTAATGAAATTTATTTTAATTCAATAAAATTTACCTGTGCTTCTACACAGTGATAACGTTCCAGAGATGGGGAAAATTCACGCTTAGGTATAAAATGTCAGCACTTTCCCTCTTTACAACAAAGAATAGATTGTTTACATTGCTTTTGTCCATTTCAGGGAAGTTATATTTACTATACAGATTGTTTTAAAATAGTGAACATACTCTGTGACTCAACCATTTTACTCCTGGGTGCATCTTCAATAGCAGTGGATACATGTTTTCAGGTTTTGCAGACTCAGAATGAATAAGAAAAGGCTATGGCAGCTTGGAATCCACTGGGAAGAAATGTCCGAAGGCTAAATTTGAATACATCACCATGATTCAAAACACTGATTTGAAAATAGTGTTTTAAATATATACCATTGTTCCCAGATCCTAAATTCACTCTTAAAAAAATGCCCACCTATCTGTCTGTGGCTATCAACTCAAAACAAAAAGTTAAGTGAAACTCAATCACCTGTTTTTTCAAAGAAAACAAGATTTGCTTTATTTTAAATTTCACATAGTACACTACTCTGACACACTGTTCAAAGCTGGGCTACTTCATCAAGCTCTTAAGAGATCATTCAAATATTCTGACAATTGACAGTAATTGATTATTTAGTGTGGATTTTTTTACTCAAAACCATGAGGCCAGACTAATGCTACCAAAGAGATATATGCTGTATTCAGACCGTCAAATAAGAATACTAGGATAACATCTGTTAATTTGACATTTTTCAAGCTGTATTTATTTCAAATCTCTTTTTATTTTTCACAAACTGTTATCAAACAATCTAAAAAAAACATGGAAAAGATATAACAACTTTCCAAAATTTCAGGATTTTGTTTTTAAAATCACTGCTTTTCTTAATCCAATTCCAACGACAGTTTTTAAAAATGGAACTAAAAGAACACGCTGATGATGATGAATGTGTGCAGACTTCAAATCCTATTGATATTTTATAATGTAAGAAAGACCTGTACCCTAGGTAAGATATCCGTAGCCATTTCTCATACAGAAAACACATCTTTCTACTGACATGTCAGTTTTGAAAAAGCATAAAGCCAATTTGATGGCAAGTGTGGATATGTGTTATTTCACCACCAGTCAGATTAAAAGGAACAGGCTCAAGAGATCCTACAAGAACTGTTATGATGTCAATAAAACGTTCTGTGAGTGGCAGGGCTAAGCTGGGGACAATTCATCCACTCACTAGTGGAAGTCGAATCGCATGCTGAGAACACTCAGAGGAGTACATGGCAGGATTAGAAATAGCCCCAGCATGACCAATATAATTTTTCCTCTCCACAAAAGTAAACAGCTAACAAGTGTGGACCAAAGAGAAATATAAAATTAGAAAGATTAAGCTATGTTTCTACCATTGGCAATTTGTGTTTGGTAGAAATAATTTATCCAACAATTGTGTACATATGTACAATTATGTACATGGCTATGGAAATCACATGGGGAACAATTTTCTATAATTTAGAGGATTCTAAGGACTTTTAGTATTACTACAATAATATAAATTGATATTGGTTTTATCTCTAATTCTATTTTCAGAGTATGGGTAAAATTTAGCAAATAAACTTTTATCTTCAACACACCTCAATTTTAACTACTGACAAAAGCCCTATGGTACATAATAGCCCAGGAAAAGAACTGGCACCATTTTTGTTCCTTTGCATTGGCTAAGACCTGAATAAATATTTATTAAGAACTATCATGCAACTATATGCCAATAAAATGGACAACCTGGAAGAAATGGACAAATTCTTAGAAAGGTACAGCCTTCCAAGACTGAACCAGGAAGAAGTAGGACATATGAACAGACCAATCACAAGTAATGAAATTGAAACTACGATTAAAAATCTTCCAACAAATGTCCAGGACTAGATACCTTCACAGGTGAATTCTATCAAACATTTAGAGAAGAGCTAACACCCATTCTTCTCAACTCTTCCAAAAAATTGCAGAGGGGGGAACACTCTCAAGCTCACTCCACAAGGCCACCATCACCCTGATACAAAATTCAGACAAAGATATCACAAAAAAAGAAACTTATAGACCAATATCATTGATGAATATAGCTGCAAAAATCCTCAACAAAATACTAGCAAACAAAATCCAACAACAATTAAAAGGATCATACACCATGATCAAGTGGGATTTATCCCAGGGATGCAGGGATTCTTCAATATATGCAAATCAATCAATGTGATACACCACATTAACAAATTTAAGAATAAGACCATATGATCATCTCAACAGATGCAGAAAAAGCTTTTGACAAAATTCAACACCAATTTATGATAAAAAATGTCCAGAATGTGTGCACAGAGGGAATCTACAACATTATAAAGGCCATATATGATAAACCCACAGCAAACATTCTCAGCAGTGAAAAACTGAAGGCATTTTCTTTAAGATTAGGGACAACGCAAGGATGCCCACTTTCACCACTATTATTCAACATAGTTTTGGAAGTCCTGGTCATGGCAATCAGAGAAGAAAAAGAAATAAAAAGAATACAAATTGGAAAACAAGAAGTAAAACTGTCACTGTTTGCAGATGACATGATACTATATATAGAAAATCCTAAATATGCCACCAGAAAACTACTAGAGCTCATCAATGAATTTGGTAAAGTTGCAGGATAGAAAATTAATGCACATAAATCTCTTGCATTCTTATATACTAACAAAGAAAGATCAGAAAGAGAGATTAAGGAAACAATCCTATTTACCATTGCAACAAAAGAACAAAATACCTGGGAATAAATCTACCTAAAGAGGCAAAAGACCTGTACTCAGAAAACTATAAGATACTGATGAAAGAAATCAAAGATGACACAAACAGATGGAGAGACATACCATGTTCTTGGATTGGAAAAATCAATACTGTGAAAACGACTATACTACCCAAAGCAATCTACAGATTCAGTGCAATTCCTATAAAATTACCAATGGCATTTTTCACAGAACTACAACAAAAAATTTCACAATTTGTATGGAAACACAAAAGACCCTGAATAGCTGAAGCAATCTTGAGAAATAAAAACAGCAGGAGGAATCAGGCTCCCTGACTTCAGACTACACTACAAAGCTACAGTAATCAAGACAGTATGGCACTGGCACAAAAACAGAAAAACAGATCAATGGAAAGGATAGAAAGCCTAGTCATAATCCCATGTACCTATGGTCAACTAATCTTTGACAAAGGAGGCAAGAATATACAACAGAGAAAAGACAGTCCCTTCAATAAGTGGTGCTGGGAAAACTGGACAGCTACATGTGAAGAATGAAATTAGAACACTCCCTAGCACCATACACAAAAATAAACTCAAAATTGATTAAGGACCTAAATGTAAGACCAGACACTTTAAAGCTCTTAGAGGAAATCAGGCAGACCACTCTTTGACATAAATCACAGCAAGATCTTTTTAACCCACCGCCTGGAGTAATGAAAATAAAAACAAAAATAAACAAATGGGACCTTATGAAACCTAACAGCTTTTGCACAGCAAAGGAAACCATAAGCAAGACGAAAAGGATGGCAGAATATATTTGCAAATGAAGCAACTGACAAAGGATTACTCTCCAAAATATACAAACTGCTCATGCAGCTCAATATCAAAAGAACAACAACCCAATCAAAAAATGGGCAAGGAATCGGGAAGATGGCAGAAGAGTAAGACACAGAGATCACCTTCCTCCCCACAGATACACCAGAAATACATCTACACGTGGAACAACTCCTACAGAACATCTACTGAACGCTGATAGAAAACCTCAGACCTCCCAAAAGGCAAGAAACTCCCCACGTACCTGGATAGGGCAAAAGAAAAAAGAATAAACAGAGACAAAAGAATAGGGACGGGACCTGCACCAGCAGGAGGGACCTGTGTAGGAGGAAAGGTTTCCACACACTAGGAAGCCCCTTCACCGGCGGAGACTGAGGGTGGCAGAGGGGGGAAGCTTCGGAGCCACGGAGGAGAGTGCAGCAACAGGGGTGCGGAGGGCAGAGCGGAGAGATTCCCGCACAGAGGATCAGTGCTGACCGGCACTCACCAGCCCGAGAGGCTTGTCTGCTCACCCGCTGGGTCGGGCGGAGCTGGGAGCTGAGGTTCGGGCTTCGGTCGGAGCGCAGGGAGAGGACTGTGGTTGGCGTCGTGAACACAGCCTGAAGGGGCTAGTGCACCACAGCTAGCTGGGAGAGAGTCCGGGAAAAAGTCTGGACCTGCCGAAGAGGCAAGTGACTTTTTCTTCCCTCTTTGTCTCCTGGTGCACGAGGAGAGGGGATTAAGAGCGCTGCTTAAAGGAGCTCCAGAGACGGGCACAAGCCGCAGCTAACAGTGCGCACCCCAGAGACGGGCAAGAGACGCTAAGGCTGCTGCTGCCACCACCGAGAAGCCTGTGTGCGAGCACAGGTCACTATCCACACCTCCCTCCCGGGGAGCCTGTGCAGCCCGCCACTGCCAGGGTCCCGTGATCCAGGGACAACTTCCCTGGGAGAACGCACGGCGCGCCTCAGGCTGGTGCAACGTCACGTCGGCCTCTGCCGCCGCAGGCTCGCACCGCACTCTGTGCCCCTCCCTCCCCCCGGCCTGAGTGAGCCAGAGCCCCCGAATCAGTGGCTCCTTTAACCCCATCCTGTCTGAGCGAAAAACAGACGCACTCCCGCGACCTACACTCAGAGGCAGGGCCAAATCCAAAGCTGACCCCGGGAGCTGTGCAAACAAAGAAGAGAAAGGGAAATCTCTCCCAGCAGCCTGAGAAGCAGCGGATTAAAGCTCCACAATCAACTTGATGTACCCTGCATCTGTGGAATACATGAATAGACAACGAATCATCCCAAATTGAGGAGGTGGACTTTGAAAGCAAGATTTATTTATTTTTCCCCTTTTCCTCTTTTTGTGAGTGTGTATGTGTATGCTTCTGTGTGAGATTTTGTCTGTATAGCTTTGCTTTCATCATTTGTCCTAGGGTTCCATCCGTCCGTTTTTTTTTCTTTAAAAATTTTTTTTTCTTATTTTTTATTTTAATAACTTTATTTTATCTCCCTTTCCCTTCCTTCCTTCCTTCCTTCCTTCCTTCCTTCCTTCCTTCCTTCCTTCCTTCCTTCCGTCCTCCTTCCTTTTCTCCCTTTTATTCTGAGCTGTGTGGATGAAAGGCTCTTGGTGCTGCAGCCAGGAGTCAGTGCTGTGCCTCTGAGGTGGGAGAGCCAACTTCAGGACACTGGTCCACAAGAGACCTCCCAGCTCCTCATAATATCAAATGGCAAAAATCTCCCAGAGATCTCCATCTCAACACCAGCACCCAGCTTCACTCAACGACCTGCAAGCTACAGTGCTGGACACCCTATGCCAAACAACTAGCAAGAAGGAACACAACCCCACCCATTAGCAGACAGGCTGCCTAAAATCATAATAAGTCCACAGACACCCCAAAACACACCATCAGACGTGGACCTGCCCACCAGAATGACAAGCTCCAACCTCACCTACAAGAACACAGGCACTAGTCCCCTCCACCAGGAAGCCTACACAACCCACTGAACCAACTTTAGCCACTGGAGACAGACCCCAAAAACAATGGAAACTATGAACCTGCAGCATGCAAAAAGGAGACCACAAACACAGTAAGATAAGCAAAATGAGAAGACAGAAAAACACACAGCAGAAGAAGGAGCAAGATGAAAACCCACCAGACCTAATAAATGAAGAGGAAATAGGCAGTCTACCTGAAAAAGAATTTAGAATAATGATAGTAAAGATGATCCAAAATCTTGGAAATAGAATAGAGAAAATGCAAGAAACATTTAACAAGGACCTAGAAGAACTAAAGATGAAACAAGCAATGATGAACAACACAATAAATGAAATTAAAAATACCCTAGAAGGGATCAATAGAAGAATAACTGAGGCAGAACAATGGATAAGTGACCTGGAAGACAAAAGAGTGGAAGTAATTACCACAGAGCAGAAAAAAGAAAAAAGAATGAGAAGAACTGAGGACAGTCTCAGAGACCTCTGGGAAAACATTAAACACACCAACATTCGAATTATAGGGGTCCCAGAAGAAGAAGAGAAAAAGAAAGGGACTGGGAAAATATTTGAAGAGATTATAGTTGAAAACTTCCCTAATATGGGAAAGGAAATAGTTAATCAAGTCCAGGAAGCACAGAGAGTCCCATACAGGATAAATCCAAGGAGAAACACACCAAGACACATATTAATCAAACTGTCAAAAATGAAATACAAAGAAAACATATTAAAAGCAGCAAGGGAAAAACAACAAATAACACACAAGGGAATCCCCATAAGGTTAACAGCTGATCTTTCAGCAGAAACTCTGCAAGCCAGAAGGGACTGGCAGGACATATTTAAAGTGATGAAGGAGAAGAACCTACAACCAAGATTACTCTACCCAGCAAGGATCTCATTCAGATTTGATGGAGAAATTAAAACCTTTACAGACAAGCAAAAGCTGAGAGAGTTCAGCACCACCAAACCAGCTTTACAAGAAATGCTAAAGGAACTTCTCTAGGCAAGAAACACAAGAGAAGGAAAAGACCTACAATAACGAACCCAAAACAATTAAGAAAATGGGAATAGGAACATCCATATTGATAATTACCTTAAATGTAAATGGATTAAATGCTCCCACAAAAAGACACAGACTGGCTGAATGGATAGAAAAACAAGACCCATATATATACTGTCTACAAGAGACCCACTTCAGACCTAGAGACACATACAGACTGAAAGTTAGGGGATGGAAAAAGATATTCCATGCAAATGGAAAGCAAAAGAAAGCGGGAGTAGCAATTCTCATATCAGACAAAATAGACTTTAAAATAAAGACTATGAGAAGAGACAAAGAAGGACACTACATAATGATCAAGGGATCGATCCAAGAAGAAGATATAACAATTGTAAATATTTATGCACCCAACATAGGAGCACCTCAATTTGTTAGTTAGGCAAATACTAACAGCCATAAAGGGGGAAATCGACAGTAACACAGTCATAGTAGGGGACTTTAACACCCCACTTTCACCAATGGACAGATCATCCAAAATGAAAATAAATAAAGAAACACAAGCTTTAAATGATACATTAAACAAGATGGACTTAATTGATATTTATAGGACATTCCATACAAAAGCAACAGAATACACATTTTTCTCAAGTGCTCATGGAACATTCTCCAGGATAGATCATATCGTGGGTCACAAATCAAGCCTTGGTAAATTTAAGAAAATTGAAATTGTATGAAGTATCTTTTCTGACCACAATGCTATGAGACTAGATATCAATTACAGGAAAAGATCTGTAAAAAATACAAACACATGAGGGCTAAACAATACACTACTTAATAACGAAGTGATCACTGAGGAAATCAAAGAGGAAACCAAAAAATACCTAGAAACAAATGACAATGGAGACACGACGACCCAAAACCTATGGGATGCAATAAAAGCAGATCCAAGAGGGAAGTTTATAGAAATACAATCATACCTTAAGAAACAAGAAACATCTTGAATAAACAACGAAACCTTGCACTTAAAGCAATTAGAGAAAGAAGAACAAAAAAGCCCCAAAGTTAGCAGAAGGAAAGAAATCATAAAGATCAGATCAGAAATAAATGAAAAAGAAATGAAGAAAACGATAGCAAAGATCAATAAAACTAAAAGCTGGTTCTTTGAGACGATAAAAAAAATTGATAAACCATTAGCGAGACTCATCAAGAAAAAAGAGGGAGAAGACTCAAATCAATAGAATTAGAAATGAAAAAGGAGAACAACTGACACTGCAGAAGTACAAAAGATCATGAGAGATTACTACAAGCAACTCTATGCCAATAAAATGGACAACCTGGAAGAAATGGACAAATTCTTAGAAATGCACAACCTGCCAAGACTGAATCAGGAAGAAATAGAAAATATGAACAGACCAATCACAAGCACTGAAATTGAAACTGTGATTAAAAATCTTCCAACAAACAAAAGCCCAGGACCAGATGGCTTCACAGGCGAATTCTATCAAACATTTAGAGAAGAGTTAACACCTATCCTTCTCAAACTCTTCCAAAATATAGCAGAGGGAGGAACAACCCAAACTCATTCTACGAGGTCACCATCACCCTGATACGAAAACCAGACAAGGATGTCACAAAGAAAGAAAACTACAGGCCAATATCACTGATGAACATAGATGCAAAACTCCTCAACAAAATACTAGCAAACAGAATCCAGCAGGACATTAAAAGGATCATACACCATGATCAAGTGGGGTTTATTCCAGGAATGCAAGGATTCTTCAATATACGCAAATCAATCAATGTGATACACCATATTAACAAACTGAAGGAGAAAAACCATATCATCATCTCAAGAGATGCAGGGAAAGCTTTCGACAAAATTCAACCCCCATTTATGATAAAAACTCTGCAGAAAGTAGGGATAGAGGGAACTTTCCTGAACATAATAAAGGCCATATATGACAAACCCACAGCCAACATCATCCTCAATGGTGAAAAACTGAAAGCATTTCCACTAAGATCAAAGAAGACAAGGTTGCCCACTCTCACCACTCTTATTCGACATAGTTTTGGAAGTTTTAGCCACAGCAATCAGAGAAGAAAAGGAAATGAAAGGAATCCAAATCGGAAAAGAAGAAGTAAAGCTGTCATTGTTTGCAGATGACATTATACTATACATAGAGAATCCTAAATATGCTACCAGAAAACTACTAGAGCTAATCAATGAATTTGGTAAAGTAGCAGGATACAAAATTAATGCACAGAAATCTCTGGCATTCCTATTTTTCAGATGAAAAATCTGAAAGTGAAATCAAGAAAACACTCCCATTTACCATTGCAACAAAAAGAATAAAATATCTAGGAATAAACCTACCTAAGGAGACAAAAGACCTGTATGCAGAAAATTATAAGACACTGATGAAAGAAATTAAAGATGATACAAATAGATGGAGATATATACTATGTTCTTGGATTGGAAGAATCAACATTGTGAAAATGACTCTACTACCCAAAGCAATCTACAGATTCAATGCAATCCCTATCAAACTACCACTCGCATTTTTCACAGAAGTACAACAAAAAATTCCACAATTTGTATGGAAACACAAAAGGCCCCAAATAGCCAAAGCAACCTTGAGAAAGAAAAACGGAGCTGGAGGAATCAGGGTCCCTGACTTCAGACTATACTACAAAGCGACAGTAATCAAGACAGTATGGTACTGGCACACAAACAGCAATATAGATCAATGGAACAGGATAGAAAGCCCAGAGATAAACCCACACACATATGGTCACATTATCTTTGATAAAGGAGGGAGGAATATACAGTGGAGAAAGGACAGCCTCTTCAATAAGTGATGCTGGGAAAACTGGACAGGTACATGTAAAAGTATGAGATTAGATCACTCCCTAACACCACACACAAAAATTAGCTCAAAATGGATTAAATACCTAAATGTAAGGCCAGAAACTATCAAACTCTTAGAGGAAAACATAGGCAGAACACTCTGTGACATAAATCACATAAATTTTGACCCACCTCCTAGAGAAATGGAAATAAAAACAAAAATAAACAAATGGGACCTAATGAAACTTCAAAGCTTTTGCACAGCAAAAGAAACTATAAATAAGACCAAAAGACAACCCTCAGACTGGAAGAAAATATTTGCAAATGAAGCAACTGACAAAGGATTAATCTCCAAAATTTACAAGCAGCTCATGCCGCTCAATAACAAAAAAACAAACAACCCAATCCAAAAATGGGCAGAAGACCTAAATAGACATTTCTCCAAAGAAGTTATACAGACTGCCGACAAATACATGAAAGAATGCTCAACATCATTAATCATTAGAGAAATGCAAATCAAAACTACAATGAGGTATCATCTCACACCAGTCAGAATGGCCATCATCAAAATATCTAGAAACAATAAATGCTGGAGAGGGTGTGGAGAAAAGGGAACCCTCTTGCACTGCTGGTGGGAATGTGAATTGATTCAGCCACTATGGAGAACAGTATGGAGGTTCCTTAAAAGACTACAAATAGAACTACCATATGACCCAGCAATCTCACTACTGGGCATATACCCTGAGAAAACCATAATTCAAAAAGAGTCATGTACCAAAATGTTCATTGCAGGTCTATTTACAATAGCCAGAAAATGGAAACAACCTAAGTGTCCATCATCGGATGAATGGATAAAGAAGATGTGGCACATATATACAGTGGAATATTACTCAGCCATAAAAAGAAACGAAATTGAGCTATTTGTAATGAGATGGATGGACCTAGATTCTGTCATACAGAATGAAGTAAGTCAGAAAGAGAAAGACAAATACCATATGCTAACACATATATATGGAATTTAAGAAAAAAAATGTCATGAAGAACCTAAAATGTCATGAAGAACCTAGGGGTAAGACAGGAATAAAGACATAGACCTACTAGAGAATGGACTTGAGGATATGGGGAGGGGGAAGGGTAAGCTGTGACAAAGCGAGAGAGAGGCATGGACATATATACACTACCAAATGTAAAATAGATAGCTAGTGGGAAGCAGCCATATAGCACAGGCAGATCAGCTCGGTGCTTTGTGACCGCCTGGAGCGGTGGGATGGGGAGGGTCGGAGGGAGGGAGACGCAAGAGGGAAGAGATATGGGAACACATGTATATGTATAACTGATTCACTTTGTTATAAAGCAGAAACTAACACACCATTGTAAAGCAATTATACTCCAATAAATATGTTAAATAAATAAATAAATAAATACACATCAAATGCAACTTCATGCAGGTGTGATATGTATCATTATATGAATGTATAACTACGCTTATATACAGCTAACGGAGAAAGGTGGAAATAGATTTTCTGAGTAGTACAGTTTAAGAAGAATTTTGGCACAGTAGGACAGAATCCATTTGGGAATCTATCCTTATTTCCTTTTACAAGACAAGAAAATAATTGTAGAGTATCTACTGCTGGGATTTAAACCCATGTTTCATGCCTGGAGACCTAACATTTTATTCAAGGTGCCAAAGCTTACAAATTTCTCATTAGAAAATTCTTCAAAACAGAAGATAAGGGTAGTGTCCCATTGTCCCTCTGTTGGGATGCTTCATTCATAAGCAAGGGCAGGTAGGGAGTAGACTGAGTACAATGTGCTGAGAAATGGCGCGACTTAGTGGGCAGGTGCGTTTCTGAATTTAGGCTGTTCAAGTGGTCCACTGATCCCGTGGTCAACTTCTAATGTCTCACAAGTATATATAAATACATGCATTGGGTAAAAGCAGAAAGTGAGAGCAACAGAATCATTAGGCCACTGAAATTAAGACACATTGTATTGATATAAACTGTTTCAATGCCTCAACTCATCATCAAGTCCATGCACCTCCATTATGTTAGCCAAATACATGTATTTGATCTGTGGTATATTTCTTGGAAACCATAGGGTAGAATGAACCACAAAAAGGTTGGGGGGAAAACCATTTTAGGAAATAATTTTTAAGCAAGATTGATATACTAGCAAATTGGAGATAAAAGGGCCTGGAAAGAATTGCTTTGCTGCTCTCAATACAGTAATAATTCTCTTCCCACTGGAGTGTAATATCTTAAGACATTTCTGGTGACCATCCAGTTTGACAATACTCATAATTAACCTGATCAATATCTATAATCTAGTTAACTGTGGTTATCAGAAAGTCAGTACCTTCAACTGAATACAACAGAGCTCTTGATTCTTTTGATTATTTGGAATTTTGAGTCAAGTTTGAAGGTCACTGGCCATCATTCCTTGAAAGAACCAGACATGTTAGGCATGGAAATTATGTTATAGACACGGTAGGATGGTACTTTTCAACTGTGTTGCAAGTAAGCTTGGAGGTCCATAATTTCAATGGAACACTTTTTGTGGTTTCATTTCAATGATAATTTAGGGAAATTAATATAATGAGGTCTAAATTTCCTATTACTACTGAGTAGTGCCACTTTTGGGTTTATGTTTTGGATTATCTTGGCACTAAGTGACCAGAGTTTATATTTTAAATTTTAAGGCCACGTTTCTCAATTGTTTTTCTAACACATTTTGGAGACCTTTAGGGTTTTCCAGTATAACGTTGAATGCTTGTGAATGTTTGTGGACCTTTAGAGTATACCTTAATTTCCTCAAGTATAAGGGAAAAATATGTAATTAGCTCTTCTTGAAACTAGATTTCATATTAACATAAGAAAAAAAACTAGATATTTTGGGTTGGTTTCATAGCTATTGAGCCATTTTGGGAAAAGAGCACTTTAAATTTGGTGTCTAGTATATTCAGCCCAATTTCATTTCAATAACTCTATTCACAAAGTATTTAAGTTCTAAACTCATACTCTTGTATAAGAAAAAGACTCATGAATTTATAATTATGTGTTCCAGAAAAATTTAATAAGGGATTTCTAATATGGCCTTTTGTAATTTTCACTTTGCTCAGACTACAATTTACTTTATTCTACCTCAATGTATTTTGGTCAATTTCCATTTCTAAAAACTTGTGAATCTATTAGTTATGTTATTTTCATAACTAATAATTTAAATAATATTCCACTTTCACCAAATTTGGAAAACTTGCATATGTGTAAGGTGAAAGAAATAGTATAGCAAAAACAATAACTGAAAACAATAACTTTTAAAAGAACAAGATAATCTTTAAAGTTAAGAGAATTTTAAACTATAGTTAATGCACATATACAGTAAAGGTACATATATATATTTTAAATAAATAAATTTATTTATTTATTTATGTATTTATTTTTGGCTGCCTTGGGTCTTCGCTGCTGTGCGCGGGCTTTCTCTAGTTGCGGCAAGCAGGGGCTACTCTTCGTTGCGGTGCACGGGATTCTCATTGCGGTGGCTTCTCTTGTTGTGAAGCATGGGCTCTAGGTGCGTGGGCTCAGTAGTTGTGGCACATGGGCTTAGTTGCTCCGTGGCATCTTCCTGCCTCAGGGCTCGAACCCATGTCCCCTACATTGGTAGGCGGATTCTTAACCACTGTGCCACCAGGGAAGTCCCAGTAGATGTATATTTGACAGTGAATATATAACCAAAAAATTCTAAAAAGACTGGCTTATAATAGAAATAAAAATTGAACAGAATACAAGTAAATGTTAATTCTAATTAGGAATAGTCTGAGTTCATAATCTGAAATAAACTATGAAAAATTTTTATTTCCTATTGTACTTTGGAGACAATAACTAGAAGGCTATTTTTATCTTTTTTTTTTTTTTTGCCCTAATGATCTTTACTTCAAATTTGGTTATGCCAGAAATGCTGTGATGTTCAATTTAGCCACTTCTTAGGTTATAACCTTGATTTCTCCACTTCCTTCAAAATATCCTTTCAAACTTGTCTTTCATAATTTCTCTGTCCTTTGCATTACAAAAAGACCTCTGTGGGGGCCCTACTTTTACCACATGGAAATATGGTAATTAAGAGCTTTGTGCCCCTATTTTCTCATGACTAACATGGAAAACAATGGGGTCTCCTCTTCCTGTTTAGCAATTCCATTCATGCAACAAACATGTTCAATGTACATGTCATAATATAATAACAGTCTAAAAGGATTAAATTGCAGTGTGTATTAAACACAATTCTCTCTGGCAGATGTATACAGATATTATGCAGAGCACCACTTAATACTCTTCATATCCAGTTGCAATGCACAAAGTAACACTTCACAGGGTTCCACAAAAACCCACTCCAAACGGCTTCCCTGATGGCGCAGTGGTTAAGAGTCCACCTGCCGATGCAGGGAACACGGGTTCGTGCCCCAGTCCGCGAAAATCCCACATGCCGCGGAGCGGCTAGGCCCGTGAGCCATGGCCGCTGAGCCTGCGCGTCCGGAGCCTGTGCTCTGCAACGGGAGAGGCCACAGCAGTGAGAGGCCCGCGTACTGCAAAAACAAAACAAAACAGGGGCTTCCCTGGTGGCGCAGTGGTTGAGAGTCCGCCTGCTGATGCAGGGGACACGGGTTCGTGCCCCGGTCCGGGAAGATCCCACATGCTGTGGAGCAGCTGGGCCCGTGAGCCATGGCCGCTGAGCCTGTGCGTCCGGAGCTTGTGCTCCGCAGCGGGAGAGGCCACAACAGTGAGAGGCCCGCGTACCGAAAACAAAACAAAACAAAACAAAACAAAACAAAACACTCCAAGAAACTAAGACTCCTCTGAAACACCTTTCCGTAACAAAATTTTTTTAGAAATTAAGGCTGCCATGTAAATGGTGAACCATTTTCTAAATCAATTTCATGCCCTCTCTTCCAACTCCACCTGCCCACCTTCTTTTTTCCTTTTTTCTGTCATTCTTTATTATTATTATTATTATTTTGATGGAAATCCAGAGAAGCAGAATAGTGCTACTCCAGTTTAATTCACAGTAGCAGCACTGAGTGATTGGGCCCTGAAGCTCTGAGCTGGCTAGAAACATCTGCCAGTTATCAAGGCCTATTCTTGTCATTTGCAGGGCTTGTCTGTATTACACCATCATATCTGTAATGGCAGTAAAATGCAATTGACAGCTCACGAATTATAATAAATTGTTTTTCCTACCAAAACAGTAACATACCTAGAGACCACTTAAAATATACCGTGGTGGTTGTGGAAAGTAGACTCTTTAAACATTTCTTTATTGGGGGGGATTTCCTTTATTTATTTATTATAATGTAGTTTCATTTTTTTAATGGGAATTTCAGGAATGCACGTTTATGCATGGTTATACTCCTATAGGTCTAACATACTTAATATAAAAGAATCACACACTGACTATACCCACTCACCCACCCACCCACCTACACTCACTCCACATTTCTATTTGTGTATTCATGAAACTGTTAATTTACAGAAGCTTGAAAATATTTATTTCTAATGTGCTATGAAAGCAAAAAAAACCCAGTTTTTTATAGATAGTTATAATAGATGTTTGCATTTCTTGAAAAGTTTTGGTTCTTAAAGCATTTCATTATATGAGGAATAGACGGATGAACTTGGTAGAATACCACCAAAAGTGAAGTTCTTAGCAACCCCCTACTTCCATCAGTCAACAAGATGCATCAGAACACTTAGGTTCTTTTTTAAGTTTTGATACTTGGTCTTGAAATGGTCATATGTCAAACTGACACTTATCATCATAGGAAAAACATATTTTAAACAGCTGACATATTGCCACATGTAAGCTAATATCAATAACATCAGAGTCTAGGTTCTCTGAGTATCTAACCTATTAAGGAAAAAGGACTGAAAGAAGGCCTCTGCTAGGAAGTAAATGTTCAAGTACAAATTGGTGATAGCCAAACTCTTGTCAGTGTATGACATTCTGCTACCAAGAAATGAATGAGATAAAAATGCAGCATACTTTAAAATGATTCATACAAAAATGCAGCATGTAACATCGGAATGTATATGTCTAAAAGCATATTTTGCAGGAAGCAGTAAATACAGCCTATGGCTGTGCCTATTAACCAAAGAGCTTGAGGAGTTCACTCCACCTATCCACAGTGAAATGCAAAATATGGATCAGTGAAAGTTTCTGTGTTGGAGTGGATAGGGGACTCTCATATAATAATTTATGTTCTTATCACTGATGTTGTCCTGTCCTTTCAAATTCACATTCATACTTTGTTCTGACCCTCCTGTTTTAGATTCTGCCAACTGATAAATTAATCCTCCTCTGATAGTCTTTCATAGGTGTCATGAAGTACTGGCCAGTTTTCATACTCAAAGTCTTGGCACAGAAACAATGGAAATCTACTTACAATCATGAGTAATCAACATTGAAAATATATTTCTATTTTTAATCAAAAATATACTTTACTTCAAGAAAAGACTCTCTTTTGTCATGGCAAAAATTTGTGGTCCTGACTCCACAATCTTTTTATCTGCTCTAAAGAAAGTGTGACTTTTTGCTTCAAGTGACAAGTGTCTTTTTTCAAACAACTTTCAAATTTTGCTAGAAGTAGATCTTATTGGAAAAGTAAAGCACACTTTAAGGTGTGATTCCAACAACAGTTGTTAAAGGAGAAGCACGGAAACTTATTTTATAAACTTATTTTGCTTCAGTAATAAGTATGAGAATTAAACATATAGCACTTTTGGGATACCTAACACAATTATATCTACCAAAATACTGTTGCATTTGATTTAATAATCCCCAAAGATGGAAAATTCTGTCTTGTGTTATGAAAAATTAGATTTACTCATGATTTGTCATAAAATATCAAATAATCACATACTATATTTGGACTACAATAATATTTTAAATACCAACTAAATACCAAATGTGCAACAGAAAATTAAATGTTTTTATTAATCATTAACACTAAATCTGCCTATTTTTATTTAACACCAAATCTTCATGCTTGAATATTGTGTTTTATTCTACTGCATGGAAAATACCAACATAACTTTTGAAGTGACTATCATTCAGTTTACAGAGAAAACATTATTTCATGAAAGTACTTGTTTTGAAAAGCAAAAATACCATACCAAGAGGAATAATATCCTAAAAATATATTTATTTTTTAAAGAAATCACTGTTTCTTATAAAGAAAGAAAATAAATCTATCATCAATGAATTTTTCAATTTTATGAATATTTTACTACATTTAGGATCATGAGAAGTGTTTCTCTAGTGATCTTCAGCTTTAATCTACTGTTCTAATCATTAAGGTCTAGCATATATTCTAACACTAAATATGACTAATTATTTTCCTTTATCATCATGTACATAAAAAAAATAATTTTGCTTAATTTTTCTAAGCATAAAAAAGAGCTAAAATGTTTAAATGTTTGAAAAGTAACATTCAACTAACTCACCAATTTTATTTCAGAGAATAATGCAAATATTTATCTACACAAACATGAAACTGTCATAAATGCACATCACAAACATATACTTTGAAGAAATATTTTAGTGAATTGTATAGTGCAATACAACAATATGAAGTGTGAATCATTTTTTTTTTTGAGTCAAACATGACCCCTTTATAGAACTCTAAAGAAAATAAGTTTTTAAGGAGTGAAGGAAGAAAATAATTATTCAATAAGGGTAACTATGACATTTAGTTCTCTACCTTGAAGTATGTTTTCTGTTTGATTTTACTGACTGGTGATGAACTTCTCACGTTCCTGTTTAAATCTCATCCCTAAATAATGATATGGCTTCTAGGCTCAAACCAAGAATATAAAGAATTTCTTTCATCTTCAGAAGATTCTACTCCCAAAACCATTCTGCAATTAGTTTTAAAGTATATACTTACAGATATAATAATTTTATTATTTATGATAATGTCATCATACTTTATTTAGACATTTTATTTCTTTAATATATCACTCAACCACCATAGCAGGAATTCTAGAGGTAAATGTATGGACTAGAAACAGAATTAAGTCTTGATATTTAAACTTAAATCCTAACCACATCTAATAGCTTGTAAGCATGAATCATCCCAGTAATATGTGAAATAAAGGGAAAAAATTTAGACAGTGTAAAAGTCATGATCATCAATTTCTATCACTTTAATAATAATGAAGGGTGATAGGAATTGATAAACATGACTTTTGTGATATATACTAGCTAAAAAGTTTATATAACTATTGTGGCTGCAAACCTAGTTCTCTGGCAGAGTTTCCCTCAGCTTATGTATATGGAGTATGATAAGCATGTGTGTGTAAGAAAATAGAAATAAAGAAAAGTACAATAAAGAGAGTGTGTCCTTTACTCTCACTTACTATTTGTGTAATAATAGTTATCACAACAATTCTGTAAGGTGGATTTGAATATATTTCAAAAGCTTTGAAAATACCCAGATACATTCATACTCTTAAAGCTCTAAATTAAGAGAATAATTAGAAATACAGTTAAATATTTGTTTAAATAGAAATTTATTGAATTGTTATTCCAAAAAGAAGAGAAAGTCTAAATGTCCAGGAATAGGTAAATTGTTAAATAAACTACTTGTATTTTGGTAAAAATAAAAATCATTAAAAATCATTTTCTCATAAAGTACTGAATGCCATAGTAAAATGCTCCAATAATGCTCCAGAGATAATGAGCGTTTCCGTCTAAATCCCCCAATTGACATTTCCTATAAATCCCGTGAAACTTCAGATAGATTCTCCAGCATCTCACCTTTAGTTCAAGATCAGAGTTATGGAAATTCTAATATTTAACATCCCTGGTTTTACTGGACAGTGTTTCCCTTCTAGAGACAAGGCAAAGAGGCTGGTACAGCAACATAATTTGGATCAACACTATCCCACAAAAAGGAAGATCTAAATTGTGAAAAGACCATTGCTAGCCATAGAAAAGGATAAATCTAGGAAAACAGTAGAAAGAACTGGGCACTTTTAGGAGAGAGCAATAAATATAAAGCACATACCAACTAGAACAAGTGAGCAGATCAGAGAGAAGCTCAACATGAATCACCACAAGATTAATTCTTTCCCAGTGAAATTGAGTAGGCCATACTTTACAGCACCTCTGATGCTCAACACCTTGGATGGCCAGCAATCTAAATGTTTAAACTCTTACCAAGCTGAGTAGCTGTCCATGTATCTCCTCCTCTTGCTGCCCAAACCCCACCTCTCAGCAACTTTATGACAGAGAAATCATCTAGTCTCTCCACCTACTACCTCCACAACTCAACATGGAGATGTTAGTTTATCTGAATATTCTACTACACAGTGAAGCTCTCTATTTGAAAATGTCTATTCAGGGTCTCAAAGTTTTTACCCTAACATTCTCTGCAAAAGGATGGAAGCATTATGTTTAATATTATAATGGTCTATTTCCTCACATGAATTATGCCACTTCTCCTCCTCTTCACCCTATAAAGGAAAAGGATCAAGCCTACAAGCAGATTTAGTTCTAAATATATGGCGTATTGAAAACCCAATAGCAATCTCACCACCACTATCCTAAGATAATGAGAACTCTATTAGAAATAACTATATAAAATTAGTCAAGGGAATGACATTTTCTAATTTTGGTCTGAACTTTTTCTAGAAACATCCCCATGGCAGAGCTCTCCATCCATGTGGAAAAAATGGCAAAGTATAATAATAAGACAAGTACGAAGTATGTAGTATGTGGAATGTGTGATTATGATTCACCTGAAGAGGCTTAGTGTCTTTAGAGTCATCTCTCTCAACTTTGATTCATCCAGTATTAGGCACCGTCCCTAAACTATACACGTATTTGAATGTAAAAGATAAAAACAAGGAGCTAAAATATCTTGGTACTCACCACAGAGTTTGACATATTTTCTTTATTTTCTACTATGAATTGTCACTTACTCGATAACGCTATTCGCTTGGGAGATCTCTCACCCTAGACACACACGAAAAGTTCGCGAAGTTAGGACAGGTAGGCATTTGGAGTAGCACCACTGGGAGTTCAGGTCTTGACTTCATACTTGATGCAAATGTTCAGTCCCTTGCCACCTCGCTCCAAGTCCATCAGTTTGAATGACATTCACTCTCCACACCGAAAGAGAGAAAGTTTACACACCACAGAAATAGGAAAATGAATCCTATTTTTCTTGAACACATGTAAATCTTTCTAACACTGTTTCTAATAGAATGTTTGAATGTGCATTTTATTTCCAATCAAAGAAACATTTGCTAAAAATCATATCTGAAGGTAAGGTTTATTTTTAATTATTATTATTTTATTGGCTGAACACAGACTTACATTTAATTTGCTATCATTATAATTTTAGGGACTTGCCTGGTGGTGCAGTGGTTAAGAGTCCACCTGCCAATGAAGGGGACACAGGTTTGAGCCCTGGTCTGGGAAGATTCCACATGCCACGGAACAACTAAGCCTGTGTGCCACAACTACTGAGCCCACGTGCCACAACTACTGAAGTCCACATGCCTAGAGCCCTTGCTGTGCAACAAGAGAAGCCACCACAATGAGAAGCCCTCACACCGCAACGAAGAGTAGCCCTCACTCACCACAACTAGAGAGAAGCCTGCGTGCAACAATGAAGACCCAATGCTGCCAAAAATAAAAAATTAATTAATTAATTTTAAAAATAATAATTTTAATCTATTTACTTAAGAGTAAATTTTTTATTAATTGAATATATATTGTTTTTCAAAATTTATGAGAATTCCTGTTTTTAAAACCATTTTATCTATTGGACCTCAGTATTTGGAGGGTACCTTCTTTAATACTTTCAGCTATGTTCATTCATGAGATAATTAGGCAGTTCATTTCAAAGCCTTTTATAAGTCAGTGACAGTTACATCATTTTTATGACATTAAAAAAGTCTGCTATATCATGTGTATGTGACAGTAGCACATGAAGTAAGTTACTATGTATCTTGAGGCTACTAAGGGATTGATGTGGTGTTTAGAGACTAGGGCAGGAAAATCTTTCCACAGTCAGTTAATTTACGTTATTATAATTTAAGCCTAATTTGTTTATTATTCCTCTGCTTGAAAGTTTTAAGCAAATTCTGCATAATACTATTATTTATATTTTAATTTGAAATAGACTAGATTATTTACAAAGTAGGCTTCGTTTTAGACAAAAAGATTACATTATACATGAAGAAATACAACTACCTACCTAGACTCTAAAATATCAGTAGAAGTCCAGCGACAATTTATTTTTTAAAGAAAAAAGTTTAAAGGGAAAATACATACTTAGCATCAAAACTGAAGTGTATGTTTACAAAATTCCGTCACATTTCTCTCACACCAGACTGGTATGTTACCAAATATACTAGAAACAATCTCCACAAATTTAGGAAACTTTTGTTCTTTGTTCACATTGTGTCCCTTGTAGTAGAACATCTAGTACTTAACTGCCCTCAATTAATATTCATTGAATAATTAAATACATGCAAATTATAAATAAGTTTAATATACAAAAATGGGTTACTTCTTGAGATATCACTATATATCAATATACCTATATGTATATCTAATTTCTAACTCTCTAACTCTATGTCTAATCTCCACACCCATCCCAAATGTGTAAATCATTTGGGATTATCTATGAGTTTCTCCTATAAAACTCTTCCTAATATATTCTACCCCAACCCCCAGCTGGTTTTTGCAATATATACATACCTCATATAACAAGCAGACTTGTTACTTCCAAACTTTTACACTCAGAAAAATGACAGCAGTGGTTTTTTCCTCCTCCCTTTCTCCCATGGAAGGGTCAGTAAAAGACACCGCTGCTGGAGGAGGAGACTGGAAAGGCACAGGTAAGCCAGGGACTCAGTGCTCAGCCTCTCACTGCCATCCTCAGGGGCAGGAGCCAGGGACACTGGCAGTTCACCTTTAAGGAACCAGGTAATAGTGGACCTGGACAGTCCCAGTAAGCAGAGGGAGACAGACATACAGGTCAGATGTCTGCCCCACCCGCATATTCTCTGCATGATCTGAGCCATTAATATATGTTCGGGGCAGAATGTTGACAGCAATTAATGTAGTGTAAACTTGTAAAGGCTTCCACTATATAAAGCATGTATGTAAATTAAAGTTTTATTTAGGTAAATATTTTACTGTTTGCAATGAAAAGTGTGTATGTTGTTTGAATTTTTTTATAAAAGAGGAAAAAAAAGGATACATTAGAAAAACAGGTCTTTGAGGTTTACCAACAAATACACAGACAATATTAGTATCAAGACTTAGGCAATAACTTGGCAACAAACTAAAGAAAATATGAGAGAAGAAATACACAAAGTGCCCTTAATGCTGGCTTTTACTCATTCTAGCATTATTCCTGAGCCTATAATTATAGCCTTCTTATATAGAGAAATCCATATTTGTTTGACATGCTAAAGCTTACTATTAAAAGCAGTGAGTATATTTTTGGAAATAATCAAATACTATACTAACTTGATCCTCTATTAGACCTTAAACTAGAAAATGCAGCTGAATATGGGAAGCAATTACTTTATTTGGTGTTTTGAAATATTAACCTAAGATAGAAATTGCTATATACAGCATACTTTTATAGCTGGCAGGTATCAGGTATGGTACTTTCAAAAAAATTTTTTTCAAAGATCATTAAAAAATTCTTATGGGAATTCCTTTTTCTTTAACTACAAAATAACTAAATAACCAGTTTAGCATGAGAATGTGGAATTTCTACTGTTTCATCTCCTTAGTTATGTTGTCAGTGTTTTTCTTCCCAGGTATTGACTGAATAAAAGACAGAAGGGAAGTATTTGTATGTAGAGCTGTAGGTAATGGGGTGAAGGATGGATATACAGAGCCATTTCACACAGCCACTTCAGGGTTGTGGCAGTGTAGCCTAAGTAAAGTTTCAATGTGAGACACATGAATATTGGAACAAATGAGTGTAACTACATTTAGAATGTTTTACTATATGTTACTGATGGCTCATAATATTTTCAAAATATTTCCTAATTATAAAATTAGGAATATAATTCCTCTTATTACTCATTGCATTTGTTTTCCCCATATTTGCTTAAAAGAGTCTTCAGCTCTGTTGGGTCAAACATTCCAGTGCCTAATAGTTCCAGTCAGTGTGATTCAAATTTGACCATTTCCATTTTCTCGAGTTGATTTCCAACCAACATGTGTCAATTAAGAAAACTGAAATGATAAATTTTGATTTTTCTGAGCATAGTGATTTCAAACCAACAAGAATAGGACTTACTATTATTGAGTTAGCCTATCAATGAAGACACATACACACCTCAAAGTACTAAAAATAATTTTTCAGTGATTCTCATTTGAAGAGCAAGTAACTTAGGCAAGTGCAAACACTTGCTTCTACAACAAAGATTAGAAGATTCCTTCATTCGTTTAAAAATTTAATCCACTCCATTAATATTTGAAAAAAAAACTAAAGAGTATATAGTTGATGATAAATGTGTATAAGCTAAAGTTCTAAGCCTGAAAATAATCCAATGATTGCATTTTCAAGAAGAGCAGCCCATTTTAGCAGAGTTCTAAAACCTGAGTAATGCTCCCAAAAATTCAATCTCTCAGTATTTAATAAAAAAATTTTTCTATTACTACTTTATATATACAAATACAAAGCTAAAAATAAAATTATTAGCTTATAGTTGCTATACTTATACAATCAAATAATTTTACAAAGTCAATGCAAACAAAACTACAGAACCAATAAAATCCAAATTAACAATACTATTAATGTCACAGATTATGATATTTTATCTGCAAGTAAAATACTATGTTTGACTACACTCTCTGTCATTACATGGGGAACTTTCAAGTTCAGTGCAAAGTGATGATTCAATCCTCTTGAAACTCTTCTATATTTAAAATGCTATGAGGGACTTCCCTGGTGGTTCAGTGGATAAGACCCCACGCTCCCAATGCAGGGGGCCTGGGTTCCATCCCTGGTCGGGGAACTAGATCCCGCATGCATGCCACAACTAAGATCCCGCATGCTGCAACTAAAGATCCCGTGTGCTGCAACTAAGAGCCGGTGCAACCAAAATAGATAAATAAATAAATATTAAAAAAAAATAATAAAATAAAATGCTATGAAACTTCTATTGATATAATGAACATTATTTTCATTTGGATTTTGCTTGGTCATGCAACAAATTACTTGGCTCCATTCTTTTACCTTTACTCTGAATAATTAATATTTAAGTAAGTTAAATTTGCATAACGGATTATTTGGAAAAAGTGCATAAGTAGACCTAGAGAAAATGCATATTCTCCCAGTACTCAGATTTAAAACATAATTATATTACTTTTTGCTATGGTCTGAATGCTTGTTCTCCCTCCCCAATTCATATTGTTGAAATCCTAACCCTTAAAGATGATAGTATTTGTAGGTGGGGCCTTTGGGAGGTGCTTAAATCATAAGGGTGGAGTCCTCATTAATGGGATTAATGCCTTATAAAAAAGAGGCTCCTCATGGCCGCTGAGTCTGTGGGTCTGGAGCCTGTGCTCCGCAACGGGAGAGGCCACAATAGTGAGAGGCCCACATACCGCAAAAAAAAAAAAAAAAAAAAGAGGCTCCTGAGAGATCCCTAGTCCTTTCGACCATGTGAGGACACAGGGAGAAATCAGCAGTCTACATCTGGAAGAGGGCTTTCATCAGACACCAAATCTGCCAGCATAGTCATCCCAGACTTCCCAGCCTCCAGAAGTGTGAGAAATAAATGTCTGTTGTTTATAAGCCACCCAGTCTCTGCTTGTTTCTTACAGCAGCCCAAAAGGGTGAAGACACTTTTTTAAGTTTTTTGTGGTAATTAAAACATAAAATATAAACATCCTAATAAAGATCCTTAAGGTCCAGAAGAACATGTCCAGGAAACCCATTCTGAAAAGCACCATACTAAGCCAATCTGTCACCTCAAAAAATGAACAACTGAGCTCTAGCAAGTAAAGTGACCTATTCACAGTCATCTGTTTCTGTCACAGGTTTTTGAAACACCATTAACTATCATTGTCTTCATTCATCAATCTGGGATCTTAGAAACTTAATCTGAAACTTTCATTCCATGAGTTTACATAGATTATGGAGACTAAAGGTAATGGGTTTTAAAATATATTAGCCATAGGGACATTTTTAATTCTTGCTTATTTAACTGCAGTAGGATAAAATTCTATATAGGGTCTTGAGTTAGAAAATGCCTTCAATGCATTTTACTTCCTTAAATGAAATATAGGTTATAAATAATCTCTTGACAAAATACCTATTTCAAACCAATTTAACAGAAGGTTTCTAAATGGGCTTTGTATTAAATGCTGAAGACATAACATAAATGTTCAAATTTTTAACACTGTTTTGTTTGTAATTTTTTACACTTAGACATTTAAAATTCTAACAAAATCATCTAAGTAACAAACTTTAGGTGAAATGGTGGCAAATATTCATGTCTGATTATGTGGGAGTGTATGTGGGTGTGATTATGCGAGTATATGACTCTATGTCAAAAACCAGGACCTGAGCTGCAGTAAACATTTCCAAATTTATTTAGGAAAAAGAAATATAAAAAGAAATCCTGGATGTATTCTGAAAGAAAGAATAATTTAATAGGTTGAAACTAACATTGTTAATGTGGTAACTTAGGTATGTGTAGAAATTTCTGTGAGACAATTTATAACATTTTCTGGATGCCACAATTCTGTTCTTAGGCTAAGCCAGGGGAGTAGGTATTTTTGACTACACCTTGAATAATCTTCCATTTTAAATTTTAGAGTCTAAACTAGACAGAAAACTAGGCATTAGATAAGCAAAATTGGGTGTTCTGTACTCATAAAACATTTTATCTTATTTTTCTCTTCCTCTGGAGGACAAAGACTAAATTATAATTGCTTGAATATCAGAAATGACTGGCAATTGGGAAAACAAAAGAAAAGAAAACAGTCTCAAAGATTTGCCTAAGCATTACCTATGGGGAAAAAAAGAGAATTTGTTTATGGACAAATTATCAAAAAGCAATAAAGTGAAGTGCCTTGCTTCAGTTGAAATTTTCTGATAACTGGTCTCCAGACAAATGAAGGTTACAGAGATATCTATGAAAGTAACCTGTGTAGTCCCTGGGGAAAGAGGAAAGGTTAAAATTGCATTGCAACATCTCTTGCAACTGGCTTGCAGCTGTGCTGTGTGTGGGTAATCTTAAGCATCTGATTTCTGAAAAAATGAAGAAATGGAGAAATTTAATAATTTACCGATATTTACTGAAGATTCAGTCTGCAGTGGTGTAGAATGAAGGGAAATGACAATTGAGACTAGTGCTAAATGACTTTCTGTTGATTCTACAACTTTGAATAATAGATCATCACTCCTATGTCATCTTTGCCACTACCTCCACTCTTCCTTCCTTCTATCGTTGTCTCCTTTATATAAGAGGAGGAGAAATACAGGAACTAGAATTGAGACAAGGTGTTCTTTCCTTATTTTTTATTTACTTATTTATTTTTTTTGGTATGCGGGCCTCTCACTATTGTGGCCTCTCCCGTTGCGGAGCACAGGCTCCGGACGTGCAGGCTCAGTGGCCATGGCTCACGGGCCCAGCCGCTCCGCAGCATGTGGGATCTTCCCGGACCGGGGCATGAACCCATGTCCCCTGCATCGGCAGGCGGACTCTCAACCACTGCGCCACCAGGGAAGCCCTTTCCTTATTTTTAATTCTACAATAAAAGTCCTATTAAACTGTTAGGTTAACAGACTCATTCTTATTTGCAAATGTACACACATGTTCATTAAATTTATTTTAAAATATGTCTTAAGGTAAAGTCATTGTTCCACGTGTTACTGTTATACAAAGTCCCTAGTCTCAGGGAGTTTATATTCTGCTGAGACAGAGGGAATTAATTAATTTTACAATTATAAGAGGAAAATGTATTTTAAAGATCAATATTTAATGAAAAACTATTGCCACTAAACATGATATTATTAAAGCTTTCTCTATAAGATACAGAGAAAATTAATTAAAAGAAAAAAAAAACTACAATAAGCAACAATAACTTATGTTCCCTGTCTTCAAAGTTTATGTCCTCCTACAAAAGAGGACGTTAGTCTTTAATCTTCCTATTTTTTTTTAGATGGGAATGACATCTTCAGAATAAAGTACACAAACTAATGTATGCATCACCAATATAATTCAGTGAAATTACATATGATAATAGTTTATCAAGGTTTTGTTATAAGAAGAACAACAATTTGCAGACAATAAAGGCCCAGCAGAATAAAAGCCTGATTGCAGCGATGAATAATGCACATCGCCTATGGTACTAATTAACCTTGTACTCCAGTAAGATAATATAGAACAATAAGGCTAATTTGAATGTGGTCCAGCACTTTTCCCTATGGCTTGTGGTTATCACCCTTCAGAACACGTAAAATTTTACTTTGTAAAATGAGAAAGATATATCTGTTATTTTTTACATAAAATAAAAAATGAAATTATATTTTAATATCATGAATTTTCCGAAAAGGTAGATGAAACGTATATATAATATAATGTACAAGATATATAGTATGCTAAATAAAAATAAAATGTGCTAAGTAAAAATAAACATACACTGTTTACTTATAGAGTAAATTATACAGAATATTAACAATACATATTAATTTGGCAAAATATTTAGCTAAAATATCAATGTATAATCAAGCCAACTGGACTCAGAAAATGCCTATAATTTATATCTAATCCTTCGATTAGTGTAACCAAGAATTTTCCCCTTCCTCTTAAAATTATAAGATGAATTAAATGGACAAGGTAAAACTAAAATCTGTAATGGGAATATTTTCTTCAAAAATAAACTCCTATGAATTTATTCAAAATATAATACTTTATTTTTTGTGATTAAATCACTGTTGGATGGACAGTCATAGTGATACCTGAGAAGAGATAAATTATCTTCAATCGAAAATGCCAATCTTTAATGTTTTAATCATATTATTTGCTATTATTTAGGTATATTTAAAAATGAAAATAATAACATTTCAAATCCCTGTTTCAAAAAATCTCTTGCGAAAGTTTGATGATAGAGAAAAGATCTTTTTAGATTTTTAGACGGCATGACACAGCTTCCCTACCCCCCTCCAAAAAATGCTCAAAAGTGACAAAGCATATATATACACGAATCTTGTCTCTATTGCATGTTTAAAAGTAGGCAGGAAACAAGAGAAACTGAATGTGAACAGAAACTGAATATCTAGTAGAAAAGGTTTTCTACCTTTTATATAAATATACTTCTGAATGAAAATATTGCTCTCTTAGTTCATAACAGTGTATGTTTATTTTTAGACAGAGTTTGCATATATATAAATGTCATTCTTGATGGAAATCCTTTGTATTTGAACTATTCTCTTCTGTGAGAAAAGTATATTGTTAGGAAGTCTATTTAAATATTTATTTAGCATCCATATAATGATTACATATATGATCTTTTCTCTTTTGAACTGGTTATCTCTTGATGGGAAAAATCAAAGAAAATTTTGGAGAGAGGATAAAATCAATGCTTGTAAAATACAGTGTGCTGGTCTCTCCACTAACAGTGTGGTATAGAAGTTAAAAGCAGAAACTGAAACAAATGGCCTAGGCTTTCATCCAACTCCACTACTTACTGACTGTTACCCTTGTTATGTAAACTCTCTGTGTCTGTTTGTTTTTCTGTAAAACTTAAGAACCATACATGATTCATAGTGTGTATGTGTGCACACGTGTGCACACGTGCATGTACACAAGGACCAAATTATATAACAAATAAGCAGTGTTCAGTAGAGTGTGTGCCACACAGAACTTGCTATGGAAGTGTTGGGAATGTTATCATTATTATTTTAATATCATCATCAACAGGCTTATCACCATCTCTAATAACGGAACAAAAAGGATGGATTTATTGTACAGAAAAATTCCTACACACACTTAACAAATATTTATGTCAGGCTATGTCTTTACATATCACAATAATACCCTTCTATTTCCTTTGGTTCTAAGTTAACAGAACCAAACATCCTCTTTTGGAAGAAAGAGGCAAAAGAAAAAACAAAGCCAAAATAGCTTTCTCTTAAGGAATTAACTTCAGGTTTTCTCGAAGAATAAAGGTATTCAAATGAAGAAAATCAATTTATAACAGAAAAATTTATAATAGAAGGAGAAAAAAAGGAAATTAGGAAAGGATATAAGTAGAATTAATCATAAGTAGAAGCAATCAAAGTAATACAAGAGAAGCAGCTTGTATTAGAAAAAAATAACTAAGAATTGGAGGGAAAAAAACCTGACCTAGTTTTAAATCTTGTTTGAGAGTTGGGCCTCAGAGTTTTTCAAGGTCAAATACCACTTCTGTGAGGAAAAATACATGCCAAGTGCATTTTAATGAACAGTAAGAGCTGAAGTCATCAGTACTTTCTTAAGTTTAAAGAGAATATATTCACTTTAGTAGTAGAGAAGCTGAAATGACAGAATAAAAGACAAATCTTTTTGTCTCCAGGACCAAAGTAAGTAAGATGTTTTCAGAAAGAACAGGGATATGTAAGGATTACTGGAGTCTGCAGTTACATTTAGTTGTGCATCTGACCTTTCTATATAGAAAATATAAAACATTTGTTGTAATTAACAGTTATAAATCAACAAGCTCTAATAAGCATTTAAAAACTATATTATTGACTAGAAACCAACAAAATAAAGAAAAAGAACATGTATTTTTCTATAGAAGCTAGGGACTTATACCCCCTCCTTTTTTGGTCTTATTATGTAAAACTAGTAATATTTATCATACCAAAACTGAAAAAAATCCTTCCAGTATTACTTTTTTTTCACTTGAAATACATTGAAAACTCTGAAAATTATCATCTTTGAAATGATGGAAATAGTGTCTCCCAAATAAAGAGAAAAAAAAAAAAGAAAGAAGAAGAGAAGAGAGAGAAGGAGTAATGATGGAGAGAGAGACAGAGAGAGAAAGAGTATCCTTAGGGAATTTGAGTTTGCAGCCATATTTTCCTCAATTCCTGGGTTATTTTCCTGACATAAACAATGAAGAAGTATCACTGTATATTAACAGTATTTGATTGCACATATATTGCTTTAGATCATATGAAACTGCCATCTTTTGTATTTCCAAAGTGGTCATGTACTAGCAATTTTGTATAATTGCACCCAATTTAATAACTTTTTTCCTAATAAAAGTCAAATATTTAAGTTATATAATAATTATACAATCTTGATTTGTCATGATTCTTTCAGCATTACTGACTACATATATATCTAAACAGAATTAGTTCTTTTTGTACCTTTTCCTATAATTATTATCATATATTGTTCTTTGAATTCGATTTTTTAAAACAAGTAGCAGTTATTATTTTTCTTTACATCAATGCTACAATCGTCTCCGTGCTTGTCCTTTGGCTGTACATTTCTCCCCCATATAACTCTAACAATTGAGTTTATCGATTTTTTAAATTAAAAAATAAAACGTGGTGCCTTCTGGGAATGTAGAATAGTCAGTATGTTTTTCTCTCAAAGTTTATATACATTGAAGTAAAAAAAAACTGTATGAGAAGCTAACTCAGAGTTCTTGGAAATCATACTTAATCTATTTCAGCTCCAATTTCCTCACTTATAAAATAGAAACAACAGTATATCTGTCAGAGTTACATTGTTTCTATATACCTCACACATAGCTGGGTCTAAAAATGCAGGAATATGTACTATTTTTTTCCTAGAACAGTTCTGTTTTACCTATTAGAACATAAGGATATTTGCCTTTATTATCAGGCTGACTGTTTAATTTAGATGACTCAAAAGAGAAGTAACAATTATTTTAACTGTACTATTTTATTTATGAAGATCTGTTTGCTCATTTTTTAATTTTTATATTGTATTTCTTTTGTTTTGTATTCCACTTCTTTTCAACTTCCCACGATTAAGAATGACATGAAAATACTTCAAAATGGAAGTCTCCAGTAAGACACCTTGTACCTGAAAGCCATAATATCAGAATTGGTGGGGAGGTGAAGAATCATTTAGTTTCTTTATTGTGGACATGAAAATTCAAAGGCCACACCAGGTCCATGAGGTGCAGAGGCTTTTCCCAAGCTAGAATCTTTACAAAAACCTTCTCACTCACATTGTACAGTACAGTTTCTTTTTTCTTTTTTTTTTTGCTTCCCTACCCCACCCCAAAAAGAAACAAAAGCAACAAAACTTGAATAAAATCACACTTCAATACTCCAAAAGCTAAAACATGAAAAAGAAAAAGGTTTCCTGTACTACTTATGGGAGCAGACAAATAAGGCAAAGTAATTTATGTGCATAAGAATGCAAAAAGCAAAAAAGTCAGAAATGGATTGAGAGTTCTTAACCTACAACCCAATCTCTCTCTCTCTCTCTCTCTCTCTCTCTCGCACAACACGTATATTGAGTTTATTCCAAAGGTTTTTTTCTTCCCCCACTTTGAATATTCACATAGAAAACAGGTAATCAATTCTAGTTTGGTTCCTGATTATAGGGTCTCTATTGACCTGGGTAAGAGCTTCATGTTCTTGCAATTTCCTCTCACTCACACTTTGCTTTGCTCACACAGTCTTGCTTTGCTTTATTTGTTCCATTTCCCTGTCACTACATAATCCTTCTACCTTAAATTTCCTTTCCACATCCTCAGTTTGAGGTCTGAATATGGGGACAATAATCTCTAGGCGACTCTGGTGACTCCTAGGTCCCTCCAGGGTGCCTCTGATATACAGTGTAGCTCTGCTCACATAGATGTTAGATTAGCCCACAAGGGATTTGAGTCAGGTGACAAAATTAAGTGGAGCTCAAGTGCATTTTAATGGAGAACATATAATACAGTGGGAAAACATAGATATGAAACAAACACACCTAGGTTAAAATGTCAGTTTGCCACTTTATAGTTTTAGTTAAAATTAACCTCTCTGAGCTTCAGTTCCCCCTGAAACTATGGCTCACAGGACACTGTCAAGCTTAAAAGGGAGAATGTCAATAAAACATTTAATAGTACCGGCACACAGCAGGTCTTTGCACATGTGTCAACCCTTCTTCTTGCCTCACCATCCCATACAAGATACCCTGACAATTCTGCCATTTGGAATTGTCATTAATTGCCAGTTTTTGTCATTTATCATTTATTGGCCTTATTTCTTGGAATCTCTATTATTTCTAGTATATTATTGCTTTTTACACTGACTTGAAAGTCAAACTATTCCCTTTGGCCAGCTTTTGTATTTTCAAGGAACAAGAATTTTTTCTCCTCAGCTTTCATTCCATTCTCTTCTAACTTCAGATGAAAACAATGTAAGTTCTAAGATCTGATCAGAGGAACACTCTGGCCAGTCTTCCGCTTGATGATGGAGGTTGCCCTTGGTTAAGACTTTCACTTTCATCAGATTTTTCTAAAACTCAGATTTTTTTTGCCTAACTAACTCTGTGCCTCCTCAATGATTAATTTCTTCTTCCTTCAGTCCCTAATCAAAGTTTGTTACAAATGGACTCTCCATTCCTGTAATATACATTCAATTCCTTGCAACATGCCTGGTTGGCCCAGTTTATTTCCCTCTTAAATTGAAATTAAAATTTTCCCACTTACACTCAGAAACCTCCTCAGTCTTTACAGGCCGTGACCTGAGGAGATGACCCGGTGCAGACTGGACTGGACAGAATGCTCCCCCCTCCCAGGGTTCCACATGTCCTAGGAGGATAGGTCGCCATCCCAGGGTGGTGAAAGCAACACAAGCAAACATTAGTTCAAAAAGCAGATACAAACAAACAAGCAAACCTCCAGTACTTTGCCTAGGGTTATTTTTCACTGAAATGGCTTTCAACTTTTAAAGTAACTAGCATGTACTGAGGATTTGCTCTAGGCCAAGTACTAAGCTTCATGAGCCTCCAGTCTTTAAAATCTAACCCAAGTTTCAAAATCATAAACAATACTTTTACTGTGAGAGACAGTGGAAAAACTTTTTTCCTATGGATTAGTTTCTAACGTTATGTACTGAGATCAATAACATCTCAGTGCCTGCCAATAAAACATGGAAGAAATCAAACTGTAAAAGTAAAGTGCTATACTTGAGTATTATTTTGAGGCAACTACTAACAGATGTTTCCCTCTTGTCCACGGTGGAACAAAAGTTCCTATTTTGGATTTAACTTCATTTTCACCTGAATGAAGAGCAAAGTTCCTCCAAGTTTAAGTGCATTATCTGTTGCTGTTTGTTTGCGTGGGCCTGAAGAGGAAGGCCTGACTTAAGTCAGCTCTATTGTTACTGTGTAAATGCCCTCACCAGCCCCTCTCTCCAACCACTGACTGTGTCCAAAAAAGCTACCGCTGTCACAAAACAAGGAGTCCTCACTGTTGTGACATTTCATTTATCTGGGCAGCAACATGCTTGAAAGGAGACTGCCTCGTCTGAGTCAAGTATGGAAGACAATCAAACCCAGTTAAGCAAACCAGTGTTGACATATTAAATCATGCTTGAACCAAGAAAGTAAAAACAGGCGACACACAAAACCTTCTAAAGAAAGTTTTAAATAAATAAATAATACAGGTCAGTGTAGTTCTAAAAAAAGAAGCTTTTAGCGTTGGAAAATACTGGGACTAGGTGAATACGGGGACATCATTCACAGGAGCCAGTGATTATGTGGCTGTCTGATTGTGAGGTGCAAAACTAGAGTTAGTGTGGTAAAGGGAAGCACAGGAGAACACTGGGAAGCTTTAGGGAAATCACATCACCTTACTTTCCAATCCATAAAATGGAAAATAAAATTTTGATAGTTCCATTCTTTATTTAAGAAATGTCCTAATAGAATCCTTTCCAAGCGCTTTGAATTCATCAGAGGAAAAGCCCTTATGCATATGGAGTAGTGTATTATTAATCTCCTGCACAATCACACAGCAGGAACTTTGGAGTGCTCATTCTCTAAGTCTGATTCCTGCTAACAATTCCATCAAAGAAATGGAGTTATCCATCAGTCAAATTATCATTTTCTCTAATTGTTACTTCCCCCAAACTGTGTCTCTTCTTTTTTTTTTTTTAATTTAAACTATACCTTAACAGCACTCAAATGAGCAGGATATCTTCAAGCTCAGAAAAGATCAAAGCATATCAACAAATTACTTGAGTTCTTAAGGACGAACCCTACTGGTCAGCCATAAATACAGACACAGTGTTTAAACAACAAAGTATAGAAGATAAGATGTGATCCACATCTATGACCAGAAATAATAAAGGATACAAGAGCCTTTTCATGTAATGATAACCAGTTATGAGATCATGAATAGCTTAGAATTCATAGTTTTATTTTTACAGCTAATTAATAATACACTTTCTAGAAAAAACTATGCGGAGCTAGTGGCTCCATGCCTTCCTGCTTTATAATAATTGGCATGTCCTTCTGGACTAATGTACAAACTAAATTTAAAGGCAATAAATTATACTGTTTAGGCAAACAGCATACTTAACCTTTTTTCCTGTGAGTAGTATAAACTGGATATATAAACAAATCAATTAAATAGATTGATACCTTCAAATTAAGCTAAGCTTCTTATTAGTTGCTTGGATAGTTAGCTTTCTGTGCAACCCTCCAAAGTGGTTAAGCAGATCTTTCAAGGCTTATCCGTACAGGAGGTGAACTACATAAATCTAAACATGTCGAGCAGAAAACATCTGACATATTAATTATAATAGAAATATGGTCCTAAGAAGAATCAGTGCTTTTTATTCAGGATTATCATGGATGCTATATGTGATTACAAACTACAAATCAATTTGTGATTAAGTGTGTTTATATACTGTTCAAAGTACAACAGTAGAATGGAGAACCTGAAGTTAAATATATGATTCTAATGCCAAGTCTAAAATGTGGTGGCTGTGTGATACTGGGCAGGTTAATCTTCTCTCTACTTCCAACATTTGGACCCCAATTTATCAGCTTACTGACGATCCTAATATTTGCAACTAATATATTAAATCCTGATTAGCTAAAGTCAAGCCACAGGCTGTGCTAATATTTAAATATGTTATTCCCACCCCCCAAAATTAAAGTTCTCTTTTTTCTGCAGAAAAGGATAATTTTGTTTTAGTTATTTTGTTGTAACAGAGAGCTTATTAAATACATCAAGATTTCCATCTGTATCATATCTCCATTTTTAGTACTATGAAAAAATATGATTATTCTTATTTCAATAAAGAGCATTAACATAGCACCTCTAAACTCCTGTCTTTAGTTTTCTTTATTCAGGATGAAATTATTTATTATAATTACACCAAGTTGGCTAATAACATGAAATTAAATTTTGTGGTATCATTTAGTATCCTTTATGCTAAAATTGTTTTAGACAAAACAGTATGACTACTAGTTTGTGTTTCCAAGTTTCATAAATGTTCCTTTTATACTTCTTTCTCAAAGCCAGGATGTCCTTTTCCCTAAATTAATTTTTTTTAATATTATTTTTTTGAAGAAGTTTGAGAGATTTTGATAAAAGAATGTGGAAAGAATTTAAGGAAATGCAGGAATTTTTTCTCTATGGTCTGTAAATCATTTTAATTCTAATGCTACTTGCAGAAGAAGAAAAGTAAAAGGTAACTTTTTCTCTATTCATGTCAATGTTAAAATGTCAATTCTCATTTTAAAAAGTTACTTTACTTGACAAATGTTTCAGTTTAATTTTTTCAGCTATTAACTCTTTAGTAAAATAAAACGTGTTGACTAAAACATAAATGAAATGTACTTTTCAAAAAATGAACTACTTTTTATTTCTGATAAAATGAATACCAATGAATTTTACATTTGGTGGGTGGAGAGTGTTTCAGACAGGGATGTATATATCCTTCACTAATTTTAGCTTCCTGTAGGTCAGCAATAATTTTTCAAAATTAAAAGTTTTATATTTGGGCATTGTATACTTAGGGAACTATAGACTTAAGTTTAGCATTTACTAGTTCACCCAAGTCTTCTGGTTCCAACATGAAGGTCTAAGAAAACCTGGAAACGCTCCAGGTACAAGTACCTAGAAATTAAATTAAATAGAACAAAGCTTGGGGCTGATAAAGTTAATTCATATACTGGGACCCACAAAATTGAGGTCACCCCAGTGGCCTAGCACATGTCACAAATCTAAACCTAAATCAGCCTGCACTTAAGAGAAACCTAACATACACCAATCAGTATCCTCCAACTCAGCTTTAGTTAGCCCACCTTACCCTAGAAAGTAGGACCTGCTAGCCTTGTAAGTAAATCCGGACCTCCTAGCCAATCATTCCTTGGTTCCGCATTGCCTCTTCTAAAGCTCTAAAAACCTCACTCTTGCCCAAAATCCCCTGGGAAGGGTGTCCCACTGCTGGTGAGGCACTGTACTCCCCCAGTCCATGGATTATTTTGAATAAAGGATATCAAACTTGTTACTAAATTGTTTTAGTTTTGTCATTTAACAGGGCTCATTTTACTGTTTTGTTTTAATGCAGGGAAATTTTAAGATGGCAATACATTTTATAAATATGGGGATGGAAACCCACAGGGGGCAGAAAAAAAGAGGGAACCAAAGCATGGAGTGCTGCCTTTTAGAGCTGATCCTATCCTGCTTCTCTGCAGGACAGGAGGGCTGAGAATGGGTGTGGGAAATGGGAAGACTTGGATTTTAATGTCCCAGAGTCCAGGAGAAAAAGCCATAGCCTTGTGGCAAGCGGGGAGCCCTTCAGAGAGTCTGAAACCTTGAAAAACTGGCTGCACCCTCAAGAAGGCACTGGTTAATAGGAGGACGAGGAGAGGAGAATTTGTAGAGTTAGAATAAGACAAAATATTAATATGCTTATCATTTCTGTGTTGTTTATACAGTTTCTTTGTATTTGGGTATAAAGCAGAAGGTTGGCAGACTACAACCTATGGGCCAAATCCTGCCTGTCACCTGTTTATGTAAATAAAGTTTTATTGGAATACAAAAAAAAAACAAAAATAGAAGGCACTGGGTAAAACACTGCCCATGTATACAAGGAGTGCCAAAGAGTCTTGTGGGAGGTGGGACCTCTTCATGGAGGGAAGAAATCAGTCTTCAAGAATCAAAATTTGTGGCCTTCCCTGGATGACGTTTTGGGGTATAAATTTACATAAGACACTAAAAGCCACCAAACCTTAATCCTAACTATCATAAAACTCCTTAATCTGGACTACACGTTACAGTCACCTAGGGAGCTTTAAAAAAAAATACTGACGCTCTGGCCAGCACCACACAATGGAATCAGAATCTCTCATAGGTGTGTCCAGCAACAATATGGTTTTAAATTATTAAAATTACTGTGTTGCACTATAAAAATGTTGAGAAGAGAAGAATTAGATAAAAACTGGTCCCAATAACACTTCATCAGTAGGAGGAAAGCTTAAATCATGTGAAGAACTCCTACAAGCCAATAAAAAAAGACAAGCACTCCAAAAATGTAATTCATAAATTGGAGTGATTAGGACATGGCTGCCATTTGTACTTTTTTCTCTACCTTGTTGTGGTTTGATTTTTCCCCTAATTTGCCAATATTGTTTACTTATGATAATAGTAGAATGAATTGATAGTAAATATGAGATTCCAAAGTCAAGAAGCAATTAGCAGAAATAAAAAAGGAAAGAATTTCATTAGGCCTAATACAATCAAAAGTTATATAATTACCATCTATATCAAAATAAGAAACATCTGGAGGGAAAGATAAATATATAATTAATGCGTAATAGTCATGAAACAACATGAAGAGTGCAATATTTTGATATTTATTCAAAGGGATTAAGATAAATACATTTCTTGCCCTTATGTAGTTACATGGCCCTAAAATTTATCTGTATTTCAGTTCCCTAATCTTTAAAATAAAGAAAAAAGGAGGATTCACTCCAAGAGTCCTTTATATTAGTGCTTCTCAAACATAGATGCACATAAAAAACACCAAGGGATCTAGCTAAAATGTAGATTCAGATTCAGTTTTTCTATGATGGGGCTTAAGATTCTGTAGTTCAAAAGTTCTCAGGTCATGCTGAAGTGGCTAGTCCATGCCCCGCTCCTGAAGTAGGCATACTTTATATGCCTTTACAGGCTATCTCTGCAGGTGCATGTTGTATTATTTAACATTTCACATATGAGGAAAGTTGGGCTCAATCTGATTTTGTTTGTCCACAGTCACACAGCTACCAAAAGGAAAAGTGAGATTTGAATGGAGACCTGCATCACCTTAAAGCCCACAGCTCTCTTTACTGCGTACAAAATCTGGTGGTGATTTCAGGTCGATTTTGAGGTTTTAAGTCTACTTAATGATTTTATGCCATTGGTGGCTACTTTGTTTCATATCATTTGCATTCTTTTTTTAACTTTTTGCTCTTAAGAATCTGGGAATAGACACTGAGATGTTTGCTGAATCACACTCAGTGAATTTTCAAAATTAAATTTTCCTGTACACACAACTTTTCCCATGAGAGCTATACTGATTTATGTTATCAGACTTTGTAAAAATCCTTCTGCTGCTACCTGAACAAAAAAAAGCAAACAATAAAACAGAAGGAGTACGTTGTGGTTTCCCAGTACATTTAAGTATCATGGATTTTAAATCACTTCTGAATATATCAATTCAGATATATGATGATATATAATAGCTTTTATCTTTATCGTTAAACTTTTTTTCAGAGAATTATCTTTCTATATTAATTTATTTCTATATTTCTTTGTTAATTTATATATTTCTATATTAATTTGTTATAATAAAAGTAGCATGTCCAATGCATAATCTTTTAATAATGTTTTTTATCAGGAGATGTTTTGTAAAATATGAGACACTTGAACATAAATATAATCACTAATTCTCCATCCATGTGATCATAATGGAGCTCAAGATCAGAAATGCTAAAATTCCTTTGCACGGTAACAATACGGAATGTGCCACCATCATAATAAGACATTCTAGAGACTGACCCAAAGTAAAATGTACAAAGTAGCTATTACTATTTCTGTAAATATGAGGCATAGTATTTATTTGTTACCTTTATTCTAAACATGGCATAGGAAAGGGAGACTCATGACTTTGCCTAATGTACCTTCTTTTATGAGTGAGAAAGTAGGAGTGCAAAATCAAGATCAAAAGCTTGTCTAGGAGGGATTATGGAGTGTTTGCTTCTGCTTCTTCTATTTCTTTTCCTTTATTGCCAAATCTCTCTCTCTCTTTTTTTTTTTTTTTTTTTACTGTGCCCATATCCAGAAGATTCACTGGACCAATGAAACATTAAGTTCTTAAAAAAGAAAAGGCTTTCATTCTTTCAACTAGTATAGTAACTTACAAGCTGCCATCCACCACACCAATACTACTCATAAATAAACTGAGTTGTTTCATATTTGATATGTATGTATTTGACCCTAGGTATTATTAGGAATTCTCTATCCTTAAGACAGTATAATATGTATATGAATAGCCTCTTTTAGCAGGTAATTTCAGGGAGTAGCAGCTCTTTTATTTCTCAGATTTTAATATGCAAATACAGTTTAATATAATTTTAGAGGGAAAAGAGATATATACAAAATTGATTAATATACTATGATAGATCTCTGCACTGAAAGCTTCCATCTGCTTGTTAAGCTGTTTCCCATAGTCTTCATGTGGCTTCTTTTTTCACATCTGTGTTAAACATCACCTTTTCAGAGAAACATTTTCTTACTACCCATTTTTTTGCACACTCACACTGCCAGTAACAATGCTCATAAACCGTAACTGTAGATGTGAGTGCATATATATGTTTGTGAGCTATCTGTCTGCATTACTAGGATACAGGAATTGTATAGATAGACTACAGTGCCTAGTACAATAACTTAAAGGATGAGCGATCAATAATTTAAAGAATGAGTGATGATATCTAAGGAGAGAGCAAATCTCCTTTATAAAGTAGGTTCCAATATATTTACATAGTTTTGATCACCCAATAAATAAAAATGTAGGATTATCCTTTGATAAATGATTCTACTCGAGAATATACTCTCTAGTTTAAACAAATTAGAGAATTTTCTAAGCTGAAGCTACCCTGTATTTTCCAATGGACAGACACATATTCCTGTATATAATTTTATTTTTAATAAAATATCTAAGACATAGCTAACGTTTATTGAATAAGTACTGTTTTCTAGGCATTATTCTAAATAATTTTCATATAATATCTCCTAGAATTGCTATGAGGTAGTTAGAGACGAGGAAAACAAGGAATAAAGAGATTCAACAACTTGGCCAGGGATACAGAGCTGATAAATGGCAGAGGTAGGATTTGAATCCAGGTATTCTGGCTCAGAATCTGCATGCTTAAAACACTAGGGTACGTTGCGTCTCATCAGCAGCATATTTACTGATATACTATATCACTTTATCCAAGTTAAATCAGTCACATTTCAAAATGAATACGCAGGGCTTCCCTGGTGGCGCAGTGGTTGGGAGTCCGCCTGCCGATGCAGGGGACACGGGTTCGTGCCCCGGTCCGGGAGGATCCCGCGTGTCGCGGAGCGGCTGGGCCCGTGGGCTGTGGCCGCTGGGGCTGTGCGTCCGGGGCCTGTGCTCCGTGACGGGAGAGGCCACAGCAGTGAGAGGCCCGCGTACCGCAAAAAAAAAAAAAAAATGAATACGCATTTTAAGAAATGTACACTTCTTTCGTTCTGCAGAAAAATGTTCACTTTTGCAAAGGTAACCAGTCTATAAACATACTTAGCTTTAGCAGCACATCTGCCCACGTAGGCAGATGGAGTATATTTCAATCAGTGGTTCTCAGCTAAGAGAGATTTTTGCCTCCAGGGGTCATTGGTAATATATGGAGGCATTTTTGACTATGAAAATCAGGAGTGGAGTATTAGAGGCCAAGGAAGCTGCTAAATATCCTACGGTGAACAGGACCACCCCTCCCCCCAAGCAACTAGTTATCTGGCCCAAATATCAATAGTATCAGTGTTGGAAAACCCTAATTTAGAAAAAAAAAGAAAAGCAAAAACAAAAATATGCAGAGTATGCTCTAACATTTTAATAGAACTAATCTAAAATTATTCAAGGGAGGAGTTAAAAAGAAAAGAAAAATCTATTTTATTACTCTCATGTGTAATACCTGCAAATAGATGAAATGACTTAACTACTTGATTGTCTTAGTGGTGGTTCACAGCAGTAGGTCACACACACACACGTATACTCACACACCATTGACACTCTACTTTCATAATTGCCATCTTTTGTTAAAATTTTTAAATTAAAATTAGTTTCCTTCTGTTGCATAAAATAGCATACCAAATAGGACCAAAAGTTCAACCCCTTTGAAGTTTTTTGGTAATGTGTCTAATTAAAAATAACTAGGCTCTCCAATGCATAATTATATGAACACCTAATACCCTAAATTTCCAGCCAATTTTGTTTCAAACATAAATATGCACCAGAAGTTTGAATGATCGACATACTACTCCCTGCAGTATCTGTACTGTTTCTGAATCAAGGCTCTTTCTTGAGCTCAGTATTTTCACTACATTTCCTTGCTGTGCAATCATCTCCCAGTTGGACAATTAATGTGCTTTTTCTCCGCAGCCCTTGGCATGTGACACCCCCCCTTACCCTGTATTTGAGCATGCACCATATACCTTCTTCACTCTGACTGGTTTTGGCAGTGACCCACAATCTAAATCTCTTTCCTCCATTTGATATAAGTGAAACTATAATTATCTAGGGGTAATTTCAAATTACTACTTCATTCCACTAGCAACTGATGAAGATTAGTGGTCTTGCCTTGCATCTGAGTAAGTCGGCAACATAATCACAAGAGAACTCAGCAGGCAACATTTGATTCATGTGAACTCAATTACTTCTGTCAAACACATTCACTTCAATAAAAAGCAGAAACTTCCAAAATGGGTTTCTGCTAACAATTTCATGCTCAAAAAAATTTCATTTGACTCTTAAGGGAAAAAAATAGTGTGAATTTCATCAGAAATAATAATAAATAACAAATATGGAAACATACTTGAATAAATGGATTTAATACATTATTAGTTCCTGAAAATAAAGAACATTTCAAGGAAATAAAGTTGTATACTTAAGGCAGCTTATTATAGAAAATTCAGGCATATAAGTAAGCTTTAGAAAAATGAATTCACTCTACGTTTTAACGTAATACAATAGAAACCAGAGTACTTGCTTACCTTGTTAAAATCAGATTATTATGGAAAAGGTAGTCAAGTTCTCCTAAAGGAAGTTAAATATGAACTGCTAAATGGACAGGGACTCCTGAATCACTTCTTGGTTGTCTTCTGGGTTGAAGACGCCGTATGTTAATAAGCTGCCTAGCATTCTGATTCCTTAAGGTTTAGTTGCTAAAAGCCTCTCGGTCAAGTCTATCGTGCCCTGCACGCATGTCAGGTCACATGAACATGATCCAACAGCAACTACCTGGTCACTTCCTAGTACAGATTCAGTAAATCTTAACATATGACAATCATTACAACAGGTTTACTCAAACTTCACCTTCTTATTACAGCCTTAATTAAATCCCAACATATTTTGATTATAAAAGAAACTGAGTTATTAAATGTAAATATGTAATGAGGCTATATTATAAACACTTTTCAGCATGTGATGTTTTGAGGTCTACAAAAATCACTAAGACGACCTCTGTGATAGTTAATATATCATATGCCAATCATATATGATTTAATACCTGAAACTTGAAAATTTGGCCTGAGAATCTTAGGACTAAGTAAAGATTAATTTAAAAGACATATTTGTCAATTTTTATGACCAAGGATGTTTTCTAAAGATAAGTACAAAGGTAAGATAAACACAATTATTTATTTAAAATAAATAATTTTAAAACATAGTATTCTTTTATGACTTTGCTCATCCTATTTCCTCTTTTGAATTCATTTTCCTTACCTCTTGCCTTTTGATTTCCTTCTCACTTCTTAAGATTACATACACCACTGCTGTAATCAAGGAGTATGTAGTCTAATGGGGGTGGGGAGTGAATCATTAATCAAATAATAAGTTAACAAATATGTGCAAAATCATAACTCTAAATGGTTTTATGAAGGAAAATATGTGAGTAAATAACAGAGGGGGATGACCTAGTCTTCAAGGATCAGGGCCAGCTTCCTTGAACAAGGAGTGTTGGAGCACAGATCTAAAGGATTAGTATGAGTTGATCAGGCATAACGGAGGTAAAAGAATTTTTCAGGGGAAGGGAACAGAATCATAGAAGAACAAGTAATGAAAGTGAGCCTTTGAGAAACTAAAAGCGAGCCAGTGTGGCTAGTGCATAGTTTAAGATGTGTCTAGAGAGCTAACAGGCGCAAAGTCATGCAGGATCTTAGGCTACTTTAAAAACTTTATTTTAAAGGAAACCATTGAAGAGTCTAAAGTAAGTGTGTTGGGACTAGGCAGGGACTGAGGAGGATGGGTGTATGCAACTACCAGATTTGCATTTTTGTAGAGATGATACACTCACATGGCTCAAAAACCAAAACTACATAAAAAGTCATTCATTATATTTAAAAATAAAGTTCCAACAAGATATGCTTATAGATTGGAGGAAAAAGGAAACAGAGAGAAGTGGGTGATTTTATGAGATAATTGCGTGGTAGTTTCTATAAATACTTTGGGATGGATTGAAAGTGGGAGGTGGGTAAGAAGGAGATGTCAAGAATGCTTCCTAGATTTCTGGCCTATCAAGGATAGCTCCAAAACATCAACATCCCTACTTAAAGGTTTGGGGACAGTACATTAAAACCATAGAGTGAGTTAGAGTTATGGAGGAATTGTATATGATACGCACACTTACACACATACATACATTTACATTTGCATGTACATATAATATATAGGTTTAAATGCATATATTTATTTATGTGGGACTATCTGTGATGCCTTAATTCTCCAAAACAAACCTTCAACATTTATTTATTCATTCAATAAGATGTTATTTATAGAATAAACATTTGAAATTCCTCCTAGAGCGGCCACATATCATTTGTACATGGGAAAACACCAAGAGGCACTATTCATATAGACGGCACTGTGTAGAACAACTTCTGGTGCTGTGTCTACAGCCTTCACGACCCACAGACTTTGTTCCTCCTACCAGAGTAGGGTAATAAACACATTTATTGACGTTTCCTCCAAGGTAGCCTCTCCGGTTCATCCCTCTTTCTCTCAGGTCTCTACTCCTCAATTAGTAAGAGTACGAGAATAGGAAGTTGCAGTAAATGCATGCACTAAAAAACATCCTGTCAGAACACTACTTCCCCAAGATGTTTTCATGATAAGCACCTGCAGAATATTTTAAGCCCAGCAACAATCAAAAATTATCCTCTAAATGCAGAGGTCCTTTATACTCTGTGTGGATATGGACGAAGACAAAAGTCACTGTGTTTGAACTAAAGCTACCACATTATCATTCGCTAAAAGGATATAAACAAATAACCAAATCAAGCATGCTGCTTTATAATAATAGTAAACAAATTATTAGAAATAATAAGATTCATATTGTAAATATTTTAGGGAAAAGAATACAGTGTATTCAACGGATTATATTTAACTCCCACTTCTGATTCTACAATTACATATAGCTTCACCTTATACCAAGAAGGCTGCTCAAAAGAAAAGTTAAGGTAATGTTAGTTAGAACTTTCCTTTAAATCCAAACCTAAATAAAATCTGATTCATTTCCTTGACAAACTTAAAAGCATATCTGAAACATAATTTTGATTTAATAAAACTTTACATATACATATAAAGGAATAGAGAGTTGTAGATTACGTGGAGAAATAATCATGCACTTGATTGTAGATGGTATACAAATATGAGGTGATGCTGAAAAAGGAAGTTTAAATATGGTGCAATGTGTTTCTAGAGAGAAATAATTAAGCAAAGTCAGTATGATTTACAGGAAATTTCCTAGTTTTGTTTCCCTGGATCTACGGTCAATCTACAGTCAGGCCTGAACAAACTTGAGCAAGTTTGATCCACATTATATACTGGATTTAGAAAAAAAAAAATGCACCTGAAGCTACCAGTGGGATTAGGGGACTTCTTAGCATTTGGTTTTCTCCTCAGTTAATACACATTAACTCTCATTACCTATTTGGCATGTACACATCATGGTGAAAACAAGTTCAGGTTCATAAGGATGGATTTTTCCTCTTTTAAGGAAAACGTGTTTTCTTCTTCATAGGCTGTTCTTCACTTTGCATAAAGTACTATCCTGTTCCAAAAAGCTATTGATAAAGATCCAAGTTTAAAAGGGCAACTCACCACACTGTGGGCAAAATGAGGGTATTTTCAGATGAAGAAGGAGGCATGCATGATCGAGTTTCAATTTAACAGAAAAATTAAAACAAAAAAATTTCCAAGTGCAAATTGCTTTGAAATGACCTTTCTGTATTGGCTCTATCTCCAAACAGTTATTTGCTTGGGTTCTACTTATTAGGCATCTAAAATTGACCTGGAAATTCTTAAAAGCAAGCATGTAATAGCCATTATATGTAAACAACACAGTAAACTAAGTCCTGTCACCTTACACATATTTTCCAATGAAGTTCATGTGGCTGAACTTATATCTGAAGAAATTTTAAAAGGCAGTTAAAAGCATGCCAAAACAAGTCTCATCGAAGGTTTACATTTGAATTTCATAAAACGAGTAAAGAGTACTATTTTCTCTTCATGGAGATAAAGTAGCAATAAAGTAGCAGACACTAATCATACAAAGAAAGTTATATACAAAGAAATAATCCCTTGATCTGAGCTGTCCAAAAATAAAACTTCTGAAAGCAAAATGAATATGAAATATTACACTGCAAGTAAGACACTCTCTGATAATTATGTATATCCAATAAAATATAACATTAAATCTTTCATCATTGCCAGAAGTTTTAAAATTCTGAGAAGAAAGAAATCAAACTTGAAGAGAAATAATCTCCATAAATTAGCAAAGTAAAAGGTCGTTTGCTCATAATCACTGGAAGAAATACATATATATATATGATCCAACTGAAGCAGACAACCCCTGCAGATCCAAAGATAAACTCTTACCTTGACAGGTGCCGTTTTTCTCTTCATATCCTGCCTTGCACATGCATTTCCCAATGGGCACCAGCCACTCCCCTTCAGCGCTGCAGTGCATTTTGGGTGGTTCATCTGTCACAGAATGGTTGACACAGGAGCCCGACACTTCAAGCAACTGTGAAGAATCAGCTCCAGTGATTGTGTCAGGGAAGACAGCCAAGTGTCGTACCACAGAAGGGCACTTTTTATAGTACACACGAACGGAAACGAGAGCAATGCAAGCACCCACATCTTGAAAAGCGAGATAAAATCCCTTTTTGCTTAGAGGTCCTACATCTCTGACCTCTGTATTCAGTTTCATGACACGGTCACCAAGATCAAGTTCTGTAAAGCTTTCATCGGCAGCAATGGTATCAATTTTTATGTACTGGTTTTCCTTGATGTTTCTCCCATTCTCATCTGACTCAAAGTAATACATGTTAAAAGTTTCCTTACAGGTCCCCAGCCCTCCAGGAAGACTGTTGCAGTCCCGCAGAGTAAACTTGAGTTCTATGAAGATTCTGGAAGCACCTTCGTTGGAGATCCAACTGGTCAAAAGCCAGTTATTTTGATTCTGTTCCATAACTTTGCATACTTGGTATGTGTGGATAGGGGCATAATTTTCATCAACTTCACCAATCTCTTCCCACTGTGTAATATAATAGAAGGACAAAAAAATTAAAAGACAATTAGAAAATAACCAGCAAAAATAGTCAAAGAAAACTAATTCAGGTGTAAAATTTCTGCTTCCTCAATATACAGTATTGAGAGAAGGAGCTATACCATGAAAATTTTTAAAAATTATTTCCCTTTTTTAATTAAGTAAAGTATTAGTCATTGTCTCCAATGTAACTCAAGCATGAAGACACGTAAATGATATTCCCCAGAAAAAAATCATGTATTTCAGAGTAATAGTAAAAGAAAATTCAGTATGGATGTGACTAACAAGAAGCAGTGAAAGGCAAGTATATATATTTGGAAGAAAGTTTGAAAGAAAAAGGGTAGATAAAGTTTGAAAGAAAAAAGGAAGTACAAGTTTTTTAAAAATGACAATGAGAAAAAAAGCAATAAATGTGGAAAAGAAGGGATAAAAATGTAACGTGAATCCACATTTATTTAACCCTGGCAGGTTACAAATAACACAACAATGTAATAAAACTTGAAAGAAAATTCATTAGTTTAAAATTAATAATAAATGTTTATTTCATTGAACCAATCTGGTTAGGAATCTTTTACAGTTGGATAACTAAGTGTTTATTCATACATTTATTCACAAATATAAACCTAGAGACAGACAGAAAATAGAGATAAAAATTTTAGATTAGTAATACTGAGAGCCTTGTCATTTGAAATACTGAGATTTTTTTGTTATACATATCCTGGGAATGTATTATTCTTTCTTACCAATGCATTATTTTATGCACAATGACCTTAGAAGTTCTGAATATACACAGGATGTAGAAAAATTAAGTATGATTTATATAGCTTCCAAAATACTATTCAGCCAAAGAAGAGATCTAAACCTATCTCTTTCCTAGTAAAATACTACGGTTTTGAGAATGTCAATGCACCACACCACTTTCTAAACAGTGTAAAACCAGATTTTTCTTCTTCATAAAGGTTATTATAATAAGAAATTTTAAAAACCTGTCTACAATCTGTGTGAATAAAACTACATATAGTTTTAAATCTTTAAAAATTGTCCTGAAACACACAGAGCAATGTAACCATACACACTGGCTTTCAATAAATCCAGAATGTGATTTCAGACATTAAGTATTAACTTCACAGAAACTCATTTAGTTAGACATGAAATTAAATGGAGCATTATTTTTTGATTCTGTTGAAATGACAAAGATATGAAAATGTGGCATCACAAGGGATGCACATAAATCATATACCTCAGATGGCCCCTCTCAGAGTTTTAGCTGCCATCAGACAGACAGAAGTAAAAGGTGTTAATGAGGGAAAACTGCTGAGCTCCTTAAAATCACAGAGACATCAAGGTTGTATCTTACCTAACAACTTTCACATTAGGGTGTTACATGAAACCTTAGTTCATTCATTTAATCTCACTTTTGTCCTCTCTCAAAATTTATCTAAATTGTACTTAGCCTCTGATTTTCTAAACCAGCTTTCTCTCTCATTAAACTACTTACAGTTTCTTCCTGAAGCCATCCAGGTATCAATACGTTTATTATAAATGCTTAATGAATGTCATGATTAATATTTCATGGAAACAAGCACCTCAGCTAACCAAACGAAAACAACAAAAATGATCAACTTACTGTAAGAAGATTAATTAAATGTATTTTCTTTGCATTAGTAAATTGGAAAAGAGCATCAAAAAACTCTTCTCTGAAAAAGGAAAACCAAAATGCTACGTTATCTCTGTTTTAGATTCTCTTATTTTTTAATAGTCCTCCAATGCAAAATAGAAACATATTTCAAATCCTTGGCCTTAAATCATTTATGGAAGACTCATTTCTGCATCACATATTCCAATAGGATCCGGCTAGCAAGTCAAAGGAATTGGACAAGTAAAAGGAATTGGAATAGCAGCATCTTCCAAGATTATAAGGCAAGCAATTCACAGTCTTTGTACAAAGTCCAAGGTACCACAGATATTATTAAAAATGCAAGCCAAGCAGCACTTGACAAGACAGCTTAATAGTTACTGCTTCGGGTGATAATTTCAAAGTATGTGTATAGGCATATTACTTCTCTGAATATTCTCAATTAAGAAGAGGAAAAACTGTAATTTTCTTTGATGTTAGGATTTATCATGGTCGGATTTTATTTATTTTTCTTTTCAAGTGTCCAAAATATAAATGAAGGCTCACATTTACTATTTCTAATGCATGAATAGGAGGACTTTAATTTAAATAATTATGGCTATAAGCCACTCAAAGAATCAGAAAGGTAATATATACACATTTCCAATAAATATCTGCTCCTATTTAGACAAATACACTAAGAAACAAGCAAAAATATTTCATTTATTTTAGATTGACCAGCTGAAATAAAACGTTGAATTCTTCAAAGTTTTCTTCCCTTTTAATACAAAGGAGACATCCTGCTGTTCTCAGCAAATATCTTATTTAGGAAGAAGAAACAAGGAGATGGAACAGAAAGTAATACTCATCAAGAACTTAAGATCACAGCAGGTATATTCCTAGATGCTTTCGCAAATGTCATGTCAAGGAGATTACCCTAATTTAATGAAGGGCACAGACAGAAAACACAATATTTTCAGTTTAATTTTGTTGGAATTCCTATGATCCCATGGTTTAATAAAATATTTGCTGACTACTACAAACGAGGTGCCTAGGCCTTTTGGAGGCATGGTCACTGAACATAATATAGTTGGTGTAGCTCTGTTCTTCAGGTCTGGCTACTCCTCAAGACCCACCCTCTGAGCCCAGTCTTTTTCTTTGTGTTTGCTTCCTCCTCATTCCTATTTCTTTGCCTTAATATTAAAGAACTGGTTACACACTCAGCTTGGGCTGGCTTGATTTCTCTCTCAAATGCTTGGGCTTGCTCCTTTTCCCACTGGCCACTGAGAACTCCAAGTCAGTTGCATTCTAATCCCATGCTTGGCCAGGCATCACAAGTCAGCCACATTGATCAGAGAAGTGCAAAAGAAAAAAGACTTATTTTCATATCCATATGTGTATCATGGAGTTACCCACTTATCCTACCCAAAGCCATTAAGAACTATTTTCTCCCTGTCTGCCTCTCATTGCCCTGTTAGGTTTCTTGCCCCAAGCTCCTATTGCCTCTTATCTTGTTAGCATTGATTTCATTTCCAATCCCCTAGCTTATATATCACTTCTTTTACTTTCACAACTTAAAACACTGATTCAGGAGACACAGCCTAAAGTAAAATCTCCCCTTACATTGTGTCCCCAAATACACATAAAGAATCATCAAGCAAACAGAGTCGATTTTGACCTTTCAAGTTATGGGGGTGCCTATTATCTAGTTCTGTTTTCATTATTATGCATCTATACAGAGATTAATTTATTAAGGCTAAAGTACAGTGGTCAGAAACTTTGTAGTAGAGGCCTGCATATAAATACTTGACTGGTCTTGTACAGAGGAAAGATTATCAGCCTGGAGCTCTAGAATTAGTTCCAGCTCTTACAGTATCTAGATGTATAAACCAAGACTTAACCGCTGGCATACTGATTACCATAATTTCGAGTGAGAACTGAAACCCTCTATCCCAGTCATCTAATATTGAGTATAAAACATCAGAAGTGGCCTTGAAAGACCTGGTCTTATTGTTCATTTTAGAAATGAGAAAACCGAAGACCAGATTTTCCCAAACTCACAAAATACCACCCTGATACCATCTGAGTATCCCTTCTGCCTGTCTGTACCTCTGCCTTCTTATTAGCATGTTTCTGTCCTTGAAGTCTGGGTTTGCGTGTGGGATTCCTTGATTCACTGCATTGATTGCTACTCCACTCTGTTGTTACTAAATTCACATTTTTTTTTCAGACATGATGTAACCATGAATAATAATTCTTTCTTTCTTTCTTTCTTTTTCTTTCTTTTTCTTTCTTTCTTTTCTTTCTCTCTTTCTTTCTCTTTCTCTCTTTCTCTTTCTTTTATTCCTTCCTTCCTTCCTTCCTTTCTTTCTCTTTTTCTCTCTC